>NC_038246.2:19311112-19618055 GCF_000004515.6 Glycine max | reverse complement strand
CAACAATTAAAAGGAAAGGAGTGGCTAAAAGGAGTTTTACCAACTTTGGTTCTTCTAGTTGGAAAGACAAAGGTAAGAAAGATGGGGTTGGCACTTCTAGTAGTTCCACACCTACCCCATCAAAAACTCGCTCAAAGTTCCAAGAGGAACCCTCTAAAAGGAGTAGAGATGTGAAGTGTTTCAAGTGCCAAGGCCTAGGACACTATGCTTATGAGTGCCCTAACAAAAGGTCCATGGATCTTAGAGATGGAGAATATATAAGTGAATCCGATGTTGAAGAGGAAGAGGAGAGTGAGTACGTAGAGGAAGAGGAGACTCCAGAGGGAGATTTTTGATGATTAGACGGTTACTTGGTGGTCAATTGAAGCATGAGGAGGAGAGCCAAAGAGAAAACATCTTTCACACTAGATGTTTAATCAATGGCAAGGTGTGCATGGTGATCATTGATGGAGGTAGTTGCACTAATGTGGCTAGTGCTAGATTAGTGTCAAAGCTACATTTAGCTACTAAACCACATCCTAGGCCATACAAACTTCAATGGCTTAGTAAGGATGGAGAGGTGCAAGTGAGGCAACAAGTTGAAGTGGACGTTTCCATTGGGAAATACAATGATAAGGTACTTTGTGATGTTGTTCCTATGGAGGCCAGTCACTTACTTTTGGGGAGACCATGGCAATTTGATAAAAGAGCCAATCATGATGGTTACACCAACAAGATCTCTTTCATGCACCAAGACAAAAAGATTGTGCTCAAACCATTGAGTCCACAAGAAGTGTGTGAGGATCAAAAGAAAATGAGAGAAAAACTTCTTCAAGAGAAAAGAGAAAAAGAAAAAGTGAGCAAAACACTTGAGAGTGAGAAAAAGAGGGAAACACTTGAGAGGAAAAAGAGTGAACAAAAGAAGAGTGAAACACTAGAAGTGAGGGAGAGCTATTTAGCCACAAAAAGTGAGGTCAAGAGGTTGTTTCGCGCTAAACAGTCACTATACATCTTGTTTTGCAAAAATCAGATTTTGACCACTAACAATTTTGATGGTTTTGAAGTGTCTTCTAGTGTTAAAACTCTTTTGCAGGATTTTTAAGACATGTTTCCATCAAATGTGCCAAGTGGACTACCACCTTTGAGGGGAATTGAGCATCAAATTGATCTCATTCCGAGAGCTTCTTTGCCCAATAGGCCAGCCTATAGAAGTAATCCACAAGAAACCAAAGAGATTCAAAGACAAGTGGATGAACTCATTAGCAAAGGTTGGGTAAGAGATAGTATGAGTCCTTGTGCTGTCCCAGTGATTTTGGTCCCTAAAAAGGATGGGACATGGCGCATGTGTTCCGATTGTAGAGCCCTTAATAACATCACCATTAAATATAAGCATCCTATACCTAGGCTTGATGATTTGCTTGATGAATTGCATGGTGCATGTTACTTCTCTAAAATCGATTTAAAAAGTGGATACAATCAAATTAGGATTAGAGAAGGGGATGAATGGAAAACTGCTTTTAAAACAAAATATGGTTTGTATGAATGGTTGGTTATGCCTTTTGGTCTAACTAACGCTCCTAGCACTTTCATGAGATTAATGAACCATATCTTGAGAGAGTTCATAGGAAAGTTCGTTGTGATGTACTTTGATGATATTCTTATCTATAGCACTTCACTTGATTTGCATATTGATCATTTAAAATCTGTCTTGACTGTGCTTAGAGAAGAACAATTGTATGCCAATCATGAAAAATGCATCTTTTGTACTAACCATGTTGTGTTTCTTGGTTTTGCTGTGAGTTCAAAATGAGTGCAAGTTGATGAGGAGAAGGTTAGGGCTATTCAAGAATGGCCTACACCTAAGTCTGTGACCGAGGTGAGGAGTTTTCATGGCTTAGCAAGTTTTTATAGACAATTTGTGAAGGATTTTACCACATTGGCAGCACCTCTCAATGAAGTGCTCAAGAAAAATGTTGGTTTCAAATGGGGAGAGAAACAAGAAGAAGCTTTCAATGTTCTTAAGCAATAGCTAACTAATGCCCCCATACTTGCGTTGCCAAACTTTCAAAAATCTTTTGAAATTGAGTGTGATTCTTCAAATGTTGGGATTGGGGTTGTGTTGATGCAAGAAGGCCATCCAATTGCTTATTTTAGTGAAAAGTTAAGTGGTCCTACCCTTAACTATTCAACTTATGATAAGGAGTTGTATGCCTTAGTACGGGCTTTGAAAACATGGCCACACTACCTTTATCCCAAGGAATTTGTCATTCATAGTGACCATGAGTCCCTCAAATATATCAAGGGGCAAGGCAAGCTTAACAAAAGGCATGCGAAGTGGGTGGAATTCCTAGAGCAATTCCCTTAAGTTATCAAACATAAAAAGGGAAAAGGTAATATTGTAGCCGATGCTCTTTCTCGGCGTCATGCATTACTTTCTATGCTTGAAACAAAATTGATTGGTCTTGAATGTTTGAAAAGCATGTATGAAAATGATGAAACTTTTGGAGAAATTTTTAAAATTTGTGAAATTTTTTCAGAAATGGTTTCTTTAGACATGAAGGCTTTCTTTTCAAAGAAAACAAATTGTGTGTGCCTAAATGTTCTACTAGAAATTTGCTTGTTTGTGATGCACATGATGGAGGTTTAATGGGGCATTTTGGGGTCCAAAAGACTCTAGAAACATTACAAGAACATTTTTATTGGCCTCATATGAAAAAGGATGTGCAGAAATTTTGTGAACATTGTGTAGATGCAATTGGCTTTGATGTTTTGATGATGATCATGATGATGTGTTGCAATTGATGCAAATGGGCTTTTCAAGATTAAAATTCAAGACAATACTTCAAGATTACAAGTCACAACATCAAAATGATCACTAGAATATTAGGAAGGGAATTCCTAATTGAATTAGCAAAGGTTTGGCCAAGTGATTTAAATTTAAAAGTGTTTCTCAAAGGTTTTACTCTCTGGTAATCGATTACCAGAGGATGTAATCGATTACCAGTGGCCAAATACGTTTTATAACAGCTACAAAAATTTGAATTCGAAATTTTAGACTGTGTAATCGATTACACAATTTAGGTAATCGATTACCAGCAGTTAGTAAACGTTTTAATTCAAATTTTAAAAGCTGTAATCAATTACTCAATTACTGTAATCGATTACCAGACAGGATTTTCAGAAAAATAATTTCAAGAGTCACAACTTTTCAAAGGCTTTATTCATGACCACCAATGGTCTATATATATGTGACTTAAACACGAAATTGCTGAGAGATTTTCAGAACAACAAAGTGTTTATCCTCTCAAAGAGCAAATTCATTTTATCCTCTTAAGAATTCCTTGGCCAATTCAATTGCAATTCATTAAGGAATTATTTGAGTGCTCAATCTGTAAAATCCATCTCTTTCTAGAGAGATTTGTTCTTCTTCTTCTTCTCATTCTCTAAGGGATTAAGAGACTGTGAGTCTCTTGTTGTAAAGGATCTCTAAACACAAAGGAAGGATTGTCCTTGTGTGTTTAGAACTTGTAAAAGGAATTTACAAGATAGTGGAACTCTCAAGCGGGTTGCTTGGGGACTGGACGTAGGCACAAGGGTGTGGCCGAACCAGTATAAAACTGAGTTTGCATTTTCTCTTCCCTTAATCTCCTTTATTTATTATTGCTTTATATTCATATTCAAATTGTTTCATTTGAATTAATACTTAAGAATATTGTCATTAAGGGAATTCATAACTTGAGTAAAAAGTGAAATAGATTTTTAATTAGGGGAAACAGTTTGGAATATCTTAATTCAATCCCCCCCTTCTTAAGATATCTGAGGCCACTTGTCTAACAAGTGGTATCAGAGCTTCATTCTTGTATAAAGTTTAGAAGCTTCAAGAAAAAGATGGCCTCAGCAAATTCCTTATTTCCGGAAGGGAATTCTATCAATAGACCTCCAATCTTTAATGGAGAGGGTTACCACTACTGGAAAACCCGAATGCAAATTTTTATCGAGGCAATAGATCTAAATATCTGGGAAGCCATAGAAATAGGGCCTTATATACCCACCACAGTAGAAAGAGTTTCAATAGATGGTAGTTCATCAAGTGAAAGCATAACCATAGAAAAACCTAGAGATAGATGGTCTGAAGAGGATAGAAAACGAGTACAATACAACTTAAAAGCCAAAAACATAATAACATCTGCCCTAGGAATGGATGAATATTTCAGGGTTTCAAATTGTAAGAGTGCTAAGGAAATGTGGGACACTCTTCGATTAACACATGAAGGAACTACAGATGTTAAAAGATCTAGGATAAATGCACTAACTCATGAGTATGAATTATTTAGAATGAATGCAAATGAAAATATTCAGAGTATGCAAAAGAGATTTACACATATAGTAAATCATCTAGCAGCCTTAGGTAAAGAATTTCAAAATGAGGATCTTATAAACAAGGTGTTAAGATGTTTAAGTAGAGAATGGCAACCCAAAGTAACTGCCATTTCTGAATCAAGAGATTTGTCTAACATGTCTCTTGCCACTTTATTTGGTAAGTTGCAGGAACACAAGATGGAACTATTGAGATTGCACCAAAATGAAGAAAATGACAAGAAAAAGAAAGGAATTGCTCTTAAAGCATCATCCTCAATTCAAGAAGAAAGTGATCAGGATAATGATCCAGATGATGATGATGATGATCTAAGTCTCTTTGTAAAAAGATTCAACAAGTTTCTTAAAGTAAGAGGAAATCAGAGGCGACCAAATTTTAAATCAAAGAGAAGGACAGAAAATTCATCCTCTATTCTAAAATGCTTTGAATGCAATCAACCTGGACATCTGAGGGTTGATTGTCCCATCTTCAAGAAAAAGATGGAAAAATCTGAAAAGAAAAATCATAGTGAAAAGAAACTGAAGAAAGCATACATCACATGGGATGAAAATGATTTGGAATCCTCTGAAGATTCTGAAAATGAAGAGATAAATCTCTGCCTTATGGCCAAAAGTTACGAAAGTGATGAAGAGGTAACATCTTCAAACAACTTATCTATTTTTTTTGATGAATTGCAAGATGCATTTGCTGATTTGCATAAAGAATCAATTAAACTTGCAAAATTAGTTTCATCATCAAAGAAAACAATTTCAAATTTAGAAAATGAAAATTCGAAATTAAACAAAGAATTAGATCTTCTTAGAAATGAAGTCTCAATCTCTAAAACAAATGAAAAAGTTAATATCTCCACTATTAATGACAAGAAAATAACAGATTCTTGTAGTTGTTGTGATAAATATGTAAAAGAAATTAAAGAGTTGAAAAATTCACTTGCAAAATTTTCATATAGTAGAAATAATTTAGATGTTATATTAAGTAAACAAAGATATGTGTCTAATAAAAATGGACTAGGGTATAAATCTGAAAAACAACAAAAGGTTCATAAAAACTTTTCCACTTCCACACAAAAATGTAATTCTAATTCTATCACTTGTTTTTACTGTGGAAGAAGAGGACATGGCATATCAACTTGCTACTTCAAGAAAAATTACAGTAACATTAAAATGATATGGGTCCCAAAAGGATCCTCAGTTTATACTAACATGCAAGGACCCAATAAAATTTGGGTACCTAAGTCAAAAACTTGATTATGCAGGTGTCTTTGAGAAAGAAGTGGTACATAGATAGCGGATGCTCAAAACATATGACTGGAGATGCATCAAATTTTACATATATATCTCCAAAGAAAAGCGGGCATGTAACATATGGTGACAACAAAAAAGGTAGAATTCTTGGAGTGGGTAAAATAGGTACAAATTCTTCAAACTCCATTGAAAATGTTCTACTTGTTGAAGGCCTTAAGCATAGCCTGCTTAGCGTTAGTCAACTATGTGACAAAGGCTATCTAGTATCATTTGATTCTCAGAAATGTCTTATAGAACATAAGCATGACATTAATATAAAGCATGTAGGACATAGAGTCAATAATGTTTACATGATAGACTTAAGCATAAAACAAGAAAACAATCATTGCTTTCTTAGTAAAGATGATGATCCATGGTTATGGCATAAAAGAATTGCTCACATAAACATGGATCACTTAAATAAGTTAATTTCAAAAGATTTAGTAGTTGGTTTGCCTAAATTGAAATTTGAAAAAGATAAACTATGCGATGCATGTCAAAAGGGCAAACAAACAAGAGTCTCATTCAAACCTAAAAATGTTGTTTCAACCACTCGACCATTATAGTTATTGCATATGGATCTATTTGGTCCATCTAGAACCATGAGTTTTGGAGGAAATTATTATGCTCTAGTTATAGTTGATGATTTCTCTAGATATACTTGGACACTATTTATTACACATAAAAGTGATTCATTCCAAGCATTTAGGAAACTTGCTAAAGTCATACAAAACAAGAAAAATCTCAAGATTGCATCCATTAGAAGTGATCATGGGGGTGAATTTGAAAATAAAGATTTTGAATTATTTTGTGATGAACATGGTATTGAACATAATTTTTCTGCACCAAGAACCCCTCAACAAAATGGAGTTGTTGAGAGGAAAAATAGGTCATTGGAAGAAATTGCAAGAACTTTATTAAATGATACTTCTCTTCCAAAGTATTTTTGGGCTGAAGCTGTCAATACTGCATGTTACATCATGAATAGGGCCTTGATAAGACCTATTTTAAAGAAAACCCCATATGAGTTATTTAATGGTAGAAAACCTAATATTTCTCATCTACATGTTTTTGGTTGCAAGTGCTTTGTACTTAATAATGGTAAAGATAATCTAGGAAAATTCGATGCAAAATCTGATGAAGGCATTTTTCTTGGATATTCATTACAAAGCAAAGCATATAGAATATATAATAAGAGAACTATGAATATAGAGGAATCCATTCATGTTACCTTTGATGAATCTAATGCTATATTGTCAAGAAAGAATATGCTAGATGACATTGCAGATTCTTTAGAACATATGAACATTCATGAACAAGATTCCAAAGGAAATGACAAAGGAAACAATGAAGATCCTCCAGAAGAAGCCAAATCCAATGATGCACTCCCAAGAGAATGGAAAACTTCTAGTGATCATCCCCTCGACAACATTATTGGTGATATCTCAAAAGGGGTAACAACTAGACACTCTCTTAAAGATTTACGCAATAATATGGCTTTTGTATCCATGATTGAACCTAAAAATATAAAAGAAGCCATAATAGATGATAATTGGATCATTGCCATGCAAGAAGAATTAAACCAATTTGAAAGAAATAATGTGTGGAAATTAGTAGAAAAACCTGAAAATTATCCTATCATAGGAACAAAATGGGTTTTTAGAAATAAATTAGATGAACATGGTATAATTATTAGAAATAAAGCCAGGTTAGTAGCAAAAGGGTATAATCAAGAAGAAGGAATAGACTATGAAGAAACATATGCTCCTGTTGCAAGA
Organism: Glycine max; assembly: GCF_000004515.6. Classification (NCBI taxonomy): domain Eukaryota; kingdom Viridiplantae; phylum Streptophyta; class Magnoliopsida; order Fabales; family Fabaceae; genus Glycine; species Glycine max. The sequence continues at coordinate 19,610,637 of NC_038246.2, read as the reverse complement.
TTAGAAGCCATTAGAATGCTATTGGCATATGCATCCATAATGAATTTTAAACTTTATCAAATGGATGTTAAGAGTGCCTTTCTAAATGGCTTAATTCAAGAAGAGGTATATGTTGAAAAACCCCCTGGTTTTGAAATTCCTGATAAACCAAACCATGTTTATAAATTACAAAAGGCACTTTATGGTTTGAAACAAGCCCCTAGGGCATGGTATGAACGATTAAGCAATTTTCTTCTAGAAAAAGATTTCTCCAGAGGTAAAGTGGATACCACATTGTTCATAAAGAGAAAGCATAATGATATTTTGTTGGTTCAAATATATGTTGATGATATAATTTTTGGATCCACTAATGATTCATTGTGCAAGGAGTTTTCCCTTGATATGCAAAGTGAACTTGAAATGTCAATGATGGGAGAACTAAAGTACTTTCTTGGATTACAAATCAAGCAAACTCAATAAGGTATATTCATCAATCAATCCAAATACTGCAAGGAATTGATCAAAAGATTTGGGATGGATAGTGCAAAACACATGTCTACACCGATGAGCATTAATTGTTACTTAGATAAAGATGAATCTGGTCAGTCTATAGACATAAAACAATATCGAGGTATGATCGGATCTCTTCTTTATTTATCTGCTAGTAGACCTGATATTATGTTTAGTGTATGCATGTGTGCTAGGTTTCAATCCAACCCCAAACAATCACATTTAAGTGCAGTAAAGAGAATCATGAGATATCTATTAGGAATAATCAATTTAGGATTATGGTATCCTAAGAATTCAACATGTAACTTAATAGGATATTCTGATTCTGATTTTGCCGGATCTAAAACTGATAGAAAAAGTACAAGTGGAACTTGTCAATTTATTGGATCGGCTCTTGTCTCATGGCATAGTAAGAAACAAAACAGTGTTGCTTTATCTACTGCTGAAGCGGAGTATATCTCTGCCGGTAGTTGTTGTGCACAGATTTTATGGATGAAGCAACAATTATCTGACTATGGCATCATTCTTGATCGCATACCTATTAAGTGTGATAATACTAGTGCCATAAATCTATCCAAAAACCCAGTTCAACATTCTAGAACTAAACATATAGAGATTAGACACCACTTTCTTAGAGATCATGTCCTAAAGGGAGATTGTGTATTAGAATTTGTTGATACTAAGAATCAACTTGCTGATATTTTCACTAAACCTCTCCCCAAGGAAGTGTTCTTCTCTATTAGAAGAGAATTAGGTCTCTTAGATGTAAGAGATTTAGAAGAATAGGGATTGATTGGTTGATTGAATGGTTGATTGATTGGTTGATTTACTCTTACCTTTTGATTATAGATGGTTTTGTTTGATCTTGTTTAAATTATTGTTTTTATGATAGAATTTATGATTTCTTGTGTATATAATAATTGAATGATTGAGTTTAGTGTATTAGTAGTGAAAATTAGTCATATAGGATGTATTTGAGCATAAATATAGATATTCTCTTAAGAAACTAGCCTAGGATAGGCTCTGGTAATCGATTACCATCCAGTGTAATCGATTACACATGAACAGGCAGCCTGTAATCGATTACAACATCCTGTAATCGATTACCAGAAGGCTTATTGGGCCTGTAATCGATTACCAATACCTGTAATCGATTACAATGCGTCATATTCTATAAATACTCACGAAATCAGAGCTGCTGCGCAGCCAAAGCATCCTCCACGTTTTCCTCCATACCTAGAACTTCAAACCTTCGATTCTCACTCAATTCTTCACCAAATCACGTCCCGTAAAGCCCAATCTTCCTCTTTTTCACTCCTCTTTCACTTCCACCGATCAAAATCCAGAAAAACTTCATCAAATGGCAGAGCCATCAAAGAAGAGAAAGGGATCATCCTCCACCGCTACCGCTGCTGCCCATCGCCGTCACGGCCCATCCGGAGCACCCACAACACCTATTCCTCCTTCTTTGTCATCTCCAAGATCATCAACACTGTTTTCATCCGATGATCAATGTCTACGGTACCTTTCTCAGTTTTCTTCTAGAATAATCTTAGATCCTAAGTACCTAGACGTAGAGTTCTTTAATGATGAAACGTTTGATTGCTATCAAGTGTTTCAAAATTCTGGTCTTGTTGATTTCATGTCATTAAAATTGTCATATTATCCTGAACTTGTTAAGGTCTTCTACTGCAATTTAAAAATTTAGGATGGTATTATTATGTCTGAGGTGCATGGTACTTCTATGGTCATTGATCAGTCACTTTTCTTTTCTTTGACTCATTTACCCAGTCAAGGTGCACCTTTTGAGGGTACCATTGTTGATGACTGGAAATTCGATTATTCAAGTCATGATGCTCGTCGCATGGTCTGCAATGATCAAGCTGAAATGACCGGTAGATTGCTGGCCGGGTCATTAACTTTTGATAATCGCATCATGCATTATATCATTGTTAGAATTTTGCTTCCTCGGTCTTCAAATTTAGCACAAGCCTCTGAGGAGGATTTGATTCTTATGTGGGCTTTTCTTACCGGTCATCAGATCGACTGGGCCCATTTGGTTCGGTACCGAATGCATAAGGCATTACGGGCCAATGCACCTCTTCCTTATCCACATTTGATTACTCTGTTTTTGCGTCATTTTCAAATTCCGCTTGATGATGAACCCTTTGTTCAAGTCAAGCGTTCCTTTGCAATTGGTGCTGGTGCAGTGACCTCCTTTGGGTATCGTAAAGATCGGAATGGACAATGGCTGAAGAAGGATGCACTCCCTCCTCAAGATGAACGTACTCCTTCACCTCCCCCTCAACGTGAAGATTCCGCACTCATGAATGAAGTCCTCTCTGAATTACGGGGTCTTCGTTCTTATGTTGGTGACCGCTTCGACTCGTTAGATTCACGGTTTGCCGGTATGGACATTCGTCTTACACAACTTGAAGAGGATGTCGGATACATTCGTCAGAGTTTTGATCTTCCTCCACCACCTCCATCTTCTTAGATTTTAGTTTCTGACTATATGTCTTTTTATAAGCCGTGTATTTTGGCTTTTAGTTTCTTAGAATTTACATTATTATGCTAAGTACTTTGCTTATTTATCTTTTGGTTTTTAAATTTCAGTCTTGGATATTTTGTGGTTGTTGACATTTTATGTTATTTGAATTCTGGTTTGATTATTTCTTGTTTGTGAGTTTGGCTTATTGTGTTTAATACTCTGATATTTATATCTTGCTACTCCATTGTTATATCTGTGTTGATTTCCGAGTTCTTTGGCTTTTTGATGTTGCCAAAGGGGGAGAAAAGGTTGCTTAACAAACTTAGAAATCAAGTGATCATGTATTCCGAAATATAGGGGGAGTAAACGCATGCACATTTTATCTATATACAATTGTTTGTTGCTTGCTTGAATCTTGATTTCAGGTATTGTATTGTCATCATCAAAAAGGGGGAGATTGTAGATGCAATTGGCTTTGATATTTTGATGATGATCATGATGATGTGTTGCAATTGATGCAAATGGGCTTTTCAAGATTAAAATTCAAGACAATACTTCAAGATTACAAGTCACAACATCAAGATGATCACTAGAATATTAGGAAGGGAATTCCTAATTGAATTAGCAAAGGTTTGGCCAAGTGATTTAAATTAAAAAGTGTTTCTCAAAGGTTTTACTCTCTGGTAATCGATTACCAGAGGATGTAATCGATTACCAGTGGCCAAATACGTTTTATAACAGCTACAAAAATTTGAATTCGAAATTTTAGACTGTGTAATCGATTACACAATTTAGGTAATCGATTACCAGCAGTTAGTAAACGTTTTAATTCAAATTTTAAAAGCTGTAATCAATTACTCAATTACTGTAATCGATTACCAGACAGGATTTTCAGAAAATTAATTTCAAGAGTCACAACTTTTCAAAGGCTTTATTCATGACCACCAATGGTCTATATATATGTGACTTAAACACGAAATTGCTGAGAGATTTTCAGAACAACAAAGTGTTTATCCTCTCAAAGAGCAAATTCATTTTATCCTCTTAAGAATTCCTTGGCCAATTCAATTGCAATTCATTAAGGAATTATTTGAGTGCTCAATCTGTAAAATCCATCTCTTTCTAGAGAGATTTGTTCTTCTTCTTCTTCTCATTCTCTAAGGGATTAACAGACTGTGAGTCTCTTATTGTAAAGGATCTCTAAACACAAAGGAAGGATTGTCCTTGTGTGTTTAGAACTTGTAAAAGGAATTTACAAGATAGTGGAACTCTCAAGCGGGTTGCTTGGGGACTGGACGTAGGCACAAGGGTGTGGCCGAACCAGTATAAAACTGAGTTTGCATTTTCTCTTCCCTTAATCTCCTTTATTTATTATTGCTTTATATTCATATTCAAATTGTTTCATTTGAATTAATATTTAAGAAGATTGTCATTAAGGGAATTCATAACTTGAGTAAAAAGTGAAATAGATTTTTAATTAGGGGAAACAGTTTGGAATATCTTAATTCAACCCCCCCCCTTCTTAAGATATCTGAGGCCACTTGTCTAACACATTGCATTGTATGTAAAAAGGCAAAGTCTAAGGTAAAGCCTCATGGATTGTATACTCCATTGCCAATTCCGGAGTATCCTTGGATTGATTTATCCATGGATTTTGTTTTGGGGCTGCCAAAAACAAACAATGGTAGAGATTCCATTTTTGTGGTTGTTGATAGGCTTTCTAAAATGGCTCATTTTATTCCATGTAAAAAAAGTTGATGATGCTTCCCATGTGGCAGATTTGTTTTTCAAGGAGATTGTGAGACTCCATGGTTTGCCAAGGAGCATTGTTAGTGATAGGGACTCTAAGTTCCTAAGCCATTTTGGAGGACTTTGTGGAGCAAGTTGGGCACTAAATTGTTATTTTCAACCAATTGTCACCCACAAACCGATGGGCAAACGAAAGTTGTTAATAGGACTTTGGTAACTTTGCTTAGGACAGTTTTGAGGAAGAACTTAAAAACTTGGGAAGCTTGTTTACCCCATGTTGAATTTGCTTACAATAGAGCTATTCATAGCACCACTAATTGTTCTCCTTTTGAAGTTGTTTATGGTTTTAACCCACTAACTCCTCTTGATCTTTTGCCTATGCCTAATGTTTCTGTTTTTAAGCATAAAGAAGGTCAAGCAAAGGCAGACTATGTGAAGAAGCTTCATGAAAGAGTCCAAGATCAAATTGAGAGGAAAAATAAAAGCTATGCTAAACAAGCCAACAAAGGGAGAAAGAACGTTGTCTTCGAACCCGGAGATTGGGTTTGGGTGCACATGAGAAAATAAAGGTTTCTGGAACAAAGGAAATCAAAGCTTCAACCAAGGGGAGATGGACCATTTCAAGTGCTTGAAAGAATCAATGACAATGCTTACAAAGTTGAGCTGCCCGGTGAGTATAATGTTGGTTCCACCTTCAATGTCTATGACTTATCTCTTTTTGATGCAGATGGAGAATCCGATTTGAGGACAAATCCTTCACAAGAGGGAGAGAATGATGAGGACATGACCAAGAGCAAGGGCAAGGATCCACTTGAAGGACTTGGAGGACCTATGACAAGGGCTAGAGCAAGGAAAGCCAAGGAAGCCCTTCAACAAGTGTTGTCCATACTATTTGAATACAAGCCCAAGTTTCAAGGAGAAAAGTCCAAGGTTGTGAGTTCTATCATGGCCCAAATGGAGGAGGACTAAATGGCACCACTTTGTCTCAATTTTAGAGTTTTTAGTTTGTCTAAATAATGGCCCAATCCTTGTAAAGTTGGCTGACCAAAAATATGTTTTGGGTTAATCAACTAAAAGGGCTTTAGTTAGGTTTAGTTCAAGTTGTAATAAGGGCGCAATTGGCAACCTAGGCATCAGCCTTTTGGGAGACCAAATGCTGGCTGACTTGATGGCTGTTGGGGGTGACTTTTGGTTGCCACAATTTCAGTTACACTCAGACATTAAGTTCTTTAATTCCTTAGGTTAATGGCATTAAGTTCTTTTAATTCTAGGTTAGTGGGTCATTACTAAAATCTGATGTAAAGCTTCTATATAAGTTGAACCATTTTATCAATAAACACAGGTTGAGTTTTATTGATAAAATTAGAGTTTATCTCTTTTATCTTAGTGAGAGTGATTCTCCTAAATTCTTGAGTGATTCAAGAACACCCTGGCTGTATCAAAGGACTTTCACAACCTTTGTGTGTTGCCCTCGCTGGAAAGAGTGATTTTTTCCTTCCTTTCATCTTCAACCTTGTTCTTTCAAACCACAATTCCAGAAAATCCACTTCTGCCCAGAATTATCTCGTGGCCATAAATCCCATTTTTCACATTCAAATTAAGTGATTCTTGAGCCTAAATTGAATTTCAAAACGAGACCTTTCACCTCGTTTTGGAATCACCTCATTTGGAGCCTTGTAGCTTGAGTTATTGTCATTTCTATATTTTTGTCCAGCCACCACTTAACCTACGTTTTGCCATCCCATTCATCCATTTTATGCCAAGAACCACCTTATTAAGACCCACGAAATTAACCACCTTATTTTCCATCCTTTCCTTAATCAATTTCTGCATTTTCTATCAAGGTTTAATCCTAGACGATCCTAAGTCAGCCCTTGTGCCATGAGGGTTCATATCGCAACCACCATTCTTATTTTCTTTCACACTATAGTGGTGAAGAAATTTTGGGACAGTCGCAATATTGGAAAAATTGTGGCACAATACCCTAAAGGCACACATGGTCGTCCAGACATTTAGGTGCAATTGGGTATGGTCTACAATTAACTCCTTTAAGACATCAAACTTAAACTTGTCAAAAGCAACATTAAGGTGAAGATTGAAGATATCCAAGTACATATACATAAAGGGAGTCTCTTTTGAAGTGGCACACATAAAGACGCGCTTTCTCTTGGAGCAGAACTTGACAATCATCACATCAGAACAATTGACATGATAGAACTTGATAGACTCGAGAAACTCAACAATAGACTCATAAGTTAAAAAATAGGTCGAGTATGAATTAACCTTCCCATCAACCCTGGTGAAACCTGGAAGGAGGACGGGAGGAAACACCTTACCTTTACTAGGTTTTTTGGGTGGAGGAGGAGGGATTAAAGGACGAGGCACTATGACTTGCAAAATAGTAGCCTCCAAGTTCAGGTTTGTAATGTTATAAGGAGGATCAGGCAGAAGCAACTCTACCTCATTCTCCTTAGGAACTTAATGCTGGTCAAAATTAGGATGAGTCCCTCCTTCAGCAATGTCACAACCACCAATAGAGGTGGCGAAGACAGTGTCAGGAGGAGCTACGCCATCAATAAGGGCAACGTCACTAGTGAGAATGTTGTAAACATGGTCACTAGCAGCATTAGAGTCGTCGTGACGTTGAGAAGGGTCATTATTTGAACTCTCCTTGATAGGGAAAACTTTCAACAACAACATCATGCCTCCGCTGAAGTGCACAAAATCCCCCCAGAATACGACATGAAGGAAAAAATGAAGGGAATGCTGGCGTACCTAGATGGAAAGGAAAGGAATGTTGAAGAAAGAAACAACTAAAGAAAGGGTTGATCGGATAGAAAAGTATTAGAAGCAAAAGAGTGGGAAGAAGAAAAATGTTTCCACCTTTTTATAAGTCTTCTGGAAGCTTATGGTGGCCGAAAGATGCACCTATTCGGTCCGTTAGATCATTTCCTAGAGTTACAAATCAACGGATAGGGAAAGACGCGACCTTTGGTCATCCAAAATAAGTTTCTAAATTCAAAGGACGTAATCATTACGCCTTTCTCGAAAATGCATGAAAGCATTAAATGTATCCGAAAATGGATGTTATAGTTCACAAGATGTCTCTTCAAATGCCTCACTATCATACCCTAATTTCGTCCGGGGATTATTATTTGATGATATACAACCTTTGATTGGCCGCTTCGAGATACTTGGCACCCTTTGTTGCACAATTTGTGAAGCCCGAGACGTGCCGAAAATCAAAAGGAAGCAGGCTTACGCGATCCGTGAAAATTCCGTAAGGTGACGGAAATCGAAAGGAGGTGTTTTTCGCAATCCGTGAGTTTTCGTAACTTCTTCGAAAGCTAAAAAAGAGTAAATATATAATCCGTAAGGATTCGTAACCTTGCAGAAGGAAAATAAGTATCGTTACGAAATTCGTAAAGTTTCGTAACGTTATGGAAAAAGAATTACCAAAAATGGTAAAGGGGGTGCATTTAGTAAAAAGGGGGGGTACAAATAGCAATCAGGCCCACTTGGGCCTTCCAGATTCTTCCTCCAGAAGGATGTTGCTTCTGGAGGAAGCAACCTTGCTCGCCTGGGCGAGCTGGGTGGCAAGCTCCTCCCCTATTTTGCTATAAATAGGGGAAGGAGTGAAGAGGAAAGGGGTTAAACCTTCTTGGCACTTCTTATTCTCTCGAAATTGTTGAGGAAAATTGTTTCCGTGAAGAAAATCCAAGTCGAGGCGCTTCCGTAACGTTTCCGTGAGTAATTACGCGAAGATTTTCAACCATTCTTCGACATTCATCGTTTGTTCTTCGTTTTCTTCAGTCTTCAACCAGTAAGTACCCCAAACCGAGCTTTTCAATTCATTCTATGTACCCGTGGTGGTCCACATTTTGTTTCATGTATTTTTATTCTCGTTTTCATTCGCTTTCTATACCCCCTTTTGACGTGCTTCAGTCATTTATTTAAGTCATTTCTCGCCTAATAAAAAATTAAAATAAATTTCCACCGATCATTTGAATTGTATCATCCGTTAATTTTGGTTAAAATGAATTCCAACTGTTCGGTCGTGTCGTAACCACGTTGGAAATCAAAAAAAGAGGTAAAATAATAATATAATAATAAAAAATATCTTTTAGTAAAATGAAGCGAAAAAATCAATCGGACGTTTTCTCTTTGGGATTTCTCATTCTTAATTGGATTGACTAATAACTAAAGTGAAACTAAGGCTAAAATCAACTCGCCTAGTCAAGCTCGTCCACAAAAAATAGGGTTTGAAAGTTTATCATTTCAGTTTTCTTACCAAGTAAAAAGGATAATTTTTAAGGTCCAACGCCTTAAAAATGATCACAATTCAAGTAAAAAGAATCGCTTGATTCACTCTTAGAAAGAACTACGTAGGTCTGATTTCCTCTCCAAAGGAGGGTACATAGGAGCAAAAGCCCCACTTTTGTCGACCTCAAAAAATAAAAAGAAATAAAAGTTAAGGCAATACAATTTCCACAATTCTAAAAAATAGGTTGTTGTCCTTTGAGACAAACGTGAGAGGTGCTAATACCTTCCTCAAGCGTAAATACAACTCCCGAACTTAGAATTTTCATTTTGATCGGTTTCCTCCGGTTTTTCCGACGTTTCCCACAAATAAACGTTGGTGGCAACTCCGCGCATCCTTCCTCCTTTGGAAAGCGCACTCGTGAGTCTCGCCTCGCTCGCCCGCAAAAGGGCACGTTGCGACAGTTGGCGACTCCACTGGGGACATTTTTGTGAGTTAGGCCTATTTTAAGGAATTGTGGAATTGTGAAACTTTGTGTGTGCATTTTGTTGGACTGTGTAAAATATAAATAATTGTTGTCTATTTCGCATTCTTTACACTGCATTCTAAGCACCCATGGGTTTGAGTAAAAAAGGGGGCCCTACACCCGGGTTCATGGGAATTTAAGGAGTGGAGGTGAATCTATCATCATGCTAGGTCTTCGACTTGCTTGATAATAGTGAAACTTCGTCTAGAGCTTTCTCTCTTTATAATGTGTTGTCGTTGGTATTCCATACCGCCACAATATTATTATCTTGAGTGATGATACCTCTAGAAAACAACCGTGTGAGTTATGAATTGTTGGGGAGTAGTTATTAGAGACCCCTAGATATTGTCCTATAGGTTCCCAAAATAGGGGCAAAGAGCAAACACGCTCCGTGCCATTTGTTCTCATGCATCTTTTGATAAATAGCACTAGTTTATAGTTTTGCTAGTGATGTTTGGTTTCTTCAGAGTAATGCGTAACCTTTTTAATACTACGTTGGGGCGCCATCGTGCCCTAAACGTAGCATTAAAATTGGATCTCTGCGGTCTCGTATGTGTGAATTACCCATTGGTGTTGTTTTCTTTCCGTTTCATGCATACGCATTGCATCATTCATGTCGGAGTCTTGATCCACCCCTTTTTTAGGTAAATGATGGGGACAAATCAAAACGGCAAAAGGTTTTATCAAGTCAAGGTTAAAAGTCTAGATGTCACCAGCCTCAAGGAATTGGGACGATTGATGGGACCTCTCCAAAGGCAAGCCTTCCGCAAAGTGTACGGGAAGATTCTAGATTTGACCGTAGCGGAGGTATTTACGGAAGCTGTCGTATCCCTCGCCCAATACTATGACCAGCCGTTGAGGTGTTTCACGTTTGGGGACTTCCAAATGGTACCAACTATTGAAGAGTTTGAGGAAATATTAGGATGCCCTCTTGGGGGGAGAAAACCGTATCTTTTCTCCGGGTTTCTTCCCTCCTTGAGCAAGATTGCAGCTGTGGTTGGAGATTCGGCAAAAGAGATGGATCGCATGAAGCAAACTTGGAACGGCGTAGTGGGCCTGCCTCGGAAATACTTGGAAGGCAAGGCAAGGGATATGGCGAGCCAAGAGAAGTGGGGCCCGTTTGCAGATATATTAGCTTTGTTGATTTTTGGGGTTGTCCTCTTTCCGAACGTTGACGGTTTGGTGGACTTAGCCGCCATTGATGCTTTCCTCGCATATCACCATAGCAAAGAAAGTCTAGTGGTGGCTATCTTGGCAGATTTGTTTGATACCTTTGACTGGAGGTGTGAGAAAAACAGTGAACAGATTGTCTGTTGTTTACCCGCTCTTTGTGTGTGGTTGATTTCACACCTATTCCAACAAGACACAAGACACCCGTGTCCGCTTCAAAGTTATCGCTCATGCGCCGAAAAAGGAAGAGTCGATTGGGACCAACATTTGGCTGGGATAGGAGGCAACGCAATCAATTGGTTTCCTTGTTGGAAGGAAGGCAAGGAAAGAGTTCTTTTCTCGTGTGGGGACTACCCTAATTTTCCATTGATAGGGACTAGGGGTTGTATTAATCATAATCCTGCACTCGCCATAAGACAACTAGGGTACCCCATGAGGGGAGCGCCAACGGAAGAAAGTCTCTCGCCTTTCCTTGTGAGGGATCTAGGCGCACAAAGTCTCAAGGTGATACAAAGAGTCCACAAGGCGTGGAGAAGTCCGTGGAGGAAAGACAAGGAGCTTAGAGGCATCCAAAATGGCATCATCGGTGGTTATCATGGATGGCTAAGAGTTCACACGCAAGGGTTAGATTGGCTCTCCAAATTGAAACTTATCAATAAGGAGAACTTCGAAGCTCCGGTGGAAGATGAAGAAGTCCAAGCTCTAAAATTAGAGCTAGGGAAGGCAAGACTCGCCAAGGAGAAGTTCAAATCAGCCGCTACACACATCCGGAAAGAGTATACCGAGTTACAAGAGGAAAACGCGGCCACTGCAAGAGCCCTTGAACAAGAAACCAAAAGGGCCCGCAAGGAGGAATATGGCCGAGAGAAATTCCGAGGAGCATTGTGGGGTAGCAACAATGAGCTCAAGCTCCGAAGAGAGGAAAGAGACCGGTCACGGGTGCATGGCATGATCTTAAAAGAAGAGTTAGCTGCGTGCGCAAGGTCCAAGAGGAGTTTGGCTCAACACTTGGAAGCCATGGAGCAAAGCATGCTAGCTATCATAAGGCAATACAAGGAAGAGTTGAATCAGTCTATGACCCATGAACAAAAGCTAGCGGAGGATTTTGCACAAGTATGCCGAAAAGGAAGCAAGAGGGAGGGTGATTGATGCATTGCATCAAGAAGCGACTATGTGGATGGATAGGTTCGCCTTGACCTTGAATGGAAGTCAAGACCTCCCGCATCTATTAGCCAAAGCAAAAGCCATGGCCGAAGTGTGTACGGCTCCCGAGGAGACTCATGGGCTAATCAATTACTGTCAACACATGATAGATTTGATGCCCATATAATTAGAAACCGTTAGGTTCTCTTGTAACACCTTTGTATAATCTTGGCTAGATGAAAGCTTTGTTCTTTTTATAAAATGAGGAGTTCTGAACTCATCACGTTATCTAAAAAACAACCTTGGGGTGGATCCAAGTGCTCCGATCATTCATTTGCATATTCATGTTTTGGTGGCATACTCACCGTTGTTTATTTCTTTAGGAATTTCATCATAACTAAAAAAGCACCAAGGCACCCCTATAACACTCGATCCAGAAAAATGGATAATGAAGAGGGCGTGCAGGAACAGATGAAGGCCGATCTATCGGCCTTAAAAGATCAAATGGCTTCCATCTCGGAGGTCATGTTAAAACTCCAGAAAACTATAGAGGATAAAGCCACGGCAACCGCCTCCAGTACAGTTAGGGAAGCAGAGCCGGTGCTGCAGCCCGCCTTAAATTCGGGCCAAGACAAAAACATGGCAGTGTTTGGTCAGAGGTATAGTCCACAAGCTTACCCCTATGGCTTGCCTCCGGACTTCACTCCCCGTGCCACCCTGGAAGATTTAAGCCAAGCCCCTACTTTCGAGGGGCAACTCCCACCTTATGACGACTATCCCGGGCAAGACGATGAGGAAGGAGATACCCATCTCGGTCCCCTGCTCCACCTCAAAGATCCGTCCCCCCATGAACTACCCTAACCAAACATAGTCCGCCATATCCCGGCTTCACCCACACCCGTAAAAGAATCTGTTCCCTTCGTGGAAGATAAGGGAAAGATTGAGGCACTTGAAGAGAGGTTGAGAGCAGTCGAGGGCCTCGGCAATTACCCATTCTCGGATCTAGCGGACTTATGTCTCGTACCCAATATCGTCATTCCTCCCAAGTTCAAAGTACCGGACTTTGATAAGTACAAAGGGACGACATGTCCGAAAGGGCATCTTCGGATGTATTGCCGAAAAATGGGGGCATATTCTGCGGACGAAAAGTTGTTGGTCCATTTCTTTCAAGACAGCTTGGCCGGAGCAGCTGTAGCATGGTATACCAATCTGGAAGCTTCCCAGATCCGATCATGGAAGGACTTGGCAACTTCCTTTATTAGGCAGTACCAGTACAATACGGATATGGCTCCCGATCGGAACCAGCTTCAGAGTATGACTAAGCGAGAGCATGAGTCCATTAAGGAATATGCCCAAAGATGGAGAGATCTCGCAGCCCAAGTCGTACCGCCCATGACGTAGAGGGAGATGATCACAATTATGGTAGATACGTTATCCACGTTCTACTATGAAAAGCTGATAGGCTACATGCCAGCTAACTTTGCGGATCTCGTCTTCGCCGGAGAAAGGATTGAATCCGGACTACGAAAAGGCAAGTTCGAATATGCTTCCAATGTGGCCCCCAACAACAACAGAAGAGCCCTAGTAGTGGGCGCGAGGAAAAAGGAAGGAGACGCCCACGCGGTCACCACCGCCCCGATATGGATGAAAGCACCCCAAAATATCCAAAGCTCATACCATCCCAATCCCCCAAATTTTTCAATCCGAGCCGGGAGTTCCCCCCCGACTCAAGTAAAAGGACCACCCGCGGCAGAGAGAACGCCGGCCCAACGCACAGCTCCAGCTATGCCCCGGCCAGTCAACAATACGGCCCCCGGCACGAGCTATAATAATGCACAGAGCCCATTCCCGAAAAATAACTTCTCTCCTATTCCCATGGCATACTCTGAATTATGGCCTTCATTATTGGAGAGCCATTTGGTGGTAGCCATACCCGGGAGGGTCTTCCAGCCACCCTACCCCAAGTGGTATGACCCGGGTGCCAAGTGTGCGTACCATAGTTGAGTTCCCGGACACAACATTGACTCCTGCCGCCCGTTCAAGTATAAAGTGCAGCACCTAATCAGTGCCGGCTGGCTATCGTTTCAAGAGGAAGGCCCAAATGTTAAAACTAACCCGCTAGCTAGTCATGGATTGCGGGCAACTTGAAGAATTGCTTCAGCGGCTCATGGATTGCGGGCAACTTGAAGTGTCCATAGGAGGGAGGGAAGAACCACAAATTTGCATGCAGTCGGAAGAGAAGAAGGTTCCTCTAACCCCCAAGGCCCTAGTGATATGTTTTACTAGGAAAGGGACCGGCTCCACACCCATATACCCCCGGACAGCGCCCAAGCCAACGCCATTTGCATATCAAAGTAATAAGGTCGTTCCGTGGAAATATACCCCTCCCGCATTCAGCGAAAGAGTTGCAACCGAAGTTGACTCCCTGTCAGCTAAGGTGACCAACATCACCGGCCTCAGTGGCGTAACCCGCAGTGGTCGGGTGTTCGCTTCCCCTCGCCCGGCGGAGTTGCCCTCCAAGGGGAAAGCGCCCATGGTCCAAGAGCCCACAGACGTAGCCACCCCCTCGAAAGAAGTAGATCCTCCAGTGGTAAGAGGGGCTGAAAAGAAAGAAGGTCTTCAAGGAAAGACGGTGACTTTGGAAGAGGCCCATGAGTTCCTTCGCCTCATCCAACAAAGCGAGTTTAAGGTAGTCGAGCAACTGAATAAAACTCCAGCAAGGATCTCGTTGCTTGAACTGCTCATAAGCTCCGAGCCTCATCGTACGCTGTTGATAAAAGTCCTCAATGATGCCCATGTAGCCCACGATATCTCAGTGGAGGGTTTTGAAGGCATCGTTAATCATATAACCACCAACAATTATATCGCGTTTGCGGAAGAAGAGATTCCCTTAGAGGGGAGAGGACACAACAAGGCTCTTCATGTGTCTGTAAAGTGTATGGACCATGTTGTCGCAAAGGTGCTTATCGACAATGGATCAAGTTTAAATGTAATGCCGAAGACCACTTTGGAAAAGCTTCCTTTTAGTGCGTCACGTTTAAAACCGAGCTCGATGGTGGTGCGAGCCTTTTATGGTACTCGTCGGGAAGTGATGAGGGAAATCGACATTCCCATTCAGATAGGCCCCCACACTTGCAAGGTGGTGTTTCAAGTAATGGATATAAATCCCGCCTATAGCTGCCTCTTGGGAAGACCTTGGATTCATGCCCTGGGAGTGGTCCCTTCAACGCTTCACCAGAAATTGAAGTTCGCAGTGGGTGGACTTTTAGTGATAGTGTCGGGTGAAGAGGATATGTTAGTGAGCTGCCCCTCCTCCGCCCCATACGTAGAAGCGGCGGAAGAATCATTGGAAATGGCTTTCCAATCCTTCGAGGTGGTGAGCTGCGCCTCTGTGGAGCCAAGTCCGTTGCTACCTTCTCTCTCCAACGCGGCCATAATGGTGGCGCGTGTTATGCTCAGGAACGGATTTGAGCCCGGAATGGGTCTACGCAAGGACGGCCTCAGAAATGCCGACGTGGTCGATATCAAGGGAAATCCATACAAATATGGATTAGGGTATGAACCCGGGATGCCGGGGAGGAGGAATGTGCCGTCAAGACTTCGGGTGGATAGGGTATGGCCCGGCCGTATTAGCCAGTGTTTCACCAGTGCTGGAATGGTGTCCGAGGAGGAGGTGGCCGCAATAGAAGAGGAGTTCCCTCAAGACCCACCAAATTTCGTGCAACCATGCCACCCCGATTCCCAAGTGGGGAATTGGCGCGTGATAAGCCAGCCAGAAGTCTATACCGCTAATTCAATGTGATTAGAGCCTATAGATTTCCTTTCTCTTTTGTTTTGTGAAACCTACCTTATTAAATAAAACAAAGAGATCTTGTTTCATCTGTTCTTGCAATTCCACCTTTTCTCATATCATTTTGCATGTTTTTGTTTCTTTTGTCTTGTTTGGTATAGATATGAGGGTCGATTCTTTGAGGATCCTAACAACGAGGGTTTGACAATCGATTTCGATCGAGATATAAGCCAAACGGTAAACGAGGAAGAGGAAGAGGACGTCCTTTCACCAGAGTTGGAGAGGTTGGTCGCTCAGGAAGAATGTGAAATGAAGCCTCACCAAGAAGAAACCGAATTGGTAAACTTAGGGACCACGGAGGAAAAGAAAGAAGTAAAGGTAGGAACCGGTATGACCGCGCCTATCTGCCAAGGCTTGATAACCCGTCTTGAAGAGTATCAAGATGTCTTTGCGTGGTCATATCAAGACATGCCCGGTCTGGATTCCGACATTGTGCAGCATAAGTTGCCTTTGAATCCTGGGTCTTCCCCGGTTAAGCAAAAGTTACGAAGAATGAGACCCGAGATGTCTTTAAAAATTAAAGAAGAAGTAAGGAAGCAATTTGATGCAGGGTTCTTAGCTGTAGCTCGGTACCCAGAGTGGGTGGCCAACATTGTCCCAGTCCCGAAAAAGGACGGCAAGGTTCGAATGTGTGTAGACTACCGGGACTTGAACCGAGCCAGTCCTAAAGACAATTTTCCCCTGCCACACATTGATATATTGGTAGATAATACAACCAAGTTCACCCTTTTCTCATTTATGGATGGTTTCTCGGGGTATAATCAAATAAAGATGGCTCCCGAAGATGTAGAGAAGACCACTTTCATCACCCTATGGGGGATGTTCTGCTATAAAGTGATGGCCTTCGGGCTGAAAAATGCTGGGGCAACCTATCAGCATGCCATGGTGGCGTTGTTCCATGACATGATGCATAAGGAAATAGAGGTCTACGTAGATGACATGATTGCCAAGTCTCGGATGGAGGACGAACACCTTGTCAATCTGCGTAAGCTGTTTGGAAGGTTGCGGAAATACCAACTAAAACTAAACCCAACCAAATGCACCTTTGGGGTAAAGTCGGGGAAGTTGCTAGGATTTATCGTAAGTCAGAAAGGGATAGAGATAGATCCCGAGAATGTGAAGGCCATCCTTGAAATGCCGAAACCACGCATAGAGAAGCAGGTTCAGGGGTTCTTAGGCAGGTTGAATTATATCGCGAGATTTATCTCGCAACTCATCCCTACCTGTGAGCCCATTTTCAAGTTGTTACGTAAGAACTAGGCGGTCCTGTGGAACAGTGACTGCCAAGAGGCCTTCAAGAAGATCAAACAGAGTCTTGCAAACCCCCTGGTGCTCATGCCACCTGTAACAGGAAGACCTCTTTTCCTGTACATGACCGTGTTGGACGAGTCTATGGGGTGCGTGTTGGGTCAGCACGATGATTCTGGGGAAAAGGAGCAAGCCATCTACTATCTAAGCAAGAAGTTTACCGCATGTGAGATGAATTACTCAATGCTGGAAAGGACGTGTTGTGCTCTAGTATGGGCATCACATCGGCTTAGGCAGTACATGCTCAGCCATACCACGTGGCTTATCTTCAAAATGGATCACGTGAAATACATCTTTGAGAAACCGGCCCTCACGGGACGAATCGCTAGGTGGCAGGTACTATTATCTGAATTCGATATCGTTTATGTCACCCAAAAGGCGATAAAGGGAAGGGCCTTGGCAGATTATTTGGCCCAGCAACCCCTCCTGGATTATCAGCCGATGCACCCCGAGTTCCCAGATGAAGATATCATGGCCCCGTTCAAAGAGAAGCGGACGCACGAGGACATAGACAAATGGATTGTTTGCTTCGATGGGGCATCTAACGCTTTGGGCCACGGAGTAGGGGCAGTCCTGGTATCCCAGGATGATTAGTGTATTCCTTTCACAGCTAGGCTAGGTTTTGATTGTACCAACAATATGGCCGAGTACGAAGCATGCGCCCTCGGGGTTCAGGCGGCCATTGATTTTGATGTAAAACTACTCAAGGTGTATGGAGACTCAGCTTTGCTGATACGCCAGTTAAAAGGAGAATGGGAAACTAGGGATCCGAAGTTGATACCCTATCAAACTCACATCTTAAGGTTAGCCAAGTACTTTGACGACATTTCTTTCCACCACATACCTCGGGAAGAGAATCAAATGGCTGATGCATTAGCCACCCTGGCATCCATGTTTCAACTTGCTCCACACGGGGATCTGCCGTACATCGAATTCAAATCTCAGGGCAGGCCGGCATATTTTTATGCAATAGAGGAAGAGCGGGATGGGAAACTGTGGTATTTCGACATCAAACAATATGTCGAGAACAAAGAATACCCACCAGGGATTTCTGACAATGACAAAAGGACGTTGAGGAGATTGACTACTGGTTTCTTTGTAAGTGGTACCATCCTATACAAACGAAACCACGACATGACCCTCCTACGATGCGTAGATGCCAAAGAGGTGAACTTCATGATTGAGGAGATCCACGAGGGTTCCTTTGGGACACATGCCAATGGGCATGCTATGGCCAGAAAAATCCTTAGGGCCGGTTATTAATGGCTCACTATGGAAAGCGATTGTTGCGCTCATGTAAGGAAGTGTCATAAATGTCAGGCATACACGGACAATGTCAATGTTCCGCCACATCCTCTGAATGTTATGTCCGCTCCTTGGCCTTTTTCCATGTGGGGAATAGATGTCATTGGAGCCATCGAACCCAAAGCGTCGAATGGTCACCGCTTCATTCTTGTGGCGATAGATTACTCCACCAAATTGGTCGAAGCGGCTTCTTATACTAATGTCACGAGAAGTGTGGTAGTCAGATTCATAAAGAAGGAGTTTATTTGTCGATACGGACTCCCCAGGAAGATCATTACTGACAATGGCACCAATTTGAACAACAAGATGATGCAGGAAATGTGCGAGGATTTCAAGATCCAGCATCATAACTCCACCCCTTATCAGCCAAAGATGAATGGGGTTGTAGAGGCTGCGAATAAAAATATTAAGAAGATTGTTCAGAAGATGACAATGTCATACAAAGATTGGCATGAGATGTTGCCTTTCGCCCTACACGGATATAAAACCTCGGTACGAACTTCTACTGGGGCAACGCCGTATTCCTTGGTTTATGGGATGGAAGCAGTACTCCCATTTGAGGTAGAGGTTCCTTCTCAGAGGATAATAGCGGAGTCAGGCCTAGAAGAGTCAGAGTGGGCTCAAGCACGCTACGACCAACTCAATCTTATTGAAGGTAAGCGTTTGACAGCCATGAGCCATGGGCGTCTATATCAACGAAGGATAAAGAATGCATTCGACAAGAAGGTACGCCCGCGCAAGTTCAACGAGGGGGACCTCATGCTGAAGAAGATGTCCCACGCTGTTAAGGATAATCGAGGCAAGTGGACCCCGAAATATGAAGGACCTTTCGTGGTGAAAAGAGCTTTTTTCTGGGGGTGCTCTAATACTCACCCACATGGATGGCGAAGAGCTGTCCTCGCCCGTGAACTCCGATGTAGTTAAACGATATTATGCTTGAAGTCTGGGGCAATCGAGAGGACCGTTGCATGTTTTTATTTATGAGTTTTTCTCATTCTTTTTGGTTTCCTCTAGGGATTCCCATTCACTGTACTTGTCTCGTTTCTTTGAAAAGAAAAGATGGGCGAGGTTTCAGTCCTCCCTTTGGTTACAAACCTTTAGTTTTGTTATAACCTGAGCCCTCTTCGCTCGGTTCATGGGGTGCCCCAAATGCTTATTTAAAACTGAATCTAACCAGCCTTCACTAAAAAATCATCGCATTAGAAACATTCATACATGCACATGCACATGCATATCTTGTGATAGCAAGGAGCAGAATCATCTCAGGCCACAGTCAGAAGTCAAGACAAGCCGATGGCAGAAATCAACCAAGGTAAGACGATGACCGGTCATGATTGGCCGCGTATTGTTCGTCTCCTACTTGCAGGTACTTAGGGACGGAGGCAAATGGAGGATAGGGTCACGACCGACCAATCGTCACCCCTTCCCGACGCTGGGCCAACGGAGAACGTTGTTGCAAGGCAGCCCAGTATCCTTTGAAATTCACAGTATTTTATTGTATGTTTTAAATAAGTAATCGACGCCTAATTCTAACTTAAGTAGGTTCAAAACGCTAACCCATAAGAGGGGGGGGGGGGCATGGTTAATGTATCCTTAAAAAAAATAAAAATTTGCAGGTTAGCTCGCCTGGGCGAGCAACCCCTGTATTCAAAATATTAAAACGAGGGAGGGGAACGTTTTTGTATCCAAAAAACTTCCCCCCTCATTCAAAAGAGAGAACTCACGAAGGCTTGCGGTTTTTGCTCCCCTAAGCCACTTTTGGTTGCATTTTGCTTTCATTTTTGGTGTTTCTACTCACTCCAACAACTAAGTATTCAATCCTTGAGTTTTTTGCTTCCCATTGGAGTATTTTCTTCATCTTTTGGTGCTCTAAATTGTGAGAACGTGCTTATATTTGTGGGGCAGTTTTGGGTTGTTTTTATGCTTGATTTCTTGAGTTGAGGATTTGAATGAGAAGGCCTTAGGCCTATGTTGTGTTCTGAAGCAATGGGGCATGCCACATTGCCCCCATTCTCTTGCAATTTATGTCCAAACGTGCGCCCACCAAGTGCTCGGTGAAATGCCCCAACGATATATGAATATGGTTTTGCAAAATTGGGATGGTGGGATTGTTTCATGTATGTAGAGACAGCATAGGAGATTCAAAATAGGTACCCACATGCAATTTCAAGCTTAGGAACCCAAACTTTTCAGCTTTAATGCAAGAAAACATACTCATGGTTAGGAACCCAAAATTTGGTTTTAGAATTAGAAAAGCATGAAAATTAGGACTTGCTTGCGAGAGTTTTTACTCGAAATTGTTCTGCCCCATGATTGATACTTTGCACCTAGGTAACGTGGGAAATGCTTTTCAATGGTATGTAGATATATGTGTAAATATAAGGGGCATGAAATTCCTTGCCAAGTGTGAATGATTATTTTCCTAAATGGATGTATGATAGCATGGAATTCTCTTTTGAATGCAAGTGTGTGTAGGATGTAATTAGCTTGCCAATATGAATAAATGTGAGTGAAACAATAAAAATTTGTATGATATATATTTCAAATATATGTAGGTAGTTTGTAATAGCAAATGTTTAGGATATAAATTAGGTGTGAATTTTGACGCAATGCCTTGAGCGTAAGAATGTATGTTCTTTTCAAATGCATATATGTGTGTGACAATTAGAATGTGTTGGATGGCCTCTATGTTGATATAAATGGTAGGATATTCCACACGTACGCGTGTGCATAAACAGATTATATGAGTTCGTTCTCAAATCAAAGGGATTAGCATGACATTTTTTTTGCGTTAAGATAAGCATTATCTTGTAAAACTAACTTCCAAATGTTGGCTTTCGTAGGAAATGGCCCTAAGGAAGCTTGCCTCAAAGAGATCCAGGAAGGATAAAGCGGCTGAAGGAACCAGTTCCGCTCCCGAATATGACAGCCACCGTTTTAGGAGCGCTGAGCACCAACAGCGCTTCGAGGCCATCAAGGGATGGTCATTTCTTCGGGAGCGACGCGTCCAGCTCAGGGACGACGAGTATACCGACTTCCAGGAGGAGATAGTTCGCCGGCGGTGGGCATCACTGGTTACCCCCATGGCCAAGTTCGACCCAGACATAGTCCTCGAATTTTATGCCAATGCTTGGCCTATAGAGGAGGGCGTGCGAGATATGCGATCCTGGGTGAGGGGTCAGTGGATCCCGTTCGATGCGGATGCTCTCAGCCAGTTCCTGGGATACCCTTTAGTGCTGGAGGAGGGCCAGGAATGCGAGTATGGCCAGAGGAGGAACCGATCCGACGGGTTTGATGAGGAGGCCATCGCCTAGTTGTTATGTATACCGGGGCAGGATTTTTCCCGGACTGCTGCTAGAAGACGGGTGCGGATCATGCGCACCAACATGAACACCCTGACTCAGATCTGGATAACTTTGCTGCTCAGCAACATCCAGCCAAACGATCATAATTCCGACCTCCCCCTGCCGAAGTGTCAGCTGGTGTACGTCATCCTGACACGGATGAGCATTCATGTGGCTCAGTTAATCGCTGATGCCATCTATCTATTTGCAGGTATGGCGCCTACCAGGCACCCTCTGGACCCGGATAAGTCCAACAGTGATGCAATCCAACCCCGCAAGGGCATTGGATAGAAAACTCCAAGTAGATTGGGCCAGAGATGCAAGAGAAGGCCCTAGGGTTCTTATGAGCCTTAAGGTAGATTTCGGGCCCATGGGCTAAGTACGAGCCCACTTATCTTTGTAAATATTAGATTAAGGTTTCATTATTTTTGGGCCTTGTATTTAGGGCTCCATAATGTAGGTAGGATACCCTAGAAATATAGGATTTTTCAGCCCTTGTATTTTAGGGCACCTAGACTAGTTTTTGTATTAGGGGTAGTTTTGTAATTTCACATGCACTAAGTGGATATTTCATGTGTGTGGTTGGAAATAAATTTAATTGAATTGGTAGAAGCCCAATCCAATTAAATTTTAGAGGGGGAGGTGAGAATTCGCTTACTACACCCCATTGCCACATCATATAGTCACACTTTGTGCATGTCCTTCATGCTTTTCATGCCTCATGACACCTAAGCACACTTAGTGGAGAATCTTGGAATTGATCTTGGATTAGTGGGCTGAACCATAACTAAAATTCACTAGTCATAATTAGTGAAATTTTGGCTCCAAAGTTTGGCTCCACAAATTCAATTTCAAATTCAAGTGAAATTTGAATTTCCCTACAATTTTGTGTGACACTTAGGCTATAAATAGAGGTCATGTGTGTGCATTTTTTTCAACTTTGATCATTTGAATATTAAACTTCAGATTTCAAAGCTCATTTGGAGCACAAAATTTCGTGCTCTTCTCTCCCTCTCCCTTCATTCATCTCCTTCTTCCTCCAAGCTCTTATCCATGGCCTCCTATGGTGGTGATCTTCTTCTAGACTCATCTTCTCCTTGAAGTGGCGTCTCCTCTCTCTCTTCCTTCTCCATTCCGCTGCAATTCATCTTCCAAGAAGCAAAGGAATCCATTGATGAAGAAGATCCTAGGCCTACAAGCTCCAATGGAGCTTGCATCATGTTCCCTCCCCCTTGAAAAGGATTTGACCTCAAATCCCGAGGTTCTTGAAACTCTGGGCTTTTTCCCTCAACACCTGTAAAAAGAACAAAAACATATGTATTAGTGGTGTTTAGTATGTTGAAGTAAGGTAAGGTCTGAAAACTCATTTCCTGGGCATCTTCCCATGAAGGAACATGGTTCCTCACCAACTCAATGAGTGGTGCTACAAGTATAGAAAAATATGGGGCAAACCTTTTGTAAAAGTTTGTAAAGTCTTGGAAGCCCCAAATTTTTCTTACACTTGGTGGAGCGGGCCACTTAGGAATGACCTTTATTCTCTTTGGGTTCATGGGAACCCCTTGATCACAATTTAAAAAATTAAGAAAAGTAAAGCAATAGAACATACCTTTTTCTGTATTTTCATGTTGATTATTCCTACCAAAAAGTATGACAAACCTAAGGTGTCCCATATGAGTGCCTAAGTTTGTATTGAAACTAAAAATAAGAACAAACCTACCTAATGAGTCCCTATGTACACAAATCATGAAGATGTTGGGTGCACGAGTGATTTTACAAAAGAGTGTTGCACCACCCAAAGCATTCATCACACCACCTATTTTAGGGATTTGGTGCCTAATAATACCTATTTTGGGCACCAACAAAGCACAAGGATTTAATCTCTTGCGAACCAAACCCTCATCCAACAACTCCTTTACTTGAGGAATAAACTCAAGCCTAAGAGATGTGGCAATGCTAACAAGTGTCATTTTACAAAGGAGAAAATGTGGAGGTTGTCTAAGAAGGGAAATTTCTTTAATATTTGTCTTTATTTCAAAATGTCTTTCCTTCTTAGCTAACCTCTTGAAGGAGACACTTACCTCCTTACACTCCTCCTTAACCATTAAAGGTTGTCCTTCTTCTTGGGGGTAGATCTCTTCACTAGATTCTTCCCCTTTTGCTTCTTCACTTTTACTAGAGGAAGGTGAAGTAGAAGCCTCATCTTGGCTACTATAAATGTCTTGGCCCCTCATAATCATGGTTTTCTTGGTGGGGCATTGAGAAGTAATGTGTCCTCTTCCAAGACATTTAAAGCACTTCATGGAGCTAGTCTTCTCTTGCATACTAGCCTTAAGGGGTTGCTTTTCTATTGTCTTCCCCTTATCATCTTTGGGCTTAGAAGGTCTCACCCCTAAGATTCCTTGACCTTGGTCTTTCTTTGGATAAGAGTGAGAGCCATAAGATTTTGAAGTAGACTTCCTTTTAAGTTGTTTCTCTACCTTTATTTCCCAATCTAAATTAGCCTCTACATTGTCCTTCCCATGGAAGTATGGGAGTTTAATGTTAACCTCTTGAGGCTTTCTTTCATTTTCTCTCCTATGGGAGTGAGGTCTAAGATTTGACCTATGCCTTCCTTCATAATAGTCACGAAGTTCTTCACTTAGGCTCTTGCAAGAGTTATGACTACTATAGGAGACATGTTTTTCTCTTTTCATTTCTTTCATTATTTTTCTTCTTTCTTCCTCTCTTATTTTCTCTCTTTCATCTTGACTTATTTCTTCCACTCTTTTTTTACCTTTATCTTTTCTCTCTTGTTTTTCTTTCCACAACTTACGGGATCTCAACTCATCTAATATCTTATACAAGGGGTCCTTAGGAGTAGAACCCTCACCATTAACACTAGATGAAGAATGAAGACTCATGTTAGTTCCAAAGTTATGGTTCTTTCTTGTTGGGGGTTTGAAAACAAAAGGTAAAAGAAACTATGGTTGAAACTAGCCAAAATAAACACTAAAAGAGGTGTGAAAGATAAGGTAAAAACTAATTGGTAAAAGGAAAGCTATCTAGGCGGTTTGACAATGGAGGGTAAAAGAAATAAGCTATGAAAGTAAGCAAGAAATTAAAGTGCAAGAAATGCAAACTAGGCGGATCCTAAGAGTGTTAGGATGACCTCATTTAAGGTTCTCAACAAAACACTCACTATCCTAAGGGAAAATTGCCTAAAATTATTACACACAAATGGAAGTAGGGTGACCTAGCGGAGGCTCCCAACTTACTTCCAATGAAAGGCCTTTTTGTTACAAAATTTGAAAGCAAAGCAAATTGCCAATTACAAAATTACAAAGAAAAAAAAAGTCCTCAATTGTGGTGGCTATTCTCTCTTTAGTGTTTCACTCAATTTGGAGTACTTCTTAGTCCAATAGCTCTTAAGGTGGTTGGCCCCTTTCTTCTTGACTCAAATTCTTCAAGATATAGCACCAATCCTCATTTCCAATTCCCTATATGGCAACTCACAAACAAGGAAACAAAGAGACAAGCAATAACCAAAGACCAAAACAAATGAAATGAAAGCTAAACCAATAGAGTTTTAACAAGACAAATTTTCAAGGATTATTCAACAATTAAAGCAATGAAAAGCACAAAAAAGCAAGCTAGGACTCAAAGAGAAACCTAGAATGGCTCTAGAGTAGAGTAGAAAAACTAAAAAAAAAAAGACTCAAGAAACCTCTAGTTTTGGCACTTGTTTTCACAATAATTTTCAATTGAAATTTCAGAACTAGGATTGGTATAAAATAGGCACCAATTATAGAACAAATTTTGAGCCAAAACAACAAGCACACTTTCCTTTCACTTTTCTTTTTTTTTTTCCTGGACACTAATTTTTCTGCCAACTTGTGAGATTTTTATTATTTTTTCCTTTAATCCAAATCGCTTGTTTACTTTTTCATAATTTTTTTCCAGATGTCTAGAAAATTCATTAAAAGTTTCAGCTCAAAAAACGTAGTGACCAGTTCCCAGTAATTTATACAAGTTCGTATGTTCAAGCTGCCAGCACCAGCGATTTCAGCCTAGAAATCAAGAGTAGTGTTTATGTTGCTTAAGGCTTGGATAGTTACAATTTGTGTTTGCTTATGCTCAATTATCTTGAATAACACAATTAAAGAGAGCTTAAGACTTATTTTGATTCACAAATCCAGCCACAACTCAGCACCACAACTCAACTTCATCATAGGCATAATGTAGGAAACTTAGAAAGCAAAAAAAAAAGAAGTTCAAGAACAAGACTACTTTAAGGAATTCATTTAGAACATGTTATGAACTAAATAACATGCATGAATTAGACTCAAAATTCAAAATATAGGCTAAGAATGACAAGAATACATGAACAAATGTATCTAGAATTCAATCAACAAAATAAAATTCAACACAAACTTAGAACATAATGTGACAATTACTATGACTAAACATGACTCTAAGACAACATGGATTAAGTGATTTACACTTAGATTTTTGTGTTTTTTTTTTGTAATCAATATTTTGGAACAAAATTTAGATCTAAAGGTTCAGCACAAGAATATTATGAATGAAAATTGATAGAACCTAAAATCAACACAAAAACAAGATTCAAGAGTAGATCTACAAAATTTGAACCATAGAAATGCAAGAACAAGTGTAGATCTAAGATTTAATCGGTTTATTTTTTTTTAATCTACTCTAAACAGCACCAAACCACAAGACAATGGAGGATATACATGGAGAATAAGATGAAGAACAAGGAATTAAAGAGAATTCACCGAACAAAAAGATAGAGGAAGCCAAAGAACATCACCTAGATGAAGATGCTCTTGATACCACATGATGCAAGCTCCATTGGAGCTTGTAGGCCTAGGATCTTCTTCATCAATGGATTCCTTTGCTTCTTGGAAGATGAATGGCAGTGGAATGGAGAAGGAAGAGAGAGAGGAGACGCCACTTCAAGGAGAAGATGAGTCTAGAAGAAGCTCACCACCATAGGATGCCATGGATAAGAGCTTGGAGGAAGAAGGAGATGAATGAAGGAAGAGGGAGAGAAGAGCACGAAATTTTGTGCTCCAAATGAGCTTTGAAATCTGAAGTTTAATATTCAAATGATCAAAGTTGAAAAAAATGCACACACATGACCTCTATTTATAGCCTAAGTGTCACACAAAATTGGAGGGAAATTCAAATTTCACTTGAATTTGAAATTGAATTTGTGGAGCCAAACTTTGGAGCCAAAATTTCACTAATTATGATTAGTGAATTTTAGTTATGGTTCAGCCCACTAATCCAAGATCAATTCCAAGATTCTCCACTAAGTGTGCTTAGGTGTCATGAGGCATGAAAAGCATGAAGGACATGCACAAAGTGTGACTATATGATGTGGCAATGGGGTGTAGTAAGCAAATGCTCACCTCCCCCTCTAAAATTTAATTGGATTGGGTTTCTACCAATTCAATTAAATTTATTTCCAACCACACACATCAAATATCCACTTAGTGCATGTGAAATTACAAAACTACCCCTAATACAAAAACTAGTCTAGGTGCCCTAAAATACAAAGGCTGAAAAATCCTATATTTCTAGGGTACCCTACCTACATTATGGAGCCCTAAATACAAGGCCCAAAAATAATGAAACCTTAATCTAATATTTACAAAGATAAGTGGGCTCGTACTTAGCCCATGGGCCCGAAATCTACCCTAATGCTCATAAGAACCCTAGGGCCTTCTCTTGCATCTCTGGCCCAATCTACTTGGAGTTTTCTATCCAATGCCCTTGCGGGGTAGGATTGCATCAAATAGGGCCCTGGGATTTCCCGCTTTGATCACAAGACTCTGCCAGTCGTTCGGAGTCCCCGTCGCACCTAGCAAGGTGATTCGGCCGCCCATCACCTGGGCTTTTATTGAGAAGTATTGCACGCAGAGACAGGCCCAGGGGGATGCTCCGCAGGCCGCAGACGCGCCGCCACCTCATCAGGCTGGCCCAGCTGGATCATTTGATACGGAGCAGTATTTGCGGCATTTGGTTCACCAGCAGGCGGCCAACCACCGGGCGCATGTACAGACCTATGATTGTCTTTACCAGTTGAGCCTCAGCCTGCAGAGCCAGGGTTTTACTTCTTTTTCGTGCCCTACTCCGGATCAGTTCAGGGCAGAGGTCGCTTGGCCCAGAGATTGGCCGGAGGCACCAGCAGAGGCTCCCGACGAGGCAGATGAGGCCCGCGAGGACGAGGAGATGACCAATTTACTTGATTTCATAGGAGGGAGCGGAGCCACATGATTGGGAGATCCCTTGATCCGTATTTCTTTTTTGTTTCCATTTTTTCCTGTTACATATCATCTTATTTTTGTTTGACTAAGGGACTAACGTTTTTTTCGTGTTGATTGACTTTTGTTTTGTACATACATATCGTTTGAGTTGTTACGTCAGTACTTGTTTCGTTGTTGTCAATAGTGTTTGTAGAAATTCCGGAATCGCGTAGAATTTTTTTCATTTAGGAACGTCGTCCTAAAAATAAAATGAACCAAAATCATGATAAAAAAGAGAGAAGTGTAGTGAATAAAATGTCTGCGTATATAAAGAAAAAGGAAAATGTGCATAGAAGGGTTTTTATAAAAAATACGTGTAGAGAAATTCTTGTGTGTGTGAACAACGAGTGTGTATAAAGAAACTTTTGTATGAACCATAGGTGTGCGTTGGAGAAAAATGAACAAGATCTTTGAATGTAAATAGGGTTTGATTGTGTGACATAAAGAGAGAGAGTTCCAATGCGCATACAGAAAAAGTTTGTCATGTATAAGAGTGTAGATATACAAAAGAAAATTTCTTCATAAAGGACCACAGGTGTATAATTTTGTGAATATATAAAAATGAAACAAAAAGGAAAAAGAAATAAAAACCACGAAGGTCGACATGTTATAGTTAAGAAGTATAAATCATTCATAAAGAGCAAACGTATCTTCTGGAAACAAGGGACTGATGCTAACAGTTTATTTTCCGGAATAAACCGAGATAAGAATGGATGAATTCATTGAACTGATGAAAGAACATAACTTGGAAACGTTGGGTCTGTTTGTGTAAATTCCCAACCGTAGTATCACAATGCCATAAACGGGATGCTTGAGTGCCCACCTGGCTGTAGCCATGACCAATTTTGCATGTTGTTTTCAAATCATCATTGTCACACGTGCCTTATGGAGTGATATGGGAGGTCGGCCCGAGACCGACACCTTGACACCCAAATTTGTTTTGCCCCAGATATCAAGATTGGGTTCCCACGATAAAAGACCCCATTGAAACACAACCTTATACTTTTTGAACCTTGGCCTAGAAAAAAGAATCCTCATTCCTTCCCTAAAGCAAATGAAAGCGGAATCTCCTCAAGGGAGAGCGAATAGAATGCTAAAACCCGATTTCCCAAAGAAAGGGATGGGGAAGGAGAAGTGAAAAGAAAGAAAAGGAAGAAATGGAAAGAAAGAAAAAGAAAAAAAATGAAAATAAAGAAAAGAACAAAAGAAAGAAAAGGAAGGATTCCCGATCAAAGATCGAAAGGAAGTAAAAAGGGAAAAGAAGCAATTCTCGATCAATGAAAGAAAGAGAACGGAAGATCTTCAGACCAGATAAATTTTCGGCAAGGTAAGTGACTGCCGGCAAAGGAAAACCCATTTTTGGTGTCTCTTCCCTTCAGATTGCCATTCAAGGTCGTTGTCGACTGGCGATATCCCACCCCACATGAACAAAGAGGAAAAGACCGAAACACCCAGCTTCCTCTCCAAAAACACTACCCTCGAGAAAATCCTATTGGTCCGTGATCGTACGTTTGATCTTTGATTCAATAGGAAGTCGTGTGCAAAATAGAGTCATGGTGCAGTTATGGTTTGGGAATAGGATAAAACACTTGCTTGTGTGAGTTTTATACACTATGAGTGATTTATTTTCAGCTTAGCCCGATGTTTCCCCTGCATGTTCATTTAAAAGCTAAAAGTTGACATCCTGCCCTTCATTCTCGGTTACAAGGAAGATTACCCTTGGCACAAGTATATTGTTTCTCTAAGATATGGTGCTCTCGAGAATGATTTATTTTTCTTTGCAAAAAGCATGTTTGCCTTTTAGGTGGAAAAACCCGGTGGACCGTTCGGTCCTGCCAACAAACTTTTTTCGGAGCCCCATGAATGTTATTGCCTACCGCTATTCATCCATCCTCCACCAACAAGTCTGGAGCCCCGCGAAGTTATTGCGTAGCGCTGTTCGCCAATTCTCTATTCTCCATTTTTTTTCGAAGCCCGATGAATGTTATTGCCTAGCGCTGTTCATGCATCCTCCACCAACAAGTCTGGAGCCCCGTGAAGTTATTGCGTAGCGATGTTCACCAATTCTCCATTCTCCACTTTTTTTTCGGAGCCCCATGAATGTTATTGCCGAGCACTGTTCATGCATCCTCCACCAACGAGTCTGGAGCCCCGCGAAATTATTGCGTAGCGCTGTTCGCCAATTCTCCATTCTCCACTTTTTTTCGGAGCCCTATGAATGTTATTGCCTAGCGCTGTTCATGCATCCTCCACCAACGAGTCTGGAGCCCCACGAAGTTATTGCGTAGCGCTGTTCGCCAATTCTCCATTCTCCATTTTTTTTTCTGAGCCCCATGAATGTTATTGCCTAGCACTGTTCATGTGTCCTCCACCTACGAGTCTGGAGCCCCGCGAGTTATTGCGTAGCGCTGTTCGCCAATTCTCCATTCTCCACTTTTTTTTCGGAGCCCCATGAATGTTATTGCCTAGCGCTGTTCATGCATCCTCCACCAACGAGTCTGGAGCCCCGCGAAGTTATTGCGTAGCGCTGTTCGCCAATTCTCCATTCTCCACTTTTTTTCGGAGCCCCATGAATGTTATTGCCTAGTGCTGTTCATGCATCCTCCACCTTCGAGTCTGGAGCCCCGCGAAGTTATTGCGTAGCGCTGTTCGCCAATTCTCCATTCTCCACTTTTTTTCGGAGCCCCATGAATGTTATTTCCTAGCGCTGTTCATGCATCCTCCACCAACGAGTCCGGAGCCCCGCGAAGTTATTGCGTAGCGTTGTTCGCCAATTCTCCATTCTCCACTTTTTATTCGGAGACCCATGAATTCATTGCCTAGCGTTGTTCATGTGTCCTCCGTTATCAAGCACAGAGCCTCTGGTGACTGGGAAATATGTTTTTCTGTTATTTTCCGGATCGGTTCCTTCGCCAAACATGTGTATATGTGTATATGTATATTATATTCGTTGTTCTTGTTGTTGTTTGTTTTGTGTTGTGCAGAAAAAAAAGAAGAGAGAAAGAGTAGAGACGAGAGTCATCATCACGGAAAGGGCAGGACGGACGAAATCAGTGTCTTATCTTTGCCTTCCTCTTATCTCCGATGAGAGGTAAGTAAAGAGGGGCAACTGTCATACCCTAATTTCGTCCGGGGATTATTATTTGATGATATACAACCTTTGATTGGCCGCTTCGAGATACTTGGCGCCCTTTGTTGCACAATATGTGAAGTCCCGAGACATGCCAAAAATCAAAAGGAAGCAGGCTTACGCGATCCGTGAAAATTCCGTAAGGTGACGGAAATCGAAAAGAGGTGTTTTTCGCAATCCGTGAGTTTTCGTAACTTCTTCGAAAGCTAAAAAAGAGTAAATATATAATCCGTAAGGATTCGTAACCTTGCGGAAGGAAAATAAGTATCGTTACGAAATTCGTAAAGTTTCGTAACGTTACGAAAAAAGAATTACCAAAAAAGGTAAAGGGGGTGCATTTAGTAAAAAGGGGGGTACAAATAGCAATCAGGCCCACTTGGGCCTTCCAGATTCTTCCTCTAGAAGGCTGTTGCTTCTGGAGGAAGCAACCTTGCTCGCCTGGGCGAGCTGGGTGGCAAGCTCCTCCCCTATTTTGCTATAAATAGGGGAAGGAGTGAAGAGGAAAGGGGTTCAGCCTTCTTGACACTTCTTATTCTCTCGAAATTGATGAGGAAAATTGTTTCCGTGAAGAAAATTCAAGTCGAGCTTCATCGTTCGTTCTTCGTTTTCTTCAGTCTTCAACTGGTAAGTACCCCAAACCGAGCTTTTCAATTCATTCTATGTACCCGTGGTGGTCCACATTTTGTTTCATGTATTTTTATTCTCGTTTTCATTCGTTTTCTATACCCCCTTTTGACATGCTTCAGTCATTTATTTAAGTCATTTCTCGCCTAATCAAAAAATAAAATAAATTTCCACCGATCATTGGAATTGTATCATCCGTTATTTTCGGTTAAAATGAATTTCGACTGTTCGGTCGTGCCGTAACCACGTTGGAAATAAAAAAAAGAGGTAAAATAATAATATAATAATAAAAAATATCTTTTAGTAAAATGAAGCGAAAAAATCAATCGGACGTTTTCTCTTTGGAATTTCTCATTCTTAATTGGATTGACTAATAACTAAAGTGAAACTAAGGCTAAAATCAACTCGCCTAGTCAAGCTCGTCCACAAAAAATAGGGTTTGAAAGTTTATCATTTCAGTTTTCTTACCAAGTAAAAAGGATAATTTTTAAGGTCCAACGCCTTAAAAATGATCACTATTCAAGTAAAAAGAATCGCTTGATTCACTCTTAGAAAGAACTACGTAGGTCTGATTTCCTCTCCAAAGAAGGGTACGTAGGAGCAAAAGCCCCGCTTTTGTCGACCTAAAAAAAAAAAGAAATAAAATTTAAGGCAATACAATTTCCACAATTCTAAAAAATAGGTTGTTGTCCTTTGAGATAAACGTGAGAGGTGCTAATACCTTCCTCAAGCGTAAATACAACTCCCGAACTTAGAATTTTCATTTTGACCGGTTTCCTCCGGTTTTTCCGACGTTTCCCACAAATAAACGTTGGTGGCGACTCCGCGCATCCTTCCTCCTTTGGAAAGCGCACCCGTGAGCCTCGCCTCGCTCGCCCGCAAAAGGGCACGTTGCGACACTCACCATTCGGACTTAACATTGAGTGATTAAAACTCCCTTTATGACTAAGTTCAAAACTTTCCTAAAGAGGATATCCCTCTCGGACCCAACTACTACCAGACCGACAAATAATATTCTAAATTGGCTGGTAGATAGCAACATTAGAGAAAGGGACTTAGACTTATTTTTCACAAAAGCTCATACATCCAACTTCAGAGATTGAGGGTATATGTACTACTCGGACTTGATAAACCTCCATACTCGGTGGCCTACTAAGTAGTCTACTTGGATTTAGAGGATCCAAAAAAAATTAAATAAGGAAATAGAGAAACTTTATCTTTTAGTAGAAAGATAAAGATAAACCTCTAATACTGGAAAATATCTATTACTAGAGGAATGATAGAATAAGATCATATGTTTCCCTATTTACATTATCTTAGAAAGGGGATTAAGATATGATAATCTAATCTCACCTCTATAAAAGAGGATCATCATGGTTTAGGTAGACCAACTGAATTTCAACCTATATTATGATATCTGCTTACCTCTACGCCTCTAACTTGAGCATCAAAGAGTCATTGTAGGCACACCCAACCATCATTTGTGGAGGAGTTCATGGAGGAACACCAACATAAGAAGGTTCTGCCAAATCCTATAAGAACACTCATGAAGACAATCATGATGGTATCATTAATTTTATTTCATTTGATTAATTATAATAAAAATTTAAATTAAAAAGAGTAGAAGAAAAAACAACAACTAAAATCCAGATTCATGTTTATTTTGAATCAAAGTATCAACTATTAGTGAAATCTAATTTTGAACCAAATTAACAATATATCATTTTAGGTGGATATATTTAAAGGGATGGCACAAATATGGTCTTTGTGTGACACCCTCTACCCCACACATATATGTACTAATAATAAAAGAAATAGGAATGTAGAATTAATTAAAAGTTTTAAAACACATTTAAATAAAAGTATTTCAAAGGGTAAAAGGCTTACACTCACTTTTCTAACATCATAATAGAATTTGTCCAAATAAATAATAAAATCATCTCGGCTCAAAACAAGGCCCTCCAAGACTTCATGCGATTAATATAGAAAGCTATACCCCAATGTCACATCCTATCAAAGCATTTGTTCCAACGTCCTCTAGCATGAGGTTCTCCATAGCCATCTACCTAATCATCTGCTCCCACGAACATAAATAACACACAGGGAGTGAGTTATCACATTCCTAACTAATAGAGAGAAACAAGACAACATAGATATACATATCATATAAATGAAATACAACTTACTTAAACACAGTTCATGTCATTCCACCACCTGTCGCATAACACCACACCTCAACACAACATGCCTCATTTATTTTCATATCATTCACGTACTCAAGGATCAAACACAATATCACTCAACCAATCAATATCAATCAATACGCAAGTGTTATACAATAGATATAGTAAGACTCAATCCTATATGCAATGTGGTACCGTGTCAGTGAAAAACCTCGTCGGGCGCCTAAGAGTACATGACAAGACAAACCACACACTAGTAAGTTAAGTCACTCTCACAGGGTAAAATCATAGGGAGACCAGTCAGGGTCACTCTGTTTTGTGAGAACGCTCCAACCATATGGGATCAACATAGGTTTCAAGGAACATTCAAATCGAGTGTATTTACCCCCAAGGCCTATACACCGAAGAGTTCGTCAGGGCCTCTCCCTCCTGATTCGGGTCCAACCCAGAAAATATAGCACACAAACTCTATCTATAGACTGTACAAAACACACGACAATCATGATTGCAGAGGTGGTGTCAATTGATGATGATGGTGACAGTGACAATCATGACAGTTGCTGCAACAGTGGTCATGGCGACATAGGTAGTGACGATTGATGATGGTGGTGATGACAACGACGATTATGGTGGTGCCTATAGAGGTGGTCATAATGGTGATAATGATAATCATGATGGTGATGAGTTAATTGAGATATTTTAGGGAGTGATAATTGAGATTTTTATAGATTTAATTGTTGTTTGATTAATCTTTTAGAGATTTGATGATATATTAGATTTTAATTTGAAATTTATATATTTTAATCCCAACCGTTTATTGTTTATAATCTTGATTCGATGGTTGTTATTAGTTATTCTCATGTTCTTACATAAGATAATATTCTCATAGTCACAAGAGTCATACTCTCCTTACCCCCCCCCCCCCTCCCTATCTCTCTTTATATATACATATATATAATTATTTATTGTGCTATTATACTGGTTCAGGTGCATGATTCAACTGTTGACTCACTGGTCCAACCAATGATCCAATACCCTTGTCAAGTCATCACTGACTTTTAAAACACTGATTTGATAAACATGATTCACCAAAACCAAACAAATATGAAGAATACCATTCAGGTTTAATTGCTTCTTTTGCTACATGCATACAATGCCATATTCCAATTAGCAATTTTTTACTCTTAATAGTCTATGTTTGACAAAACTAGTTAAAAGTTAAAAAATAAGTTGAAAAATTAGATTATTAAATTATAAATATTCGGTAAAAGTAACCGTTGAAGTAGTTAAAAAATATAAAATGATAAAAAATAAAATAATGATTTATTTAAAAAGAATAATTAAGAAATTTGATTAATATATTGAGGATAAAAAAGAAAAAAATATAAAAAATTAGAAGCTGAAAGTTAACATTTTTAAAAAAGTACTATGGTTCCAAAAACCATAAAAAAACATAAAAATAGCTTAAATACATTACGAAATATAGTCATAAGCTTTCCGTTCAAGGGTACCATGCTTCATGTTAAATATTTATTTTTTCTCAATAAATAATGAAACAAGCGCGGCTGTCAATTCAAACTTTAACCAAACCGGCACGACATATGTAATATATGTAATTTAGAATTATTTCTACATCAACAATGAAATTAATCCTTTTCAAGTGTAAAGATGACAAAATCATCATTTTCAAATGAATTTTTTTTATCAGTTAATTGATAGTTTTAATTTGTTAACAAGAAATATTGAACCCGTAATATTTTTTTATCTTTTTTTTTATCATTCAACCAATCTTATATATCATTCCTTTAAGTCTTTTTCACACACGACTAAAAATTAAACCTCTATGAAACAAAATTATACCTCCAAGGTTGGTTCAGAATTATTCTTAAACATAAACAAATACATATACACATTTGCAAAATATTTGACCTTGAACTTATCGTGTATTTTAATTAATTAATCTGTTTCCCTCGCTAAACAGTGAGGTATAGCCGGCTTAGTTCGTGTAAAACAAAAAGATAATGATAATCATATCTTTGGCTATATATGCACAGAATTATTTGCTTGATATAACGCCATTACACCAAAGTTGGTCCTCTTCCCTACCTCAGGAGTAGATCGGTTCATCTTATATTTTAGTCCAAGAAAACCTTAGCCTAATACCCTAAGACATGGAGAAGAATATGAAAAATGGTCTTGTCTCCCTCTTGGATTTGCCTGAACCAACCTTGGATTTGATTCTCAAGTGCTTTTCTCCAAATGAACTCTGCACAGTGTCAGAGGTGTGTGTTTCTTTAAAGGATAAGTGCCAAAGTGATCATTTTTGGGAACATCACATCAAACATAAATGGGGTAGGGTGATTGGTGATGCTGTTTATAAGGAATGGGAATGGCACATAACAATTGCTAAAGAAGGAAGTTTCTTGAATCAAAACACCAATAACCAAACTGGGTCAATGGGTACATTTACTGGTGTATGGCCTAATCTATATCTTGGTTCATACTTAGAAGATTGCAAGGTCCTCAATGGTCAACGGCCAAACAACTTCTTGATGTCTTTATATTTCTCTCTTGAGAGTGGTAGGTTCTGGTTTCCTGCTCAGGTTTACAAGGTAAAAGCTGGAACTAGCTTATTACAGGAAGTCATATAATTATTTCCTATATCCTTTTATTTTAATATATTTTTCTTTGCAGGGACTGATGCTTCACAATGCTTTGGTTAGCTATGACTCTGAATCTAATACTTTTCAAGCAAGGTAAGCAAAAAGTTGGCCTCTCCAAATAAATATAAACCTAGCTAGCTACTCACCCACACACATTTATTTGTTACGTGTCTTGTTAATGTATATTTTGCAAATAAATAAATGGATGAGTGGAATTTTTCAAGATTCTAATACAAAATTAAGAGACCTAAATATATTTTAACACTTATTTAATTATATGCATTGTGCATGTGAAACATTTTTTCACAGATATTCGTAAAATTTGATAATTCTCTCACATCTTTTTATTAATATGATGAGACAATGTGATGAATTTCAATTAGGTGTGCGTACAATTTTTTTTATTGATAATGCATATAAATTAGGTTTTTTGTTTTCTTATCATAATCATATGTCTTAAAAGTTAATTATGGAGTGTCTTGGTAGTATCTAACTGAATATATGTCATACATGTTGAATTTTTTTTTATAACATATATGTATGAAGCATCTTAGGTGAAAGTGTGGGAACGAGCAGAACTAATATTGACCATACAATCAAAATGTATGGTTTAATTTACATTTAGGCAATACAATCTTCACCTATTATGCATGTGATTAAGGAACAATCTAGATTTGGAACTTTATACGCGTGATGAATTTTTTTGGGTTAATTATGTTTTTAGTTTTTAACTTTTTGGAGTATTTACTTTCTAAAAAAATTAATTGATTTTAGTCTCTAATCTTTTTGTCCGTCAACCTATATCTCTCTACTAAGTGATGATATTAAATTTGTTTTTAATTATTGAATTATATTTGCTGGGTTAATTTCCAGCAGCTTAAAGTCATTAGAATATGTTTGATTGAGGGTTTAAAATATAGTATTAAGTATTTCTGGCAGTTTCTAACCCTTTTTTTGCCTTTTAATCCTTTTTGCGTGACAAATCACATCAAGAAACACAAATTAACAAACCCAAACCCAAAATCAAATATAAGAGAGACAACAGTGGAACATCCTTCGCTTTCCAAATGTAAAATTAATGTAGAGAGCTTGCTTTCAAATGCAAAAATTAAAGACACGCATTCATCTTTTAAAATAAACGGAAAAGATACAGTGTAACAATATTTTTTCACCTTTTGAAGATTAAGAAATCTATTTATCATGCTATTGATTATTATAAGAGCAAAATTAAAAGAAACTTGGCGTTATAGAGTAATCAACTGATATAGGTTGTCATTGATGCAACTTACCTAACTATACCAGTTCCAGTTCTGAAAACGACCCACTCGCACCATCCAGGTCCTCCGAGAGCGCTGACAGTGAGGAGTTCCATTCCAATTTTTTCGATAGGCGTCGCGAGATCCATAAAATTAACACTGAATCCAACATTTTAAACAAATGAATCAAACACCGTAAAATTACATTTTAAACACTAAATCAAACATTATCTTGCCGTTTTGAATCTTCAGAAAATTAACGCGGAAAAATGTAATTAAATATCATTAAAACAAATGTCACATTATCACTTAAGAGAGTTTGGCGAAATTTAACAGCAAAGAACTAAAAATGTTAACGGATGATCAGGGATTCACACCGATCAATTTTTTGTTAAGAGACTAATAAAAACTCCAAAATATTCAGGGAATTGGTTTGCTAAGCTTATTTGAGTAGAATGTCTCTTTGTGATTAAGTGCATGCATGGTTTATGTTAGGTATCAAACTGGAGGTTGGAGATGTCTAGGGAGGAACATTGAGTGGGACATGGTGAGAGTTCCCTCGGTTGATTCGCCTCCTTATGTTATGCACGTCTCTGATTGTTTAGATAATTTGAAACCAGAGGATCATATTGAGATTCAATGGAGAGGAAATACACATTGTCCTTACGGTATTTTTCTAAGCCCTCAAGGTCCTGTTAACCTATGATTTTTTAATTTAATTTAAGTTTCTATATATTTAAATTTTATTTATTTTTTTACTTTTAATAAAAACATGCATTTTTTTATTATAAAGCACATATCATGAATATTCATATATAGATTAAAAGTAAATAAAATTTAAACAATAATTAATTTTTATATACTTTCATAGACTTGAGTTGTAGATTTGGATCTCTCATACTCTATTATTAGTGTTAATTGTCTTTTGGACATTATGTAACTTTCTTGGTTTAAGTTGTTTTACATATATAAAAATA
The DNA here is from genome assembly GCF_000004515.6 of Glycine max. Classification (NCBI taxonomy): domain Eukaryota; kingdom Viridiplantae; phylum Streptophyta; class Magnoliopsida; order Fabales; family Fabaceae; genus Glycine; species Glycine max. The sequence goes on along the minus strand of NC_038246.2, from coordinate 19,571,860 downwards.
TTAATAAATAAATAAAAGAGAATAGTAATTTTATAAAACTAACTTCACTATTAATATTAAATTGAAAAGTTAAACTAATACTTATTAGGGATATTAGTAGAAAAAAATTAGTATTACATTAAAAATTAACAAAAAATTATTTTGAGATATTTTTTAAAATATGATATTTATTTTGGAAGGGACGGAAGGGAGGGAGTAATTTTTAATCTTGAATATTGAATGACTTTACCTTAATTTTTTTCAGTAGAAGAACAAAAACTATTACTCGTGTTAAGAGTTATGACGAGATCTATTATTTTTAACTTCATGTCATACAAAACTTGAGATGCATTGCAGATTGGTGGTATGCTGTTATTGGTCACTTGGACTCATGTAACAAGAATAATTGTCAGTGTCATTGGAGTGGTAAGAAATTTTCCGATTCCTTGTTTCCTCTAGAATATTTTTTTTGGCAGTTTCAACCTTTCGACCCAAGAATACTTTTTGGGTTATTTGGGTGAATTTTCCTTGAAACTTAAGATGATGAAAAAGAAATGTTGTGATTGTAATTAACTTGCTGAAGACGTTGAAAATGGTTGTTATGATTTTTTTTTTTATTATTATATGTGGCCTTTATTTTTACTTTTATTTGAAATAAAAAGTTTAACAAAAACCAAGAAGAAATTCTTTGACGTACAACTTTTATTCTAAAAAGAGATGAAACAATAAATTATAATGAGAGAGGAGAGAAGCCAAACATTACATAATTTAATTAGAATGCATTAACAATATGTATAAATAATATTTTTTTGTTATTAAATTATGTGTTGTCGTGTATGATGAGAATTTTAACTTTTGTAACAATTACTTTAAAAAATTAAATTTAAAGTGATTTCTAATAAGTTGATAGTGTAAGAATTTTTAGAATATGTTAGAAAAAAAAATTATTTTGAAGAGTTTTACAGAAAATGTGTAAAAAGGATAATTAAATGAGTGGTGAGAAAAAAATTGAGAGCAAATGAGATGTTAAGAAAAAAAAATTTCATACTCTTATCATGTTTCACAAAAAAATTATTAACTTTTTAACATTTTTCATAGTAAAAGTGTTAGACAACTATGTGAAATTGGATCAGTTAATAATTTAAAAAATATTTTGTTCTAATTTCAGCTAATAGGTACTTAAATTGCATTTAATCTTCTTTTTTGTGATAGATACGTTGATCGTTGAGTTCAGACAATACCCTGAAATATCAAGCATGAGACGAATAAGGTTATCTAGGAAGAACACTGGAGAACAAGGTGATCCAAGAAGTGGATACTATGGAGGAATCAGAAAACTTCACAATGAGGATGAGATTGAAAAATGGAAGAAGCTCTTCCCAAGTCAAGTTCAGGTACATGCTACTTGGACTTTACTAGTCACAATTTTGCATATCTTAAGTTTCAACGTTTCTTTCCTTTGAGTAGGCTTAGGAAAAAAAATAGTTGTCATGCACGGTTACTATAAATATTTTAATGGCAAACAAAAAAAAAAATTCAATATCACTTTTGTACATTGGATCACATCATTAATTATATCCCAAAATCAAGACAACTAAACCTAATCATATCTTATCTCTATAAATTATGGATATAAGATATTTATAAAGATAAGATATGATTAGATCCTATTTCTTTGAAATTAGTATATGCGTTGTTAGACCTTAGAATGAGGTTTACTCAATTTGATGTTCAACACAACCTCTAACCCTAGCTAAAGAAGGAGATCCCAGAACAATTTTTTGGACAATAATTGTAAAAATTAGTTCTTTCGATCTTATTTATAAGACCTAATTACCTAATTTATTAATATTATAAAAATAGTTAATTTAATTTATAACAATAAATATGTCTTAAATTTATATTTTATTTTTCAAAACTATCATTATCATCAATACTTTATTTTCTTTCTTCAAATTGTTTGTCATTATAATCTCTTTTGTAATTAGGATATTTTAATTTAAAAATAATTAATAAAAAATACTTTATGGATTGTGTCTTATAAGAAAAAAATACTTATGAATAGAAATATATAAGAGTAAGAAAGTTATATGCCACAATCATTAAATATACCCACTAATTTTCCCTTTATTTTCATTTTTTCCCCAAAATATTGTTATAATTTTCTTGTCAATTTCAATTCTTTTTGTTTTTCAAAAACTTGTTCATCCCTCTTCCTCTCCAATTCACCCCATCTTCTGTCACCCATTCTTCTCGACTTATTTTTCTTCTCTCCTTCTCTCCTTGTTTGTTCATACCGTTGTATGTTAACCTTTGATACATTTTTATTAAAGTACAAAAATTACAAAACAAACTAAACACCACTGCTAAGGTCTCTTGCTGTAACTTCTAAACCAAAATCATGTGGTGAAGTTCACCTTGTATGTGCTCAAGGTTTCTGAACAAGATTTGTCATTGTTTTTAACGGAAATAATTTCGTATTAATATCACGATTAAAAAAAAGTGATGCATTCCACCGGACATTAAGAACATTATTCCTAGCTCCCTATAGCGCCAGCACTTGTGCTCTACAATTAGATTCACAATCACCCCTAAGAAGGTCATTAATCATCATAACCACATGTCCATGATTGTGTCAAATATCACTTTCATTTCTCTCTCTCCCTGGATTGGTTCCAGTGTGCCCAAAAAATTAGCTTCGTTAAGAAGGGGTGTACGGAGGTGAGTTGGGAAGGAAGGGAGTGAATGGGTTTCCTAAAAGAAAGGGGATTAAAATTGGCAAAGAAATTATAAAGATGTATTTGAGAAAAGCAGTGAAAACAAAGGGGAAAAGAGGGGGTATATTATTAATTTTGTAGGGTATATTTAATAATATTCTAAACTTACATGAGAATTTGTAATTAAGTATATAGTATTTTTTTTATCTTGAGTGAGAGATCATGAATGTCCCCCAATCCGATCCATTGAATCAATGATTAATCTTTTTTGTGATGTGTGAGAGTCATTGATTTAAAATTTTTTTACCCATGATGAGAGTCAAACAGAAGTTCTCCCATTAAATATATAGTATAAAAGATCTTTATATTGTTATTGTTTTTAATTAAATTTAAATAAAAAAAATTAATCATACCAATTGGTTTTATTTTGTACTGTAAAAAGTAGAAATCCCTCTTTGATATTCCTTCAAAATAATATTAAGTAAAAAATTGACGATAATAATCATAGTATTTGAGGTAATGAGATTGATCATGTTAATTATGACCATTTTAATTTTATTTTCAAAATTATGGCAAAAAGATAAAAGAAAATTGTTAAACAATGAACTGTTTAAATTAGTTCTTTTGTTTTTCTAATAGATGGCGCCTGTGTTATACATGCCTCCAGTGGCAGCACAAATCCAAATCCTCTAGATTTTGAAGTGAATGTCAGGTATATAACATGTACCATGCATTGTTCCAAGAAAAACTCTACTTTTCATTTGGGCAACCAATAAAATCTAAATCAAATTCTGCACTGAACCTTTTTACATTGCACTTTCTCCTTATGCAGATACTTAGCAACAATCTTGATTGAACTCTGAGTCACATTATATATCTTTTTTTCTGGTTTAATTTCTAACTAGACTAGATTTTATCGCAGGGTTCTACTACTTTCTCTATGAATGAAATTAGTTGGGAATTGGCTTTGCAAAAGAAAAACACAAGCAGCTGAAGCTGGCTGTTACTGAAGAAATATTGATGTTGTAATATATATTTCATCCAAAAAGGAACATTTTATGTAACTTTTGAAAGCAAGCGTGACTCTTGTTGAATAAAATGACTTATACCCAAGATGGGGTGAGTTGGATATTAAAATACTTTCTTTAAAACTTTGGTAAACCCCTTTTTGTAAGATCCAAACACCTTGATTCTTGAGTTGACTTAAAGATATAGATTGTTTTGTTAATATATAGATCCTTTAATTCTAAGGTTCAATTCTTAAAGAATTTGATTGAATTATTAAGAACAAGTAAACAATATTTTACAAAGAATCTTTAACAAAAATATAAAGAGATGAAAGATAGAGAAAAATACACAACCAATTTATATTGATCCGATTTCAAATGAAACCTACATCCAGTTTGAGATCTAAAACAACTTAAGCTTGAATCTTTCATTGAACATTAATTCAATTGTTTACAAAAAAACTCACATGCACATGCAACCCACACATGTACTACTTCTTGATACCCTCAAGAAAACACTTACACATGTAAAAAACCCTCTACATAAACCAAACTTTTAGTAACCCACTGATGTGTCATTATTTTTTCATATTTCTTGACCTTTTTTGTCACCATTTTAATTACTGATTAGTCTTAATTGTCAAATTAGTTATGCAGTTTTATCATTTGGGCCTACTTGACTAATTTTGTGTTTTTAATTTAATTTCAGGAGAATTATAAGCAATTGGGCTTAAATCCAGAATTGGGCTTGGACTTGAAGAGAGCAGACAATTTTATTTTATCAAATCTTATCTTATCCAGATTTTATTTCATCTAAATTTTATTTTGTCCATATGTTATTTCATCCAATCTTATCTTATCTTGTCCAGGTTTTATTTTATTTCGTTTATGGACTTGGACTGAAAATAGATTTGTAAGCTTTGAGGCTGAGGACCTATATAACAGCACCAGGATTTTAGTTTAGGGAGTTTTTGGAGAGGAGAATAATTTTAGGTTTTGTAATTCCAATTTTTATTACTGTTCATGCACACTGTTCATGTAGAATAAAATTTGTTTTTTGCAATTTCATTTCTGCTTCAATCTACAATTTCATTTTCAGATTAATGGAAGACTAAGTCTCAAGTGTTGTTTTCTCTTGAGGATCAAGCACAACTTTCTTTGAGGTTTTGTTATTACTATTGAATACTGATAAGTTTTTTTTTCTTCACCAATTACTCTGTATTTGTTGCTATTAATCCATGCATGCTTAGTGCTTGATTAATTGTCTTTGCGCTTAATTTAGGTTCATGCTTAATGATCAGTTTCGTTCATAATTAATTGGTGTATGTGTTGCTTAATCACATAATGACAACCTTATGTTAATTTTCGCTTAGTAATTTAATTTAGGGTTGGATTAAGTGGTTGAAATAGTTAGGGATAAATCCTCGTAACCTAGGATAAGAGACTTGCTTGTGAATCAAGGGGAAACAACATGTTTTAATTCTGTTATTTTCTAATTAAAATTTGCTTGCTGTTTAAATTACAAAAACAAACAATCCCCCCCCCCAATTCATTACTGTTTTATCACTATCTATTATGAATGTTGTTTGACCATTGCTTGTCGGAAGACGACCTAGGATCACTTCCTAGATACTGCATTTTTAATGTTTATTTGATTCGGGTACGACCTCGATCAAATTTGGCGCTGTTGCCGGGGAGCAGTGGGCCAAAGGTTCATAATAGTGTTTAGTTGTTTTGTTTTGTGTAGCGTTCTGTTTAGCATTTCAGTCGCGTCCCTTGTTTAGCAACTGTTTTTAGCGACTGTTTAGCTACTGATTCAGTTGGTGTTTTGCTGTGAACAGTGATTAGCGACTGATTTTGCAATTTAATTAGCAATTTTTGTTTTGTGTGAAAAATACCAGGAGCACTTGGTGTGGTTGAATTTGAGAGAGACAAAAATTTTGGGAACTTGTTTTTAGCAAAACTTAAAACGACCATAACTTTTGTTCCGGGTATCAGAATGACTATTATTATATATGCATTTTGGGTAGAAAAAAATTTCCCATATTGTGGCAACCCGCTTTAGCTGGTTGGGGTCTCCCAAACTCGAAAAATGAGTTGTTTACTAAGTTTTTTTTTTTTTATTTTTCAAGTATTATTGTCCTATTTTTCTAAACTTTGCTTAAGTAGTTTTCATAGTTAGACTTTGAATTTTTGTTTGAAATTTTTTGTGCTATCTTTTGATGATTTTAGGGTGTTGCTCACAAAATTTCAACTCATTTGGATATCATTTGACTATAGTTGTAGTTTTAACCCTCTTCTGGTGCTTGTTTGAGAACACATTATTTGCTGCATATAGTGCATGACTAGGGGCAATCCAAGTGATTTACAACCCTTTGATCCTAAAATAGATAGAACCTTTCATAGATTAGTTAGGCATAGTGTGCATCCTGATCATTCTGTGCATTGTGAGCATTCTGAGTATTCTGTTGCTGGTGATTCTGAATATTCTGATTTTGAGCATTCAACTACTAATTTTCATACTGAGAACATGGCTCAACCTCCACCTCGTGAGAGGACTCTTACGGAGATGGCTGCACCTGATTTCACTTATGAAAGCTTGTGCATTCAATATCCTGATGAGGGTGTTCCATATGTTCTCTAGACTGGACTTGTAACGATCCGCCTCGTCACTACGATATCAACACTCTAAAGTGCGCTAAATTTTAATTTTTATAAAAAGAACTCCCTTAATTTACTTATGAAAATAGAAGAATTTTTTTTTCTGTCCTAACATACATTCATCCAACAATACGTCATTAATTAAGTGAATATACATAATTATATAGAAACAGTAACTTGATACATGTCGTACACATAAACGAAAATTAAATCTGTTCATAGGTATAATTAAAATCCCAGTTTTACATCTTTAACTCAACAAAATAAAACTTAAAAACCAACTACGGAGGAGTTGATTACAAAACACAACTCTCTCCCAAAATAACACCAACGTCATCACGTCGGCTCAGCGGCTCCTCACCAGAATCTTACTTCTTGCACTCTGTTGTTGTTATTCTGCTCCCACGAACAATGTTCGTGATCATCACAGGTATCAACCACACGATACAAAATTGCAAGGGTGAGTTCATTATAAAAAGAACCAATACCAATTCCAAATAACCACAATTAGCAAGGAACATAGGAAAACATGATGAGCACACACAACATTCATTATTCAACACTCATATCCAACAAATATTCATCATCCACATCCAACAATTACTCATCATTCATCCATGGACCCAATCAAGACTGCACAGAATGATGCATGCACCTAACTTAACCACTCAGATGCAATGTGGTATGTACCAACAATAACCAAACCTCAGGAAATAGCCTAAGTGTGTCTACACGACACTCTCACTTAGGGAACTGTGCTGAGTTCGTTAGCACCACCCGATTGTGCGCGTAACAGCCCCCTTCCCATAGGTGATCAGCTTGGGAGCCCAAAGGTGTTCCCTACCAGGTGACAAGCCCCCTTAGTACAAAGTACACTTGGCCACAGTTACTCTATTTCATGTGTCATATGAGCTATGATCACGGCCAAAAGTAAGTGCCAAAGACCATGGACCAATTAAAGCGCCTAAGCATCTCCTCAGAAATGCTTAGATTCTCTAACCACGCTAGTTACCCACGTCTGGGCCATCCGACAAGGTCAGTGCACTCTACCCCCCATGACATACACTCCATACGACGTATGATCATGGCCAAAAGCTAGTGCCAAAGATCCTGGAAGGTCAGTGCACAGTGCCCCCCACGAACATACACAACATGCACATGGCAATGCATTTCCAACATCAATCAGCATTCCATTTCCATGTCATTCTCAACATAAATATCATCTCGTCTCAATGACGTTATCAACAACAACAACAACCTCATTTCATATTCACATATTCATCAATAATAACAATCATGTTGACATGGTCTTTATTAACAATGTCATCTCAAATAAATATCATCATAATTATCATTATCATCACATATCAATTAAAAATCCTCAATAGCGATATCAACAACAAATCGCATTTCACACACACACACACACACACACACACACACACACACACACACACACACACACACACACACACACACACACACACACACACACACACATATATATATATATATATATATATATATATATATATTCATGCCTGAGATTCACACTCACAGGTCTTCAAACAGCATAAATCTAACAAACACAACAATATCATTCATCACAATACATATAGTCATTGCCTTATCGCTTAATCCACACAAAACTTTTATATGATATAATTTGATTATAAATTCTAGTTTTGTGTACTTGCTTCCTTCATACAATGTTTGGCTCCCATCGTTTAGAAGCTCATAAAAGCCATTATGATCTTCTCTTGGTTCATCATTTACTATTTCATCTTCATTTAATGGTTGTGATGCACCTACATTAGGGTCATGTTGCCTATATTGTTCAAATGCGTCATTGATCATCATTTCCATTGGGTTTTGAGGTTGAACACCACTATCTTGGAAAACATCTTCCACTTGAGAAGATTCTAATGCTTGCTTTTCACCATGAAGATCCCATATAACATAGTTTTGAGGAAATGGTTTATATAGCAAGTGATCTTCAACTATGTCTCTAGTTTGCCATTTCATAAATCCACATTTTGGACATGGACACCGAATCGTTTCTCCTACAGCTCCATTCTTAAAAGCAAAATCTAAGAATTTACTCAAACCAATGGAGTAATCAATTGAGTTTCGGGCCTTTGAAATCCATGACTTATCCATTACAAAAGATACCTAAACAATTTTATTAAAATAATTTATCACACTATGATAATATAACATAGTATAATTTGTATTAAAAAAAAGTAATTCCCCCACAAAATTATAATATAAATTAAGAAGAAAAACTATAATATTTTTTCTAACTAAAAAGAATAATTGGTGGGGGAAGAAGCATAATCTAAGATTCAATACCAACTTTTATGTTACAACTACTACCATATATGTTATAAAATAAGAATAGGTATTTAGAATAAAAACCAATGGAACCAACAAAAAAAATGAATTACAAAAAATTATAATAAATTACACTTGTTAGCTAACTAGTAGAGGTCGTAACATAAAAATACTATCATGAAAATGTAATGTACGTTGTAAACACATAAAAATAAAGATTACAATGTTTAATCAAAATAAGAGAGAGATGAAGTACCTTTGAACTTCCAGTAAATGAAGGCAGGGGAATGTGTCTTTTGCTATTGCCTAACCAATTTCAGCACCTCTCAAGAACTTCAGCTACAAGCTTTAAAAAAAAGGAAATTAAGTTAGTATTATATACGACAAGTTAGTATTATATATATATATATATATATGACCTTAATAGCCAAAAAAGAAAAAGCAAATTAACCACTTTGTCTAACGTTTCTAATGAAGTACTGTAACTTGATTAATCTTTCTAACATTCATAGGTCACTTGGTCAAACATCCCCAAGCCTAAATGCATTTGCAGCAGGCCAAGCAACAATTTATAAGATGTTTGAGACAATTGCACGAAAGCCAAAAATTGATGCTTATGACACAAATGGTGTTGTCTTGGAAGACATAAAGGGATATATTGAACTCAAGAATGTTCACTTCAGATACCCTACAAGGCCTGATGTTCAGATCTTTTCCGGATTCTCATTGTATGTTCCAAGTGGCACAACTGCTGCTTTAGTGGGCCAAAGTGGAAGCGGAAAGTCTACTGTGGTCAGTTTATTGGAAAGATTCTATGATCCTGGTGCTGGAGAAGTACTCATAGATGGTGTGAATTTGAAGAATTTTCAAGTTAGATGGATAAGAGAACAAATTGGGCTCGTTAGTCAAGAACCTGTCCTATTTGCAACTAGTATCAGAGAAAACATAGCCTATGGAAAAGAAGGTGCAACTAATGAGGAGGTTACAAAGGCAATAAAACTTGCCAATGCTAAAAAGTTCATTGACAAGCTGCCTCAAGTGTTTAATTCCAAAATCCAAACTCTTACCTTACGTTAGCAACTATTGCTTCAGGTTGCTTTCTTTTATCAAGTTAGTTAGTGTGTTTTATTCTGTTTGTAGGGCCTTGAGACAATGGCAGGCCAGAATGGGACTCAACTTTCTGGTGGGCAAAAGCAAAGAATTGCAATTGTAAGGGCAATTTTGAAGAACCCAAGAATCCTTCTTCTTGATGGTATTCACTTTTATGAAAACCCATTTTCTGTAAGGTATTCACTTTTTGCATGCTTGCTTTCTGTAAGTTATTATATCCCTGAAGGTTACGAGAGGCCTGCTCACACAGGAAACATGCCCCTGCTTTTTTCATCAGGTTTATTCCTCTTCATTTTTGTTTTATAAAAGGTTTTCCCACACAATCCAAATTAAATTAAACTAGAGAAAAAGGGACAACCTCAAGTAAAATTAATACAGTTAAGGGAAAATATAATGAAGAGGATGACAATTAGTTCATTTGGATTAGCTTCAGAAAAAAAAAATCAACTTTTAGATATTTTTTCTCAAGTCAATCTGGTGAGATTACTAAAAAATCTCTATAGTCTTTTTCTTTTCAGGATTTGTGATTTCCCAGAACAAGTTATCTAAGTAACTAATAAAAAAAATCTTAAAAATAGAACAAACAAAAAAGCCATTCAAATGGGGATGCTGTCCCTGAAGTGTTTCTATTAAGCGGTATCTATTAGGCATACTTTCATGTATCTATGATTCTAACAATCAATCAAACCATACTCGAGTTACGAAACAAAGTATATGCAAAAAGAAATTATAACATTGATGTGAGTAATCCACAATTGGTTATACATTATTGGGATCGTTATTCCAAAAAATAATTAAACAGAGAATAACCAAAACCAAAGCAACAAACAGTACTCACCTTAAAATGAACCCTAAGGTCGGCGCCTCTAGCCTTGCAAGCTGCATATGAAAAACGATAAGAAAAAAAATGGGGGCCTTAGATTGAAAGAGACCACAAATGCCGTCATTTTAGCGAATAATAAGTATCGATATCAAAAAGTAAAAAAGAAAACTGTGAATGAAACCTACACTTAGTTGGATTGTCAGGCTCCCTTGAGTACTTCACTTGCAGAAACAGATGGTATGAAAAGACGGATCGGAGATCTGATACAAACTAATTCAAATAATCAAGTGAATGGGATAGAGCAGGCCTCTTGTAACCTTCAGAGAAAACTAGGAAATTTTAGGTCTATTGGGATTTTGTGATTTTTTTGAGAGGGAATTTTTTTTTGCTGGGAAAAAACATGATTTATTTTATTTTAAAGAGAAAAGAGTGGAAAAATAATATTTAATTAGAAAAGGTTATAAACCTCCAAAAATTAAGCACAAAAATTTGTAGTTTTTAATAAATTAAGGAGGTTTCTAAAACCTCTGCAAAATAACCTCCATTATTTAACAGATTTGTTGTAGTGTAGGGAAGAAGAAGACAAACACACAAGAGTTTTATACTGGTTCGGCAATAACCCGTGCCTACATCCAGTCCCCAAGCGACCTGCGGTCCTTGAGATTTCTTTTCAACATTGTAAATTCCTTTACAAGCAAAGATCCACAAGGGATGTACCCTCCCTTGTTCTCTTTGAACAACCTAGTGGATGCATCCTCCACTAGAACTGATCCATAAGAGATGTACCATCTCTTGTTCTCAGTCACAACAACCCACGTAGATGTACCCTCTACTTGTACCACAAAGGATGTACCCTCCAATGTGTTAAGACAAAGTTCTCAGGCGGTTAGTCCTTTGAAACTTTGTGAATGGGGAAACAAAATAATTCTCAGGCGGTTAGTCCTTTGAAATCTTTTGTTTATAGGAAAGGGAAGAATAAAAAGAATTCTCAGACTGTGTCGTTTTGAATTCTTTGATAAGGGAGAAGGGAGGCACAAAAGAATTCAGGCGGTTAGTCCTTCGTTCTTTTGGAAAAGGGAGAAGAGAGACACAAAAAGAATTCAGGCGGTTAGTCCTTGGTGAATTCTTTTTGGCAAAGGGAGAAGGGAATGAAAAAGATGAATAGCACACTTTTGTTTTCAAGGTTTGGAAAACCAGAAAACTTTAGAAAGCTTTTGGCAAAGGAAGAAGAAGAAGAAATTCAAGAGGATGTTCAAAGAGATTCAAAGGATGTAAAAGATTGTAATCAGTTGTCTTAAAAATGCAAGTTAAGGACTTGCTCTTATAGACTCTTCATGTCTGGTCAAGAAAACCATTAGAAGAGTTATAACCTTTAGAAAAACATGAAAACCATTGGAAGAGTTACATCTTTTGATTTTTGTTCAAAACTTATCACTGGTAATCGATTACCAAATCATTGTAATCGATTACACGAAGCTTTTTTGTGAAAGGATGTGACTCTTCACATTTAAATTTAAATTTCAACGTTCAAACACACTGGTAATCGATTACCAAATCATTGTAATTGATTACACCATTTTGAAATCAATTGAAACGTTGTAAATTCAGTTGAAAGCTTTTTGAAAACAATCTTTGCTATTGGTAATCGATTACAATAAACTAGTAATCGATTACAAGAGAGTAAAAACACTTTCGTAAAAGGTTTTGTGAAAAATTCATGTGCTACTCAATGTTTTGAAAAACTTTTTAGTACTTATCTTGATTGAGTCTTTTCTTGATTCTTGAATCTTCAACTTGATTATTCTTGATTCTTGATTCTTGAAACTTAAATCTTGAAACTTGATTCTTGAATCTTGAAATCAAATTTCCTCTTGATTCTTGAAGTGTTCTTGATTCAATCTTGAACTCATTCTCTTGGGCTTTTTGTCATCATCTTTGTTATCATCAAAACTCCTTGAATCAATCTTGATTCAACATCATGAAGCTTGCTTCTACAATCTCCCCCTTTTTGATGATGACAACTCTGAAATCAAGAAACACATACACACACTTTTTCCTAGTCGATCACTCACTTAATTTTCCATTCTCCCCCTTTGTTTTTTAATTTATGCTTCACTTGAAATTAAGTTAATTACTTATGTGAGTTCTTGATTTAATTCCTATTTCTCTCCCCCTTTGGCATCAACAAAAAGCCCAAGTGCGTAACAAGTATATGACAATCATATACTATTAATCATTCACAAGACATACATTGAAGAATATAAACCAATCATGAAGCAAGAAACATGAATAGATCAAATATAAAAACCACATAGTCATATAACATAATTCATAATTGTTCAATCAAACCATGCAAATAAAGAAATACTAAATTATCCAAAATGTCATAATATAGCCAAATACACGACTAGAAAACAAAGTACTAGTAATATTAAAAATAATAGAAAACTTAGATGATGGTGGCAGCGATGGTGGTAGATCAAAGCTTGTACGAATATAAGAAACATCTTCTTCGACCTTGGTGATTCTTGACTCCATCTCATTGAAGCGCATGTCCACTTGTAATTCCAAAGTATCAAACCTTTCACCAACAAAGGTTTGAAGACCATCGAACCTATCCAAAATCTTTTGAAGAAGAGAAGAATCTTCTCCACCATGTCCTTCTTCATCAATAGGTCGAGCACCCTTTTTCACCCAAGAGCCATCATGCTCATTTTGATAACCAAAGGATGCAATGACAACCACACCTATTAGAAAGGATCTCTTGATTGGAACATAAGGTTCAGAATCAAGAGGGATGCTAAAGTGTTGAAGGAAGAGGGTGACTAGATGTGGATATGGCAATGGAGCATTTAATTGCAATGCCTTATGCATGCGATATCGGACTAAGTGTGCCCCAATCAATTTTTCGACCTTTATGAAAATCCCACATAACAATAAGATCTTCTTCAGAAACCTGTGCAAGGTTTGAAGATCTTGGAAGCAAGATACGAACAATAAGGTAATGAAGGATGCGACTCTCAAAAGCCAATGAATCGGCAAGAAGCCTTTCGATCATATCTGCTTGGTTGGTGCAAACCAACCGACGGGCATCATGCACAAAAAATTCATATTTCCAATCACCAATCAGTGTACCTTCAAATGGTACACCTTCACTGGATAATTGGGTTAAATCAGAGAATAGGGATTGGTCAATGACCATTTTAATCCCATAAACTTCAGAAATTAAGGTGCCTTCTTGGATTTCAAGGTTTGAATAGAAGACTTTGATTAAATCAGAGTAAAAAGGAAATTTTAAAGACATGAAAGGAATAAGATTGGAGTTTTCAAATGCCTGAATGCATTCAAAACTCTCATTTGAAAAGAAATCCATATCAATGAATTTTGGATCAACAATAGAACAAGAAGAAAAGAGATTTGTGTACCGTATCCACTGTTCTTCGGATGAAAACAATGAGGCAGAGGGAATAGAGGAAGGAATCGGCGTTTCCTGAGTCTTGGAATGTCGTTGACTCCGACTTGAAGAACCCTTTCGCTTCTTTGATGGTTCTGCCATTAGAAGAGATTTTTTGAAATTTCAATCAGTTCAAATGAAAGAGAATGAAAAAATATGAAGTTTGGGCTTTGTGGGGAGTGATTTGGACAAGAAATGAGTGAGATATGGCAGAAGAGAGAATAGGGAACGAGGGTTTTCGAAAATAAGAGAGGTTGCAGATTTCTGATTTTGAAATTTGTATATATAGGTGCAGGGATGCGTGGTAATTGATTATACTAATATGGTAATCGATTACCAGAGAGCATATTAGCAAAAAATAACTGCCTATAATCGATTACACTACTATGGTAATCGATTACCAGAGAGCATTTTAGCCAAAAGATAAAAGCTGATTGATTTTTAGGAGAAAAAGGGATTTGAATGAGTATCAAAATACTTTCTTAAAGAAAATATATATATTAAAAATACTTTATGAATGAATCTTAATCAAGTAATACATATTCAAAATCATGCATAATTAAAAATCATGTAGACATGAAATTATATCAAAACAATCAACACAAGTATTGAAGAATAATAATAATAGACATTATCAAAATACTTAAAAGTAGACTTCATGCTTTTAAAAAATAACTCAATCAAGACCATTTAACCATATACTCACAATTTCAATTAATCAAGTCAAACAAATAAAAATTTGTTAGTCATCATAATCAAATTAATTGAAAGAGAAATATCAACCTAAATAAAATTTCAAAAAGAGAATGGTTTTGATGTTACCTTTTTCATGATTAAAGATGTCTAGATTTTTGAAGATGAAAGTCATACTTTTGCTCTTTTTTTAACCTTCTTGAGAAATTTTCTCATCACTCTCATAATCCTTGGTTAGAAGATTAATTTCCTTTTCTGAGCCATCGGATGAATCATTGTCATCCCATGCAATGTAGGCCTTCTTGGTTCTTCTTTCATCATACCTTTTCTTATCACTTTTCTCAGGCCATTCTTCATTTGAAGGACAATTTGCTTTGATGTGGCCAAGTTGGTTGCATTTGTAACATCTAAGAACTTGAGAGTCTTCTTGTGATCTTCTTCCATTGTTAAAGTTTTGACGTCTCTCTCTTCTTCTTCTCTTGACAAATTTCTGGAACTTCTTCACAAAGAGTGAGAAGTCTTCTTCATCATCTGAATCTTCTTCTTCATTTTTTTCTTGTATTGATGATGAGGCTTTAAGTGCTATACTTCTCTTCTTTTTGTCGGTTTCTTCATTTTGATTAAGACGTTGGAGTTCCATTTCATGTTCTTGCAATTTTCCAAACAAAGTAGCAAGAGACATAGAAGAGAGATCTTTACTTTCAGAAATAGCAGTTACCTTGGGCTGTCATTCCCTACTTAAGCATCTTAAAACTTTATTAATTAAATCTTCATTAGGGAAGATTTTTCCTAAAGAGGCAAGATGGTTAACTATATGTGTAAATCTTTTCTGCATGCTATAAATGTTTTCATTAGGGTTCATCCTAAACAATTCATATTCATGTGTAAGTGTATTTACTCTAGATCTTTTTACATCAGTGGTTCCTTCATGTGTAAGTTGGAGAGTATCCCACATCTCCTTGGCATTTGTGCAGTTTGACACTCTAAAATACTCATCTATTCCTAGGGCTGAAGTAATAATATTTTTGGCTTTAAGATCATACTGGATTCTTCTCCTATCTTCTTCTGTCCATTTATCTCTAGGTTGTGGTGTTGTGGTGCTTGTGCTTACAACTACTATAGTGGGTATGTATGGTCCTATTTCTATTGCTTCCCAAATGTTTAAATCTATGGCTTCAATGAAAATCTGCATACGGGTTTTCCAATAGTGGTAACCCTCACCATTGAAGATTGGTGGCCTATGGATGGAATTTCCTTCAGGAAACAAAGAATTTGAAGAGGCCATGAATCTTGAAGTTGTTAAACTTTCTACAAGATACCTGCTCTGATACCACTTGTTGGATCAAGTGGCCTCGGAATAATTAAGAGGGGGGGGTTGAATTAATTATTAACGAACATTTACTAAATAAAAATCTATCCTTCTTAATATTACCAAAAGTAAAAACAATAATTAAAGTGCACAGCGGAAATTAAAAGAGTAGGGAAGAAGAAGACAAACACAAGAGTTTTATACTGGTTCGGCAACAACCCGTGCCTACATCCAGTCCCTAAGCGACCTGTGGTCCTTGAGATTTCTTTTCAACCTTGTAAATTCATTTACAAGCAAAGATCCACAAGGGATGTACCCTCCCTTGTTCTCTTTGAACAACCTAGTGGATGTACCCTCCACTAGAACTGATCCACAAGAGATGTATCCTCTCTTGTTCTCAGTCACAACAACCCAAGTAGATGTATCCTCTACTTGTACCACAAAGGATGTACCCTCCAATGTGTTAAGACAAAGATCTCAGGCAGTTAGTCCTTTGAAACTTTGTGAATGGGGAAACAAAAGAATTCTCAGGCGGTTAGTCCTTTGAAATCTTTTGTTTATGGGAAAGGGAAGAATCAAAAGAATTCTCAGATTGTGTCGTTTTGAATTCTTTGACAAGGGAGAAGGGAGGCACAAAAGAATTCAGGCGGTTAGTCCTTTGTTCCTTTGGAAAAGGGAGAAGAGAGACACAAAAAGAATTCAGGTGGTTAGTCCTTGGTGAATTCATTTTGGCAAAGGAAGAAGGGAATTAAAAAGATGAATAGCACAAGTTTTGTTTTCAAGGTTTTTGGAAAACCAGAAAACTTAAGAAAGCTTTTGCAAAGGAAGAAGAAGAAGAAATTCAAGAGGATGTTCAAAGAGATTTAAAGGATGTAAAAGATTGTAATCAATTGTCTGTAAAATGCAAGTTAAGGTCTTGCTTTTATAGACTCTTCAAGTCTGGTCAAGAAAACCATTAGAAGAGTTATAACCTTTAGAAAAAATTGAAAACCATTGGAAGAGTTACATCTTTTGATTTTTGTTCAAAACTTATCACTGGTAATCGATTACCAAATCATTGTAATCGATTACACAAAGCATTTTTCTGAAAGGATGTGACTCTTCACATTTAAATCTGAATTTCAACGTTCAAACACACTGGTAATCGATTACCAAATCATTGTAATCGATTATACCATTTTGAAATCAATTGGAACATTGTAAATTTAGTTGAAAGCTTTTTGAAAACAATCTTTGCTATAGGTAATCGATTACAGTAAACTGGTAATCGATTACCAGAGAGTAAAAACTCTTTGGTAAAAGCTTTTGTGAAAACTTCATGTGCTACTCAATATTTTGAAAAACTTTTTTGTACTTATCTTGATTGAGCCTTTTCTTGATTCTTGAATCTTCAACTTGATTATTCTTGATTCTTGATTCTTGAAACATAAATCTTGAAACTTGATTCTTGAATCTTGAAATCAAATTTCCTCTTGATTCTTGAAGTATTCTTGATTTAATCTTGAACTCATTCTCTTGGGCTTTTTGTCATCATCTTTGTTATCATCAAAACTCCTTGAATCAATCTTGATTCAACATCATGAAGCTTGCTTCTACAATCTCCCCCTTTTTGATGATGACAACAGGGACATGCAGATATCCTCATAGCTAGGTTCCCTAACCCTAGCTATGGTGTTAAAATGGTAAATTTTATAATAAACTCCCCTCACCTATCGTGAGCTACCCTGCGGGTTCCTCGTCACATCACTTGAAGATTCCGTTTTCTTCTCTGCTCTTCGGTTCCACGCAAGCCTCTACCATGCCAAAACGAAGGAGACTTAATATGGATTTTCATAAACAAAGCTAACCACAATGCTCTGGGTCAAACACCCACGTCACTACATGAAAGAGCTGAGAGAATTTCGGGTTTTACAAAGGAAGCGTAAAACATGCAATGGTGGTTCCAAAGTCAGAAAAGATGCAAAGACAAGATGAAACTAGCAAGGAAAAGACATAGAATCATGGTTACCTCAAAGGAAAATGAAAGGTCAGATTAGGATTTCGTTCTCTACCGAAACTGTGAGCCAAGTTGGAAAATTCCGCTTTGGTTGAAGGGTTCCTCTCGGTGTAGGGTTTCAACGGAGAACAACGGCGGTTTGTGGTGGCTAATGGTGGCTATGGGTGATGAAGAAAGTGCTTGGGACGTTAGAAATGGCTTTGGAAGAAAGAAAGGAGAAGGAATGGCGTTTTTCCTAAGCTACACGAAAGCAAAGGCTGAAACGCTCAAATGAGAAATACTCTCTGGAACGGAAGCTTCACACACACTCTAGACATCTTCTCAAAGATCACAATGATCAGATTGTGGACAAGTATCTTGTGAAGCTGCGGACCAAATTTCGAGAAGATCCAACGGTTAACGAAGGCTGGGCAGTGTTTTTACCGAGGCAGCTTCATGTAGCTTCCTCAAGAAGCTTCATTAAGAGGCTTCCTCAAGAAGCTTCCTCGTGGCTTCTTTGAGAAGTTTTCTCAAGAGGCTTCTTTGAGAAGCTAACGCTTTAACTACTAACACCCTTCTAATAACTAAACTCACCTCCTTGAAAATAATTACGAATAAAATAACACAACAAATATAATCAAACATCAAACATAATTACTGATATATATATATATATATATATATATATATATATATCAGGGTGTTACAAGACTAATACATTTGCTGCCCAAGTTTCATGGTCTTACAGGTGAAGATTCTCATAAGCATCTTAAGGAGTTCCATATTGTTTGTTCCACCATGAAGCCTCCTGATGTCCAAGAAGATCATATCTTTTTAAAGGCTTTTCCTTATTGGCATACCCTAATTTCGTCTAGGTACCATTGTTTGACGGCATGCAACCTTTGGTTGACCGCTTCGAGGTACTTGGCACCCTTTGTTGCACAATACGTGAAGTTCCGAGACATGCCGAAAATCAAAAGGAAGCATTGTTACGCAATCTGTGAAAATCCGTAACATGCCGGAAATCAAAAGGAAGTGTTGTTACGCAATTCGTGAGTTTTCGTAGCATTCCGAAAGCTAAAAAAGACAATAATTACATGATCCGTAAGGTTCCGTAACCTTACAGAAAGAAAACAAGTGTCGTTACGAAATTCGTAAAGTTTCGTAACGTTACGGAAAAAGAATCACCAAAAAAAGCAAAGAGGGTGTATTTAGTAAAAAAAGGGGAGGTGCAAATAGCAATCAGGCCCACTTGGGCCTTCCAGATTCTTCCTCCAGAAGGCGGTTGCTTCTGGAGGAAGCAACCTGGCTCGCCTGGGCGAGCTGAGCTCGCCTGAGCGAGCTGGGTGGCAAGCTCCTCCCCTATTTTCCTATAAATAGAGGGAGGAGTGAAGAAGGAAAGGGTTCAACCTTCTTGGCATTTCGTAATCACTTAAAATTAGTGAGGAAAATTGTGTCCGTGAAGAAAATCGAAGCCGGGGTGCTTCCGTAACGTTTTCGTGGGTGATTTCGCGATGATTTTTAACCGTTCTTCGCCGTTCGTCGTTCGTTCTTCGGTTTTCAACCGGTAAGTTTCCGAAATCGAACTTTTCAATTCATTCTATGTACCCGTGGTGGTCCCCACTTGTTTTGCGTGTTTTTATTTTCATTTTGTTTACTTTCCGTACCCCTTTTTGACGTGCTTCAGTCATTTATTTAAGTCATTTTCTCGCCTAATCAAAAAATAAAATAAATTTCCACCGATCATTTGATTTGTAATATCCGTTAATTTCTGTTAAAATGAAATCTGACCGTTCGGTTGTGCTGTAACCACATTGGAAACCAAAAAGAGGTAAAATAATAATATAATAACCGAAAAATATCTTTTAGTAAAATAAAGAAAAAAAAATCAATCGGACGTTTCTCTTTGGGATTTCTCTTTCTTAATTGAATTGACTAATAACTAAACTGAAACTAAGGCTAAAATCAACTCGCAAAGTCAAGCTCGTCCGCCAAAAATTACTAAAAAGGATTTTAAGGTTCGATACCTCAGTTTTTCTCACCAAGTAAAAATGGATCATTTTAAGGTCCAACGCCTTAAAAGGACCACCTTCCGAGTAAAAAGAATTGCTTGATTCATTCTTAAGAAAGAACTACGTAGGTCTGATTTCCTTTTCGATGGAGGATATGTAGGAGCAAGAGCCCCCGGTTTTGTTGACCTCAAAAATAAAAAAGAAATAAAAGGTTTAAATACACAATTTCACACAATTCTAAAATTAAGGCTTTTGTCCTTTGGGACAAACGTGAGAGGTGCTAATACCTTCCTCAAACGTAAATACAACTCCTGAATCTAGAATATTCTTCATGACCGGTTTCCTTCGGTTTTTCCGACGTTTTCCACAAGTAAACATTGGTGGCGACTTCGCGCATTTTCCTCCTTTGGAAGATGCACCCGAGAGCCTCGCCTCGCTTGCCCGCAAAAGGGTAGGTTGCGACACTTATTCTCCGGAGGGAGTGGCAAAAGATTGGCTATACTACCTTGCTCCCAGGTCCATTTTCAGTTGGGATGACCTTAAGAGGGTGTTCTTGGAGAAATTCTTCCCTGCATCTAGGACCACTGCCATCAGAAAAGACATTTCAGGCATCAGGCAACTTAGTGGAGAGAGCTTGTATGAGTACTGGGAAAGATTCAAGAAATTGTGTGCAAGCTGTCCTCACCACCAGATTTCTGAGCAACTCCTTCTTCAATATTTCTATGAGGGACTTAGCAACATGGAGAGGAGTATGATTGATGCTGCCAGTGGTGGAGCTCTTGGTGATATGACCCCTGCTGAGGCTAGGAATTTGATTGAGAAGATGGCTTCCAACTCCCAACAATTCAATGCAAGAAATGATGCTATTGTCCTTAGAGGAGGCCATGAGGTGGCCACAAATTCATCTTCATCTACTGAAAATAAAAAGCTTGAGGGAAAACTTGATGCCTTGGTCAACCTAGTAACTCAGCTTGCCATGAATCATAAATTTGCACCTGTTGCAAGAGTCTGTGGTCTATGTTCTGCTTCAATCTACAATTTCGTTTTCTGCTGATTAATGGAAGGCTAAGTCTCCAGCGTTGTTTTCTCTTGAGGATCAAGCACAACTTTCTTTGAGGTTTTGTTATTACTATTGAATACTGATAAGTTTTTTCCTCTTCACCAATTACTCTGTATTTGTTGCCATTAATCCATGCATGCTTAGTGCTTGATTAATTGTCTCTGCGCTTAATTTAGGTTCATGCTTAATGATCAGTTTCGTTCATGATTAATTGGTGTATGTGTTGCTTAATCACATAATGAAAACCTTATGTTAATTTTCGCTTAGTAATTTAATTTAGGGTTGGATTAAGTGGTTGAACTAGTTAGGGATAAATCATCGTAACCTAGGATAAGAGACTTGCTTGTGAATCAAGGGGAAACAACATGTTTTAATTCTATTATTTTCTAATAAAAATTTGCTTGCTGTTTAAATTACAAAAACAAACAACCCCCCCCCCCCCCAATTCGTTACTGTTTTATCACTATCTATTATGAACGTTGGTTGACCATTGCTCGTTGGGAGACGACCTAGGATCACTTCCTAGATACTGCATTTTTAATGTTTATTTGATTTGGGTATGACCTCGATCACCCACTCAAGAAGAAACCTAAATGTAACATAATAGGAAAGAATTCACCTAACCTATGAAATATATGAAAATGAAGCACTTCCTATGCTATTTCAACATCTCATCATGATCCTGTGACAAAGCTATGAAAATTCTAAGTGTAATAAGAAAAATCAGGGTCACATACAAGAGTCTTTAAAAATTTTGTTTTTATAAATCTCAAACAAAAATAATTGATTATTTAATAAGGATATATAAATGATTATTTTGTTCATGTCATCACCTGAGAATCATAAGAATAAAAAAAAAATATTTCTAACTTAATCGATTAACTATGCAAACTCACATTTTGCTTTAGGGTCAAATAATCGATTATCTTAGTGGATAATTGATTATCTGCGAACCTTAGTAAATTCTAAAAAATTAGATCATCTAAAGAGAATCTATTATTTTACTCTTGGCTTTTTTTATACATAAAGGTTGCAACATGCTAAGCCTTACAAAAGAATGAAAACATCCCAACAATGTTGGCACTCCTCCAACTATCATTCATTAGCAACACATCACTTTTTATTAAAAAAAATAAGAAAAACAAACAAATTCACAAATAAAAACATGGGGGGACATCATACCAAAACCCATATGAAAAATATCAACTAAAGCAAAAAGATGGCAATCCATAATGAATGTGAAAGAAAGAATAGAAAATAAACTATGAAAGGGAGTCCCTGATGTGCCATTATTTTCTCCTATTTCTTAAACCTTTGTGCACCATTTTAATTACTGATTAGTCTTAATTGTCAAATTAATTAGACAGTTTTATTATTTGAGCTCATTCAGCTAATTTGATGTTTTTAATCTAATTTCAGGAATTAATGAAGCATTGAGCTTAATCCGGATTTTGCTTTTGGACTTAAAGAGGGAAAATAAAGCAACGTTTACCTTAGTTAATTTCTAATTAGGAGATTGCAATTTTATTTTTATGATGTTCATTGTTTATTTCATTTTGGGCAAGAATAATGTAATAGGGCCTAGTGACTCTGAGTGATCCTTATAAATAGCAACCTTGGGATTCGTGTAAGGGGGATTTTCGATTATTCAGAGCATAGGGTTTTACATTTTTAGCTTTGGATTACTGTTCACGTTAAGGCATTTTCCAATTTTCTGCTTCTTATTGCAATTTCGTTTCTTGTTCCTTCTTCTGCTTTCATTTATGTTTTATGCCTTTAGTTTCATTTACGTTTTTGCTTCTAGTTTCATTTACGTTTTCTGCTTTTGTTGAAATTATGGAAGGCTAAATTTCTGATGTTGTTTCCTTCTGAGGACGAAGCTTAACTCTCTTCGAGGTTCTGTTTATAATGTAGCTTCTTGGCAGTTTTCCCTTCACCAATTAACCCACATTCGTTAATGTTAATCTATGCACGCTTCGTGTTTGATTAATTGCCTCTGAGCTTAACTTACGTTCATGCTTAATGAACGAAGGGTTAATTGGTATATGTGTTGCCTAATCACGTATTGACAACCCTAAGTTGATTTTCACTTAGTCAATTAACATAGAATTGGATTAAGTGGTTAACTATTAGGGACAAATTCTTCATAACCTAGGACAAGAGAATGGCTTCTGAATCAGAGGAAACAACACGTTTTTAATACTATTAATTTCGTATTCCAGTTCGCTTGTTCTTTAATTCACAAAACAAACCGCCCCCCAATCGTTACTGTTACTGTTATAACGAAGCATATTATGAACATTTGGTTAGTCATTGCTCGTTGGGAAATGACCTAGGATCACTTCCTAGTTACTGCATTTTAATGTTTATTTGATTCGGGTACGGCCTCGATCAGTCCCACTAGATAAAATCTCTTCTTTGTTGAACTTCATGATTAGCTAATTTGTCGGTGCATTGATTCCCTTTCTTAAAGATATGAGTAGCTTGAAAATGCATTTGAGAGCTTATGCTAATACAACTTTTCAATTTGCTTTTATACTCCTAAGGAATAATGTTGACATTGCCAAAAGCCTTTGGAAGTAACTTGGAGTCACACTCCAACCAAAATCACAACCAACCTTTTTTAAAATATATCTCAATAGCCTCCATAACAACAAGCAATTCAGCATGAAGGGTTGTTTTGACATCAGTGTAAACCGCAAAACTACCCTTAAAACCACCAGAACTATCTCTAAAAATACCATTGCTATCTACATGGCCTGGATGACCTCTTGATGTCCCATTTGTGTTACATTTAATAACACCAAAGTTGGAGAGAACTAATTTACTTGTCTAATGACCACAACCTTAGGAGCCCTAGATTTAGATAAAAAAAACTTGTCAATGAAACAACTAAAATCACCGTAGAAACAACTTGACGAAATTTAATGAACACATTATGAAATCGCACACTATTCCTACACCACGTAGTGACCCAAAAAAACTTGAATCAAAACGAAGACAAGGACATCCTTTTACTTGACTACTACCAGAACTTCCCAATGAAATCAATACCAAAAGGCAAGAGGTTTTGTCTGAAGTGACAAAAATACCATGAAGGGGGGTTGAATAAGTGGTTTTGAAAAAAAATTATGTTCCTTTGAAAATCTAAAAGATTTATGGTTATTATTCGAAAAGAACCACTACAACTTAAAAAATTGTTCTCATCTCATTATAGAAATTCAAGTTGCTTAGAATGAAAATGCAACAATTATGAAAAAATAGTTCTTTTAGAGATAAACATTTTTATTTCAAAGATGGGTATTTTAATAAGAACCTTTTGATCAAAACTAGATTGTTCATGTTGTAGTTTATGCTGTAGAATAACAAATTTAGTGCTCTTAATTAAAACCATATTTCAGATATATGCAAAGCAGAATGAAAGAGATAGAGATGAAGAGTGCACAAATATTTTTATATTGGTTCACCCTAACCTTGGGTTACGTCCAATTCCATCCTTGAAGATGAGATTTACACTAACACAACTAGTTCACAACCATTGGATTTCACAACCTTGTTAGTTCCCCACTAGACATAAAACCTAGCATTTGCTAGACCAACTACACCATTGGATTTCACTCTTACTAGATACTTTTGGGTTTTATAGAAAATGGGTTTGATTCTATTGCATAGAGAAAAAAAATTATCCTCACAACATGGATTCCACTCAAGAATATGGTTTCACACTTCTAACTAAGACTATGACAAGTTATTGGGCATAATAGAAAAGTAGGTCACTCTTGCATAGAAGGTTGGTTCTAAAACACAAATTTCTCACAAAGATTTTGTTCAAGATGTGGTTGAAATGGAGTGCTTCAACTTGGTTCTTCATATCTTTCAAAATTTCCTTAAAAAGCTCCCAAGCACACCATTAGAGTGGGCTCCACACAATTGGCACACTTTTAGAGCAAGTAGGTGTCTTTCCAGTACTCATGATGTAACAACTGTCAAAACCATTATGAGGAACCATTTTGAGGAGCATTTTGAAAAACCTTCATAATAGTCATTCTGATGTTTGTTGAAACTAGGTTCATGATGTATTGAATATACTTGATGAAGTTCAAATTGGTATTTCATTCTGATGTAGTGTGACTTCATCTCTTCTTAACACTTCTTCATAGATTCATGCATTATGAAGTTTAGACAAATTCAGAGAGACTTTTTTGTAAAAGCTAGTTGCTGGTGTGTTAGTGTTATTGTCCATGGTTTAGACTGAGTTACTTTCTTCGGTCCTTCAATCTAATGCTTCTCATTAGTGTTTTCATGGACAACTTTGTCTTTCAACAATTATGCATCTTTTGATACATGCAATTCTTCCTTTTTGAGGTTCCCACAATGATTGTGGCAAAGTGAAGAATTGTTTAGATAACAGTCTTGTTATTTTGTCTAAGTGGTGCATTATGAGTCTTTCTAACTATTTTAATGTTATGAGACTCTGAGTCTTGATCTTCATCATTCTGATGATGACTCTGCATGGCTTCATTCTGAACTATGATGCTCTACATGTAGTCTTTAATGAATCTTCTATATAAGGCCTTGTTGCTCAATATTTTGCTAAAGACTAAGTACTCAAAGGGAAGCATGCTCATCATTCCGAGGAGCTTCAAGAATTATTCTGAGTTCTTAACTCTGACAAAAATTCTTTGAACCTTTCTAAGCATCATTCTGAGCTCATCAGAATAAGAGAACGTCTCTACTTCTAAAAGTAATAATCACTGAAACACTTAACCAAATTGCTAGCCATCACTTGCTTCCATCACCCTTTCAATTTGCATTGCTAATGGTTTGTCATAATTAAAATCAGGGATGTGGATTCAACATTGTCAAGACTAATGTTGACAATATTTTTGAAGCCTCATCGAAAGATTGTTAACAAAGCTACATCGAAGAAACAAATGATAGGAAGTTTCTTCTACTGAACCACACAAACTAGACATCGAAACCACAACATAACCATGGGTCCAAAGGATTTCATCCATGGGCATCCTGTTGTGAATCATACACCAAAGAATAAACCCACGAGATGGAGGAATAGACCTTGACCAAACTAGCTTAGTCCAAATAAACTTATGACCAAGCTCAAAGACAAACTTGCACACAACCTTAAGCATTAAAATACCATCCATTTTAGAATGCCAAATGGGTTGATCCTTCTAAGCACAATTAAGATCCAAGATTTTTATCTTAGACAACACAACACTCAAATGGGGAAGTCGTTTCAAAACTTCAAGAGGCACATTCAACTACTTGTTTTGAACATAATGTTGTGGTGTTTATTATTTATTTTCAAGATCTCCATATATAGGAAAGTGTTCCTAGTCTAAGTTGTAGTTATTGAATCCATGTCCTTGGTTTTAATTATGACAAACCATTAGCAATGCGAATTGAAAGGATGATGGGTTTAAGTGTTGGCTAACATTCAGCTTAAGTGTTTTAGTGTTTATCCCTTAAGAAACATATATGTTATTTCATTCTGAGGTACTTTGAATGATTCTCATAAAGGTTCAGAGAACAACTACAATGTTGAGAACTCAGAAGAATTCTTGAAGCCCATCAGAATGATGAAGTTTGCATTCCTTTGAGTACTTAGTCCTTGACAAGATACTGAATAACAAGGTCTTACATAAAAGGTTCATCAAAGCCTACATGAAGAACATCTTGTTTCAAAATGAAACTATCCAGAGTTTACCTTAGAATGATGCAGACCTTGACTCTAATTTTCTGAACATCAGAATGATTCAGGAAGACTCAAAATGAATCACTTTAACAATATCAAAAGACTAAAGTCTAACAGTTTTTCACTTTCCATATGTTGCCACAATCACTGAAGGCACATCAGAAAGTAAGAACTAACTGCACAAGAAGATGCAAGATTGCTGATTGATGAAACTGTCCATGAGAAACACTAATGATAAGCATCAGAACAAAGGACTGAATAACACTACTCAGTCTGACCTTGGATAGACCACTAACACACCAACAACACAATTTTGAATAAGTCTTTCTGAAGTAAATCAACTTCAAAATGCTTAAAGTTATGAAGACATGTTAAGGATGACGAAGTTGTATTACTCCAGCATGGAATATGTATCTAAACTTCATCAAAGGAATTTGATGGAGCATTTGTAGTTTAATATTTTTATATTCTTTTTAGCTCAATTGAAATTTATCTGACCTTTATTTTTCTCACCTTAAATCAGTTTTGGTCTAACGCAAATGATTGAACTTAATTGAGAATTGTAGCTAAATTTCAGATTTTCTGCTTACTTGACCTATCTTCCTTGTGCAGGGCCTAGAGGACACTAAAAAACAACAAATGGAAAGTGTGAGTATTCCCTAGAAAGCTGAGGAAAAGATCTTCAATTTTGTTAGAAAGAAGCTTTGGCCAATTCCGCCATTTTGAGGGTCAAATTGAGCTTAGAAGTTAGAGCCTCTGCACTTGAATAATTGTGATGCCATCCTACCCCCCAAGGGTATTGGATAGAAGACTACAAGAGGATTGGGCTAGAGCTACTAAAGAATGCCCTAGGGTTCTCATGAACCTTAGGGTAGATTTTTGAGCCCATGGGTCAAGGTTGGATCCACTCTTTTTTGTAAATATTAGAATAGGTTTTTCCTTCTTTTGGGCCTTGTATTTTGGCCATTCTAGTAGTATAGGATTTTAGCCTTGTATTTCAGGGCATTTTGAGTAGTCTTTGTAGTAGGGACTTTTTTTTTTTTGTATTTTCATGTATTTTGTCAAGGAGGTGAGCTTAGTTTTTAGATGGGTGTGTGTAGCTAAGCTTTAGCTTCTCAAGGAAGCTTCTCAAGGAGGTGAGCTTAGTTTTTAGATGGGTGATGCAATCCTACCCCGCAAGGGTATTGGATAGAAGACTCCAAGTAGATTGGGCCAGAGATGCAAGACAAGACCCTAGGGTTCTTATGAGTCTTAGGGTAGATTTTGGGCCTATGGGCTAAGTACGAGCCCACTTATCTTTGTAAATATTAGATTAAGGTTTCATTATTTTTGGGCCTTGTATTTAGGGCTCCATAATGTAGGTAGGGTACCTTAGAAATATAGGATTTTTCAGCCCTTGTATTTTAGGGCACCTAGACTAGTTTTTGTATTAGGGGTAGTTTTGTAATTTCACATGCACTAAGTGAATATTTGATGTGTCTGGTTGGAAATAAATTTAATTGAATTGGTAGAAGCCCAATCCAATTAAATTTTAGAGGGGGAGGTGAGCATTTGCTTACTACACCCCATTGCCACATCATATAGTCACACTTTGTGCATGTCCTTCATGCTTTACATGCCTCATGACACCTAAGCACACTTAGTGGAGAATCTTGGAATTGATCTTGGATTAGAGGGCTGAACCATAACTAAAATTCACTAATCATAATTAGTGAAATTTTGGCTCCACAAATTCAATTTCAAATTCAAGTGAAATTTGAATTGAAATTCAAATTTCCCTCCAATTTTTGTGACCCTTAGGCTATAAATAGAGGTCATGTGTGTGCATTTTTTTCAACTTTGATCATTTGAATATTAAACTTCAAATTTCGAAGCTCATTTAGAGCACAAAATTTCGTGCTCTTCTCTTCCTCTCCCTTCATTCATCTCCTTCTTCCTCCAAGCTCTTATCCATGGCCTCCTATGGTAGTGAGCTTCTTCTAGACTCATCTTCTCCTTGAAGTGGCATCTCCTCTCTCTCTTCCTTTCTTCATTCCGCTGCCATTCATCTTCCAAGAAGCAAAGGAATCCATTGATGAAGAAGATCCTAGGCCTACAAGCTCCAATGTAGCTTACATCATGTGGTATCAAGAGCATCTTCATCTAGGTGATGTTCTTTTGCTTCCTCTATCTTTTTGTTCGGTGAATTCTCTTTAATTCCTTGTTCTTCATCTTATTCTCCTTGTATATCCTCCATTGTCTTGTGGTTTGGTTCTGCTTAGAGTAGATTCAAAAAAATAAACCGATTAAATCTTAAATCTACACTTGTTCTTGCATTTCTATGGTTCAAATTTTGTAGATCTACTCTTGAATCATGTTTTTTGTGTTGATTTTAGGTTCTATCATTTTTCATTCATAATATTCTTGTGATGAACCTTTAGATCTAAATTTTCTTTCAAAATATTGATTAGAAAAAAAACACAAAAGTCTAAGTGTAAATCACTTAATCCATGTTGTCTTAGAGTCATGTTTAGTCATAGTAATTGTCACATTACGTTCTATGTTTGTGTTGAATTTTTATTTTGTTTATTGAATTCTAGATACATTTGTTCATGTATTCTTATCATTCTTAGCCTATATTTTGAATTTTGAGTCTAATTCATGCATGTTATTTAGTTCATAACATGTTCTAAATCAATTCCTAGAAGTAGTCTTGTTGTTGAACTCTTTTTTTGTTTTCTAAGATTCCTACATGATGCCTATGATGAAGTTGAGTTGTGGTGCTGAGTTGTGGCTGGATTTGTGAATCAAATAAGTCTTAAGCTCTCTTGAATTGTGTTATTCAAGATAATTGAGCATAAGCAAACACAAATTGTAACTATCCAAGCCTTAAGCAACATAAACACTACTCTTGATTTCTAGGTTGAAATCGCTGGTTCTGACAGCTTGAACATACAAAATTGTATAAATTACTGGGAATTGGTCACTATGGTTTTTGAGCTGAAACTTTTACTGAATTTTCTAGACATCTGGACCGAAATTATAAAAAAAGAACCAAGCGATTTTAATTAAAGGAAAAAATAAGAAAAATCATACAAGTTGGAAGAAAAATCAGTGTCCAGAAAAGAAAAAAAAGTGAAAGGGAAGTGTGCTTGTTGTTTTGGCTCAAAATTTGTTCTATAATTGGTTCCTATTTTATACCAATCCTAGTTCTGAAATTTCAATTGAAAATTATTGTGAAAACAAGTGCCAAAACTAGAGGTTTTGTTGAGTCTTTTTTTATAGTTTTTACTCTACTCTAGAGCCATTCTAGGTTTCTCTTTGAGTCCTAGCTTGCTTTTTTGTGCTTTTCATTGCTTTAATTGTTGAATAATCCTTGGAAATTTGTCTTGTTAAAACTCTTTTGGTTTAGATTTGATTTCATTTTTTTTAGTCTATGGTTATTGCTTGTCTCTTTGTTTTCTTGCTTGTGAGTTGCCATATAGGGAATTGGAATGGAGGATTGGTGCCATATCTTGAAGAATTTGAGTCAAGAATCAAGAGGCCAACCACCTTAAGAGCTATTGGACTAAGAAGCACTCCAAATTGAGTGAAACACTAAAGAGAGAATAGCCACCACAATTGAGGACTTTTTTCTTTGTAATTTTGTAATTGGCAATTTGCTTTGCTTTCAAATTTTGTAACAAAAAGGCCTTTCATTGGAAGTAAGTTGGGAGCCTCCGCTAGGTCACCCTACTTCCTTTTGTGTGTAATAATTTTAGGCAATTTTCCCTTAGGATACTGAGTGTTTTTTTGGGAACCTTAAATGAGGTCATCCAAACACTCTTAGGATCCGCCTAGTTTGCATTTCTTGCACTTTAATTTCTTGCTTACTTTCATAGCTTATTTCCTTTACCCTCCATTGTCAAACCGCCTAGATAGCTTGCCTTTTACCAATTAGTTTTTACCTTATCTTTCACACCTCTTTTAGTGTTTATTTTGGCTAGTTTCAACCATAGTTTCTTTTACCTTTTTTTCAAACCCCCAACAAGAAAGAACCATAACTTAGGAACCAACATGAGTCTTCATTCTTCATCTAGTGTTAATGGTGAGGGTTCTACTCATAAGGATCCCTTGTATAAGATATTAGATGAGTTGAGATCCCTTAAGTTGTGGAAAGAAAAACAAGAGAGAAAAGAAAAAGGTAAAAAAAGAGTGGAAGAAATAAGTCAAGATGAAAGAGAGAAAATAAGAGAGGAAGAAAGAAGAAAAATAATGAAAGAAATGAAAAGAGAAAAACATGCCTCCTATAGTAGTCATGACTCTTGCAAGAGTTTAAGTGAAGAACTTAGTGACTATTATAGAGGGCGTCATAGTTCACATACTAAACATCACTCCCAAAGAAGAGAAAAGGATAGAAGGCCTTAAGAGGTTAACATTAGCCTCCCATATTTCCATGGAAAAGATAATGTTGAGGCTTACTTAGATTGGGAAATGAAAGTTGAACAACTCTTTGCTTGCCATCATATTAGCGAAGAGAGAAAAGTTCCATTGGCTACCCTTAGCTTTCAAGGGTATGCCCTCTATTGGTGGACTTCCCTTGTTAGGGAATGAAGAATTCATGGGGATCCTCCAGTAGAGTATTGGAATGATCTTAAGAGTGCCCTTAGGAAGAAACACATTCCCTCCTACTATGAAAGAGAGCTTATGGACAAGCTCCAAGGGCTTAGACAAGGGAGTATGAGTGTTGAAGAATATAGACAACAAATGGAACTACTCCTTTTAAGAGTTGGACTTAGGGAGGACGAAAGAACAAGCATAGCTAGGTTCCTTACTGGGCTTAATATGGAAGTGAGGGACAAGGTTGAACTCCTTCCATATAGGGACCTAGATGAGCTAGTCCAACTTTGTATAAGAGTGGAGCAAAAACTTAAAAGAAAGTTTACTTTAAAATCTTATGGCTCTCATTCTTATCCAAAGAAAGACCAAGGTCTAGGCATCTTAGGGGAAGCACCTTCTAAGCCCAATGATGATAAGGGGAAGAAAATAGAAAAGCAACCCCCTAAGGCTAGTATGCAAGAAAAGACTAGCTCTATAAAGTGCTTTAAATGTCTTGGAAGAGGACACATCACATCTCAATACCCCACCAAGAAAACCATGATTATGAGGAGCCAAGACATTTATAGTAGCCAATATGAGGCTACTACTTCACCTTCCTCTAGTGAAAGTGAAGAAGCAAAAAGGGAAGAATCTAGTGAAGAAATATACCCCCAAGAAGAAGGAAAACCTTTAATGGTTAAGGAGAAGTGTAAAGAGGTAAGTGTCTCCTCCAAGAGGTTAGCTAAGAAGGAAAGACATTTTGAAATAGAGACAAATATTAAAGAAATTTCCCTTCTTAGACAACCTCCACATTTTCTCCTTTATAAAAAGACACTTGTTAGCATTGCCACACCTCTTGGGCTTGAGTTTATTCCTCTAGTAAAGGAGTTGTTGGATGAGGGTTTGGTTTGCAAGAGCTTAAATCCTTGTGCTTTGTTGGTGCCCAAAATAGGTATTATTAGGCACCAAATCCCTAAAATAGGTGATTTGATGAATGTTTTGAGTGGTTCAACCCTCTTTTGTGAAATCACTCGTCCACCCAACAACTTCATGATTTGTGTACATAGAGACTCATTAGGTAGGTTTGTTCTTATTTTTAGTTTCAATACAAGTGAAATTTGAATTGAAATTGTGGAGCCAAACTTTGGAGCCAAAATTTCACTAATTATGATTAGTGAATTTTAGTTATGGTTCAGCCCACTAATCCAAGATCAATTCCAAGATTCTCCACTAAGTGTGCTTAGGTGTCATGAGGCATGTAAAGCATGAAGGACATGCACAAAGTGTGACTATATGATGTGGCAATGAGGTGTAGTAAGCAAATGCTCACCTCCCCCTCTAAAATTTAATTGGATTGGGCTTCTACCAATTCAATTAAATTTATTTCCAACCAGACACATCAAATATTCACTCAGTGCATGTGAAATTACAAAACTACCCCTAATACAAAAACTAGTCTAGGTGCCCTAAAATACAAGGGCTGAAAAATCCTATATTTCTAAGGTACCCTACCTACATTATGGAGCCCTAAATACAAGGCCCAAAAATAATGAAACCTTAATCTAATATTTACAAAGATAAGTGGGCTCGTACTTAGCCCATGGGCCCAAAATCTACCCTAAGACTCATAAGAACCCTAGGGCCTTGTCTTGCATCTCTGGCCCAATCTACTTGGAGTCTTCTATCCAATACCCTTGCGGGGTAGGATTGCATCAATGGGTGTGTGTAGCTAAGCTCTAGCTTCTTAAGGAGTTTTTCTCAAAGAAGCTTCTCATGGAAGTTTTCTTAAGAAAGCTTCTGAAGGAAGCTACCTAGTCTATAAATAGAAGCATGTGTAACACTTGTTGTAACTTTGATGAATGAGAGTCTTGTGAGACACAACTCAAAGTTCAACTTCTCTCCCTTTTTTTTCTTCCTTCAATTTCGTGCTCCCCCCTCTCTCTTTCTCTCCCTCTTTCTTTTCCTCCATTGAAGCATCCTCTCCAAGCTTCTTATCCAAGGCTAATCTTGGTGGTGAAGCTCCTTCTTCCATGGCTTATTCCCTAGTGGATGGCGCCTCCTCTCACCTCTTCTCCTTTGTCTTCCGCTGCATATCCATGGTGGAAAACCACCATTAAAGGACCTCATTGAAGCTCAAAGATCCAGCCTCCATAGAAGCTCCACAAGCAAGCTTCCATCAAGTGGTAATCAGAACACAAGAGCTTCAAGTTGGTGCTCCTTAAACCTCCATTAATTTTTGGCTTTACCTTCTCTTCCATTGTTGTTTCTTCATTTTTTCTCCATGTATCTCCTCACATGTCTTGTGCTAAATGTTGTTAACATGATTCTTTAGAATTTCTACCGATTAAACTTGCTATAGAAGCTAGATTTGATTTTCTATGGTTCAAATTTCTTGTTCTTGTTCTTGAACCATGAATTGTGTTTAGGTTCATTTGAGTTTTGTCTTGTTATTTTTTGTGGCTGAAACCTAAACCATAAAATTCTTACAAAAATATTAAAGTAGAAGAAAACCTCAAAAATCTAGAGTGACTTGTTCACCTATTGCAGTTTTGTCATAGAAGTCATGTCTAGTCATGAAACTTGTCACATAAGATTTCTTATGTTGTGCTGAATTTTATTTTCTTGTTTCTTTGTCTAACTCATTTGTTCATGATTGTATGAAATTATTTTATCCTATTATTTGATTTGAGTCAAATCTTTCATGTTAATTAGTCCTTAACATCTTCATGCAAAATTCTTAGAGAGTCTTTGATTGTGAACCTTTTCTTGAACTTTTAGGTTTCCTTATGATTGTGTCTATTGTGAATTTGAGTTTTGGTGATTGAATTGCTGGCTGAAATGTTGATCCTAAGTGAATATTGAACTTCTAAAACTGTGGTAAACAATCCTAGTGAGTTCAACATACATAGGAAGGTTGAAAGTAAGCCCAAAGCAATCAATAAAACATGCTTAAGAAAAAATCGCTGGTGCTGGCAGCTTGGACATACAAAGTTGTAAAAATTACTGAGAATTGGTTACTTCGAATTTTGAGATGAAATTTTTACTGAATTTTCTAGACATCTGGAAAAAAGTTAGAAAAAAAGAAAAAAAGGATTTGGATAAGAGGAAAAAAATACGAAAATCACACAAGTTTGCAGGAAAATCAGTATCCAGAAAAAAAAAAAGGTGAAAGGGAAGTGTGCTTGTTGTTTTGGCTCAAAATTTATTCTATAATTGGTGCCTATGTTATACCAATCTTAGTTCTGAAATTTCAATTGAAAATTACTGTGAAAACAAGTGCCAAAGCTAGAGGTTTTTGGAGTCTTTTTTTTTCCAGTTTTTTTACTCTACTCTGGAGCCATTCTAAGTTTCTCTGAGTCCTAGCTTGCTTCTATGTCCTTTTCATTGCTTTAATTGTTGAATAATTCTTGAAAAATTGTCTTGTTAAAACTCCATTGGTTTATATTTCATTTCATTTCTTTTGGTCTTTGGTTATTGCTTGTCTCTTTGTTTCCTTGTTTGTGGGTTGCCATATAGGAAATTGGAATGAGGATTGGTGCCATCCCTTGAAGAATTTGAGTCAAGAAGCAAGGGGCCAACCACCTTAAGAGCTATTGGACTAAGAAGCACTCCAAATTGAGTGAATCACCAAAGAGAGAACAACCACCAAAATTAAGGATCGTTCTGTAATTTTGTAATTTGCAATTTAATTACCTTCATTGCTTTCAAGTTTTGTAACAAAAAGGCCTTTCATTGGAAGTGTGTTGGGAGCCTCCAATAGGTTACCAAACTTCCATTTGTGTGTAATAATTTTAGGCAATTTTTCCTTAGGATAGTGAGTGTTTTGTTGGGAACCTTGAATGTGGTCATTCAAACACCCTTAGGATTCACCTAGTTTACTTTTCTTGCTTACTTTCATAGCTTATTTCCTTTACCTTCCATTGTCAAACCGCCTAGATAGCTTTCCTTATACCAATTAGTTTTCTTACCTTATCTTTCACACCTCTTTTAGTGTTTATTTTGGCTAGTTTCAACCATAGTTTCTTTTACATTTTGTTTTCAAACCTCCAACAAGAAAGAACCACAACTTAGGAACCAACATGAGTCATCATTCATCTAGTGTTAATGGCGAGGGTACTAGTCATAAAGACCCTTTATCTAGAATCTTAGATGAGTTGAGTTCCCTCAAGTTATGGAAAGAAAAACAAGAGAGAAAAGAAAAAGGAAAAAAGAGAGTGGAAGAAATAAGTCAAGATGAAAGAAAGAAAATAAGAGAGGAAGAAAGAAGAAAAATAATGAAAGAAATGAAAAGAGAAAAACATGCCTCCTATAGTAGTTATAACTCTTGCAAGAGCCTAAGTGAAGAACTTCGTGACTATTATGAAGGAAGGCATATGTCACATCTTAGACCTCACTCCCATAGAAGAGAAAAGGAAAGAAAGCCTCCAGAGGCTAACATTAACCTCTCATACTTCCATGGGAAGGACAATGTAGAGGCTAACTTAGATTGGGAAATAAGGGTAGAGCAACAACTTAAAAAGAAGTCTACTTCATAATCTTATGGCTCTCACTCTTATCCAATGAAAGACCAAGGTCAAGGCATCTTAGGGGTGACACCTTCTAAGCCCAAAGATGATAAGGGGAATACAATAGAAAAGCAAGCCCCTAAGGCTAGTATGCAAGAGAAAACTAGTTCTATGAAGTTGTTTAAATGTCTTGGAA
Source organism: Glycine max (assembly GCF_000004515.6). Lineage (NCBI taxonomy): Eukaryota > Viridiplantae > Streptophyta > Magnoliopsida > Fabales > Fabaceae > Glycine > Glycine max. Next base: position 19,535,752 of record NC_038246.2, on the reverse strand, counting down.
GAGGACACATTACTTCTCAATGCCCCACCACCAAAACCATGATTATGAGGGGCCAAGACATTTATAGTAGCCAAGATGAGGCTACTACTTCACCTTCCTCTTCTGAAAGTGAAGAAGCAAAAGGGGAAGAATCTAGTGAAGAAATCTACCCCCAAGAAGAAGGACAACCATTAGTGGTTAAAGAGAAGTGTAAGGAGGTAAGTGTCTCCTCCAAGAGTTTAGCTAAGAAGGAAACTCATTTTACAATAAAGACAAACATTAAAGAATCTTTCCCTCTTAGACAACCTCCACATTTTCTCTTTTGTAAAAAGACACTTGCAAGCATTGCCACACCTCTTGGGCTTGAGTTTATTCCTTAAGTAAAGAAGTTGTTTGATGAGGGTTTGGTTCACAAGAGCTTAAATCCTTATGCTTTGTTGGTTCCCAAAATAGGTATTATTAGGCGCCAAGTCCCTAAAATATGTGGTATGATGAATGTTTTGAACCCTCTTTTGTAAAATCACTCGTACACCTAACATCTTCATGGTGTGTGTACATAGGGACTCATTAGGTAGGTTTGTTCTTATTTTTTGTTTTAATACAAACTTAGGTACTCATATGGGAAACCTTAGGTTTGTCATACTTTTTGGTAGGAATAATCAACATGAAAATACAGAAAAATGTATGTTTTATTGCATTACTTTTCTTAATTTTTCATATAGTGATCAAGGGGTTCCCATGAACCCTAAGAGAATGAATGTCATTCCTGAGTGGCCCACTCCACCATGTATAAGAAAAATTTGGGGCTTCCATGACTTAAAAAACTTTTACAAAAGGTTTGTCCCATATATTTCTATACTTGTAGCACCGCTCATTGAGTTGGTGAGGAACCATGTTCCTTCATGGGAAGACGCCTAGGAAATGGGTTTTCAGACCTTACCTTACTTCAACATACCAAACACCACTAATACATATGTTTTTGTTCTTTTTACAGGTGTTGAGGGAAGGAGCCCAAAGTATGAAGAACCTCAAGATTTGAGGTAAAATCCTTTCCAAGGTGGAGGGAATGATGCAATCCTACCCCACAAGGGCATTGGATAGAAGACTCCAAGTAGATTGGGTCAGAGATCCATGGGAAGGCCCTAGGGTTCTTATGAGCCTTAGGGTAGATTTCGAGCCCATGGGCTAAGTATGAGCCCGCTTATCTTTGTAAATATTATAATAGGTTTTTCCTTCGTTTGGCCATTCTAGTAATATAGGGTTTTAGCCTTGTATTTCGAGGCATTTTGAGTAGTCTTTGTATTAGGGAATTTTTTGTATTTTCATGTATTTTTTCATGGGGGTGAGCTTAGCTATTATAGGGGGTGTGTAGCTAAGCTCTAGCTTCTCGTCTCAAGGAGGTGAGCTTAGCTATTAGAGAGGTGTGTGTAGCTAAGCTCTAGCTTCTTTAGGAATCTTCTTAAGGAAGCTTCTCAAGGAGGTGAGCTTAGTTATGAGAGGGGTGTGTGTAGCTAAGCTCTAGCTTCTCAAGGAAGTTTTCTCAAAGAAGCTTCTCAAGGAAGTTTTCTCAAGAAAGCTTCTCAAGGAAGCTACCTAGTCTATAAATAGAAGCATGTGTAACACTTGTTGTAACTTTGATGAATGAGAGTCTTGTGAGACACAACTCAAAGTTCAACTTCTCTCCCTTTTTTTTCTTCCTTCAATTTCGTGCTCCCCCCTCTCTCTTTCTCTCCCTCTTTCTTTTTCTCCATTGAAGCATCCTCTCCAAGCTTCTTATCCAAGGCTCATCTTGGTGGTGAAGCTCCTTCTTCCAGGCTTATTCCCTAGTGGATGGCGCCTCCTCTCACCTCTTCTCCTTTGTCTTTTGCTGCATCTCCATGGTGGAAAACGACCATTAAAGGACCTCATTGAAGCTCAAAGATCCAACCTCCATAGAAGCTACACAAGCCAGCTTCCATCAAATTGGGCTACAAGTTTGGGCTTTGTTTTGTGTAATTAGTTTAATTAGGTAGGTTAGATGGGCCTAATCAAGGTCCATCCATTCCTTTTGAGTAGTCACTCTATATATTAGTTTTATTTAGTTATTTAGTTACTTAATTTTGTAAAAAATAGAATTAGTTACTTATTGTGCAAAATTTCTCTTTTCTCCCTTTTTCTGTCAACTGTTCTCCATTCTTCCTCCTCTTTCCACTTCTGTTCTACCATTTTCTTGCACAAAGGTTCATGGCTTTTGAAATGGTGATTATTATGGAGGACTAAACAATTAATCAATCCAAGGATCCACTCCAAGCAAAGGTGAATTTGAGTTCTGGTTTAGTATATTTAATCTTTGTGAATGTTCATCTTTCTCTTCAATCCTATTTTTTATTTTTATTTTTATGAGTATGATTATGTTTAGGATTGAAAATGGATTAGATTATGGATTCATTTCCTAATTGTGAAATTTAATCACAGATTGTTTGGATGATTTTCCATCCTAATTTGCGATATCAAATAATTTAGAGATTGATTGGATTGAACTTTCTCTAATGCATTTGACTGAACTTTCACATAGAACATCATTCATAATAACTATGACCATTTGATTTGCATTGGTTTGGTGAATTTGATTAATGTTATCAAACTTGATTTGTGTTCTATTTTTGTTTCATTCTGTTTCTTCAACTCTATTTTTGTATTTTCGCATTCTTTTACAATCGCCTACAATTTATTTGATGAAATTCCCCCTTTCTATTATAAGTGAATGAATTTATGAACCATATTGAATCATATTGCTAACTTCGATCTAGGTTAATTTTTTACTGCAGATTCCTAGTTTTATTTGTTTTTGGAACGATTCAACATTCGTTATCAAAACTGGCGTCATTGTTGGGGATATGATTCATTATGTGCCAACCTTGATTCACTCATAACTGACAATAGCAGAGTAGTATAGCTTTTCATCTTTCTATTGGAAAAAGAAAAATTAATATACATTTCTGCATGTTGTGCATGTTCTGTTCTGCATGTTATGCATAAGGTTCTAATCATATTGTGCACTTTGCATTCAATAACTATTTGGCATATTACATTGGTCTTGTTAGTATTGTTATATAGAATCGGTGTAGCAGCATAATAGAGTAGTAGTAGAGTGTAAAATAGAGGAGTAGTGTAGTGAAAATAGAGTAGTAGTGTAGAGAGTAGTGTGTGCATTGTGTAGTGTATTTGGTGTCACAAAAGTGAACTATCCTGTGGAGTTTGTTTGTGTAACTTGGTGTCCAAAGTTTATCCCTTATTCTAAGAAAAAATCACCCCTTTGGGTTAAAGTTGCCAAATTCTACCTCTAACTATGAGCTTTACCGATAGGGGCAATTTGGTCATTTCATAGGAAACTATCTCAGAATAGGCTGAAACTTTGTCATAATGTCGAAAAAATTCATATATCAAGGTGCCCTTGTAAGGGAATGGGCATTGGGGGTCATTTTGGCCAAATTCATTAATCTAGACCACTTTTGGAATTCCTTTTCTATTTTTACGATTTTAAAAAATCACCAAAAATTAAAAATGATTTTTAGACATTTATCATGGTGTTTTGGAATTTCTTAAAAAAAATTTGAGGCAGATTTCCATTTTTTGTATCATTTCAGCATATACTGTGAATAATGTTTTGTGTAGTGTAGTTGTCTGTATTTCTGTTTGTGTTGTCATTGATGAGCTTATCTGAGCATGACTAGGTCCAAATCAGGTGACTTGCATCCATATGATTTTGAGATAGATAACATATTTCATAGGTTGAGTAGAAATAATTGGAGTAGAAGTGTAGCTGTGCATGATAGTGTAGTTTTGGATAGTAGTGTAGTGCATACGAATTCATTGTTGGCTATATTTCTGATTCTGTTCCTAAGCCTATTTTTATTATTCTTAAAAAAATAGTGTTGATATAATGGTTGATAACAACCAAACTCTTAAGGAATTGGCTACACCAGATGTTGTGTACCAACTTTGGTGTATTCAATATCTTGAGATGCCAAAGTTTCATGGTCTTCGAGGTGAAGATCCATACAAGCATTTGAAGGAGTTTCCTGTAATGTGTTCTACCATGCGACCACATGACATTCATGAAGATTATGTGAAGATGAAGGCATTTCCATTCTCTTTGGATGGTATGGTTAAGGACTGGTTGTACCTTCAACCAGATACTATCAACACTTGGACTAATACGAAGAGAAGATTCTTAGAGAAGTTCTTCCTTGCATCTAGAACAACATCCATCCGAAAAGAAATTTGTGGCATAAGGTAGCAACCTAGAGAGACATTATATGACTACTGGGGGAGATTCAACAAGTTGTGTGCTTCCTGTCCTCACCATCAAACCAATGAGCAATTGTTGATCCAGTATTTCTATGGAGGGCTGATATTAATGGAAAAAAGTATGATTGATACAGCTAGTGGAGGTGCTTTAATGGACAAGACTCCTATTGCTGCCAGATAATTGATTTCCAACATGGTAGCAAATTATCAGCAATTTGGTACTAGAGTTGCTACACCATCTAGAACTGATGCAAGTGAAGTTTCTATTTCTATTGTTGCTGACAATTAGAGTCCGGAGAATAAACTTACATAGTTGACATCCCTGTGAGGCAACTAGCCATTGGTCAATAGTTGAATGTGATGGTAGCAAATCAACCAAGGTTGTGTGGTATATGTTGTGCTCCTAATCATCCAACAGAGCTCATCTCGCTAAGTGAGAATGCACTTTTGGCGCTATGTGTGACTTTTCGCGCTAAGCGTAAACCTTTCTCGGGTTAGGATTTGTTTTAAGTGCAAAAATTCGTGCCGAATGCAATTCCTGTTGCGCTAAGCGTGACAATTTACGCTCAACGCAATTCCTTCTCGGGTTGGAATTGTGCTTAACACGCTTCTCGCGGTTGTACTGGAACAGGTTTTGGTAAAACTTGAAGATGTGGGTTATAAACCTACATTCCAAATTTGAAGTCAATCCAACGGTTAACGAAATCAGGATCGCGGTTTTACCAGAACATGTTTAGGTAAAACTTGAAATCTCATAATTTCGACTTAAGTCAATAAAACTCCACATAATTCAACATCCATATCAAGCAAATCACACACGACTAATTCACACATTACCTTAACTCATCCAAGTCAATCACATAATCAAATAACAGGAGAAATACATTTAAACATCGATTTATAGTTAGCGAAATTTCAAGGCGTTACATTCCACACTCCAGGAAGCAAAACAAGTTGCTGATAATTCTGCCATGCAACCTGGACAACCATTCAGACCTCAACACCATAAATATAATCCTTACTCCAACACCTACAATTCTGGTTGGAGATATCATCTGAACTTGAGGTATGGTCCTGGTCCACAACAGTAGCAACACCACACATAATAGCATCCATTCAAACAATGACAGTTTCAACCTTCCACCAGCAAATATCAAGCTCTTCCTTTTAGACAACAACAACAACAATTGCAGCAGTCTACACCTCCACCTGCACAACCTGTGCAAAATAGCAGTTCTGAACCTTCCTTGGAAGAGCTGATGAAGCAAATGGCCACCAACAACATTCAATTTTAGTAGAATGTGAGTGCAACCTTCCAAGACCTGCAGACTTGGATTGGACCGTTAGCTACAACCGTCAATCAATTGCAGCAACAGGGTTCTGGAAACATTCCTGCACAACCAATTATCAATCCAAAAGGGAATGTGAGTGCTATTACCTTGAGGAGTGGCAAAGAGCTTCCAAAGCCAACAGATGCTGGTGCCAAAATTCATGATAGTTCTAAAACAAATTATGCACCAAAATAGATCCCTCTACCTTTTCCTTCTAGATCCATTTCTGCAAAGAAAATGGAGCTTGATTCTGATCTTCTTGAGATTTTGAGGAGGCTGGAAGTCCATATTCCCCTCTCGAATGGAATTAAACAGATTCCAAAGTATGCAAAGTTCTTGACGGATTTGTGTACTCATAAGAGGAAGCTGAAGGGAAATGAGCAAGTGAAGTTGGGGAGAAATGTTTCTGCACTTATACAGAGCAAAGATGTTGCTGCCATTCCACCATCCACCTCGACACATAAGTGCAAAGATCCTGACACTTTTACTATCCCTTATACCATTGGAGATTGCACTTTCACAAATACCATGCTTGACCTTGGAGCTTTCATTAATGTCATGCCGACATCAGTTTACAAATCATTACATTTGGGTGATTTAAAACCCACTGGTGTTGTTATCCATCTAGCCAACTGGAGTGTTGTGATTCCACTTGGAATCATTGAAGATGTGTTGTTGCAAGTTAAGGATTTGATTTTTCCAGTAGATTTTTACATTTTGGATATGGAGAATGAGTCTTCCAGCCATGGGTCCACATTGATCATAGGGAGACCATTTTTTATGACACCCAGTACAAAAATTGATGTGTATGTAGGGAATATTTCCATGGAGTTTAGTGATGCTTTTGTGCATTTCGACATTTTTGAGGCCATGAGACATCCGATAGAGGAACATTCTGTTTTCCTTGTAGATATCATTGATGATGTAGTAGATAGTGTAGATATTTGTATGGATTTACTTTCTGATTTTTATGACTTTGATCTTAGTTCTTTTGATTGTACTTATGATGATTCTGATGAGTCTGCTACTGTCTATAGTATTTGAGATTTCTTTTGTAATTCATTTTGATTGTGATGCAGGTACAAGTTTGATCCTCCTAGTTCTCTTTCACCAGTCGTTAACCTTCCCTTGCCTTCCATCGTTCAACAACCTTCCTTGGAGCTGAAATCGCTACCTTTGCACCTTAAGTATGCATATTTAGATGATGCTTAGAAGCTTCCAGTCATTATATCAAGTAGCCTTTCACTTGAGCATGAGAATAAGTTGTTGCGTGTTTTGAGAGGCCACGGAAAGGCCATTGGGTGGACACTTATTGACCTTCCTAGAATAAATCCTTGCATATGCATGCATCAGATACTTTTGGAGGATGATTCTAGGCCTATAAGGCAAGCACAAAGGAGGTTGAATCCCACCATTCTTGATGTGCTAAAGAAGGAGGTGGTGAAACTACTAGTTACAGGGATCATTTATCCCATTTTAGATAGCACTTGGGTTTTACTTGTCAAAGTGGTCCCTAAGAAGTTGGGCATCACTGTTGTGAGGAACCAGGATAATGAGTTGATCCTGACTAGACTGGCCAACACTTGGCGAGTTTGCATTGATTATAGGAGACTAAACTTGACAACTCGCAAGGATCATTTTCCTCTCCCATTCATTGATCAGGTTCTGGAGAGGTTGGTAGGTAAATCACATTATTGCTTTCTTGATGGTTTTTCAGGTTACATGCAGATTCATATTAATCCAGAGGACTAGCATAAGACCAAATTCACTTGTCCATTTAGCACATTTACCTACACCAGGATGCCATTTGGCCTATGCAACGCTTTTGACACCATCCAAAGGTGTGTGATGAGTATCTTTTCTGATTTATTAGAGAGTTGCATGTTTGGATAGCCTCTCTAGAGTTCTTGACAGATGCATTGAGACTAACCTTGTTCTTAACTTTGAAAAATACCATTTTATGGTCCATGAAGGTATAGTCTTAGGGCATTTGGTCTCTAGTAGGTGTAACGACCCGCCTCGTCGCTACAATATCATCACTCTAATAACTCAAGAAATTAAATTCTTTTTCTTTCTTTTATGAAAACTCCATAAACTTGCTTATGAAAATCATAATAAATTTGAATTTCACAAATATATATATATATATATATATATATATATATATATATATGTGTGTGTGTGTGTGTGTGTGTGTGTGTGTGTGTGTGTGTGTGTGTCCCCAAACACGCACCAATGTATAACCGAATACATGAATATTAATATAGTAGTTCAGTACACATCATATACATAATGAAGATTAAATCAGTTTGAACATATAATTAAATATGTGATTTACATCCTTAATCCAACAAAAGAAATCATGAACCAACTATGGAGGAGTTGATTAACAAAACACAACTCTCTCCCAAAATAATCCCAACGTCATCACGTCGGCTTGGCAGCTCCTCAACAGAATCTCACTTCCTGCACCCTATTGCTGTCATTCTGCTCCCACGAACAAGGTTCGTGATCATCACAGGTATCAACCACATGATACAAAATTGCAAGGGTGAGTTCATTATAAAAAGAACCAATGCTAAAACCAAATAATCACATTTAGCAAGAAAACATAAGCAAACATCATGAGCTTACACAACATTCATTATTCAACAACTCACATTCAACAATTATTCATCAAACACATTCAACAATTATTCATCATCCATCCATGGATCCAATCAAGACTGCTCAAAATGATGCATGCACCTGACCTCAACTCTCAGATGCAATACGGTACATACCGTATCCAATACCAAGGAAATAGCCCCAAGCGTGTCTACACGACACCTCACTTAGGAAACCATGCAGTATTTGTCGAGGCCACCCAGTCGTGCACCGTAACTCCCCCCCTACGTGATCAACCTTGGGGCCACAAGGAGTTCCCTACTAGATGACACACCCCCTAGTACAAAGTACATACTGCCACAATTTATACTATTTCCCATGTCATATGAGGTATGAAACATGGGCATCATCAAGTACAATGACCATGGATGAATTAAAGCTCCTAAGCATCCCCTCGAAAATGCTTAGATTCTTTAACCACTCTATTTTCCCACACAAGGGACATCCGACAAGGCCAATGCACCCCGCCACGAACATACACAACATGCACCTGTCAATGCATTTCCAACATCACCAACATTCCATTTCAATGACATCACCAATAACCACAACAACCTCATTCCATATTGACATAGCCATCAATAATAACATCAATTCATGTTGACATGATCATCATTAGCAACGTCATCTCAAATCAATATCATCGTAAATATCAACATCACCACATATCAATTAAAGTCACCAATAGAAACATTAATAATAAGTCGCATTCCGCATATAAATATATTTTCCATGGCTGAGGTTCACATTCCCCAGGTCTTCAAACAACACAAGTTTAATAAACAATAATGTTATTCATCAACAATAGATATATCACATCCCATTTGTTAAAAACATAGTTTTTCTTGAAAACCAACATTCACATCAATACCAAATGTATCACATCCCATTGGTTAAAACCATAGTTTTCTTGAAAGAAAATCAGCATGCAACAGGGACAGGCAGATTCTCATAGCTAGGTTCCCTAACCCTAACTATGGTGTCAAAACGGTAAATTTTATAATAACTCCCCTCACCTATCGTGAGCTCTCCGTCGGTTCCTCTTTGTGTTACTCAAAGGTCTTTCTCGTTCATGCTCGTTTGTCCAAACGCAAGTCTCTATATGCCAAAATGAAGGAATTTTAGCATAGGTTTCAAAAACAAGGTCAAAGGCAACATTTGGGGTCAAATACCACTGTCAAAACATAAAGGGCTGAGGGGTATTTCGGGTTCTACAGAAAAGAAACATCTTTTTGAAATTCTGATCACGCCAATGCGACCGGGGTTCAATGAATGCCACAAAAATAACCTCAATGTTATAAAAAGATAACTTTTACAATGTCTCATTCTCTAGGGTTTTTCAAAGGAACTCAAACTAGCTAGGAGAAGGCTTAGAAGTCAAGATTACCTCAGAGAAACTATGAAATGGAGGATTGAAGGATTTTCTCCATCGAATCTTCAAGGAGGATTCTAAGGATTCCGCTCCGATTAAAGTGTTCCTCTTGGTGTGGGGGTCCAACGGCAAGCAACGACGGCTTACGACGGCCACCAATGGTCTTGGGTGGTGAAAAATGAGGTGTGCATTTTTGGAGAAGAGGAGAGTGAAAATCATGTTTTTCATGCTGAAGACGTATTTATAACCTGCAAATTTTACTTAGCGGGCCTGTCACGCTAAGCTGAAGTCCACTTCTTGCGCTTAGTGTAAGAATTTAGGCTTAGCACAACCCCCTCTGCACTAGGGCTCCCTTAGCGCACCTTTGGGCCACTCAGCGCAATTCCCCTTGGTTGGAATTGGGCTTAGTGCAGCTTTGGGCCGCTCAGCACAATTCCCCTCAGTTGGAATTGGGCTTAGCACAGCTTTGGGCCGCTCAGCACAATTCCCCTTGGTTGGAATTGCGCTTAGCGCGCCATTCTCGCTTTGCGGAAGACCAAAATTATTATTTTCAAAATCCCAACGGTCAGACTGTAGAAATATATCTTAGAGAGATTCAGAAAAAATTTGAATACGATCCAACGGTTAACGAATCCGGTATCACGATTTCACTGAACTAGGTTTTGGTAAAATCTAAAATCTCATAATTTCAACTTTGCTCAACAAAACTCCACATAATTCAACATCCACATCAAGAAATTCACACATGACTAGTTCAAGGCATACTTCAACTCATTCAAGTCTATCATATAGTCAAATAACACAATAAATACAATTAAACATCGATTTATAACTTATAATATCTCAGGGTGTTACAGTAGGGGTATTGAGGTCGATAAGGACAAAGATTGATGTTATTACTTCTCTTCCTTACTCCGCTTCTGTACGGGAAGTATGTTCTTTTCTTGGACATGATCGTTTTTATAGGAGATTCATCCAAGATTTTAGCAAGATTGCCCTACCATTGCCCAAGCTTCTTTAGAAGGATGTAGATTTTGGGCTTGACCAGCCTTGTAGAGAGGCATTTGAGGAGTTGACGATGAGGCTTACCACTTCTCCCATCATGTAGCCACCAGATTGGGAACTTCCATTTGAGCTCATGTGTGATGCCTCTAATCATGCCCTTAGGTCTGTTTTGTCACAGGGAGTTGATAGACTATCATATGTTATTGCTTATGCTTCAGGCACTCTGGATGCAACCCAAGTCAACTACACCACCAACAAAAATGAGATTTTAGCTATTGTTTTGGCACTAGATAAATTCAGATCTTTTTTGCTTTGCTCTCATATTATTGTCTATACTGACCATGCAACCTTGAGGTACCTGTTGAAAAAGTCTGTTGCTAAACTAGATTGATCAGGTGGATGCTTCTTCTTTAGGAGTTTGATATTGAGATCAAAGATAGGAGTGGTGCAGAAAATGTGGTGGCTGGTCATTTGAGCAGGATTAAGGGAACTGTTGACTCCTTCCCTACTGGGGATAACTTCCCTGATGAGCATTTGATGCAATTGCATTCATCACATGTTGCACCTTGGTTTGCTAATATTGTGAATTTCATTGTTGCAGTTGTTTTTCCACCGCATGCATCTAGGTCTCAAATAGATAAACTTAAGAGTGATGCCAAATACTATGTGTGGGATGATCCTGACTTGTGGAGGTTTGGTAGTGACCAAGTGATTCGTAGGTGTATGCCTGATCATGAGATTTAGTCTATTCTACAGTTCTATCATGTCACACCTACTGGTGGTCATTTTGGTCCTCAATGGACCGCTAGGAGGATCTTAGACTATGGGTTCTATTGGCCCACCATTTTCAGAGATGCTCATCATTTTTCCACCACCTGTGAGTAGTGTCAGAGAGCGAGAGGGACCATTACACATACGCATGAGATGCCTAATTTACCCATTATTTTTTTGAGATTTTTTATGTTTAGGGTATTGATTTCATGGGTCATTTTCCTGTTTCTCATGGTTTTTTATATATCTCACTTGTTGATTATGCTTCCAGGTGGGTTGAAGCTAAGGCCACCAGAACTAATGATAAAGTTGTTGTGTATTTTATGGAACTAACATTTTTTGTGGGTTTAGTGTGCCTAGAGCCATTATCAGTGACCAAGGGAGCCACCTTTCGGTGGAGATTAAGCGTTGTGCGTATTGGGCGGTGAAAAGTTGTAACATGGCATTTGATGAAGTGGGTATGGAAAGGAAGCTTCAATTACAAGAACTTGAGGAGATCCACTTAGAAGCCTATGAGAACTCCAAGATTTACAAGGAGAAAGTGAAGAGGTTTCATGACTCTAGGATTCTTAGGAAGGAGTTCCATATTGGCCAAAAAGTGCTCTTGTTTATCTTTTGCCTCAAGCTTATTTCCAGTAAACTTCGATCTAGATGGAATGGACCTTTTGTTATTACTAATGTTTTTTCCATGGTGTAATTGATATTAAAAATGAAGTTACAGGCAAAGTCTTCTAAGTGAATGGTTCCAACTCAAGCTTTTTCATGAGGAATTTGTGGCAGACCTCTCTCTGGTCTTGCCAATTTTATGTGATGATGTGCCTTGGATGACACTTGAGGAGTTTCCTTCCTTTTTCTTTTATATGTTGTCTCTTTGTTTGCATTTCATTACATGTTCACATTGAGGACAATATGCATTTCAAGTGTGGGGGAAGGGTTTAGAAAAATCTGTTTTCTATTTTCTATTTTCTATTTTACTATTTCTGTTGTTATTTCTATTTCTATATTCTATTTCAATTTTTGTGTCTATATATATTTTCTGTTTCTATTTAGATGTATTTTGTTCTGTCTATTTTTCTGTATCCATGTGTTGTTTTTGTTTTGTTGTTGTTTTGTTCTTTTACTGTTTTTACATTATAAAAAAATAATACAGATTTTACAGCTGCTGTTTTCTAATGCTTTTATTGAATTTAGTCACTTTCTCATGTTTTTCATAGGATTTCTAACTTGCATAAATTGTGAGATATGTATCATTTTTAGTTGAGAGGTTTCATGCTTGATGTGAACCATTGTTGCAATTGTGGAAGTTATAAGCAGGCTTTGAAATTTTGAGGTGGATCATGTGTGATAGAATGATGCCTTGTGAGTTTTTGGGACTTTGTTGATGGATTGCATTATTCCATTCATGCTCTTTCATGTGTGATTTCACCCTTTGACTAGATTACTCTAGGTTTAGCCTTGCTTCTGTTGTCATTCCTTGTTGCGCATGCATTGATTGAGATGATTTAGGCCTTCTTTCTTTTAGCCACTAGCCAAATAAACCTAACTTGCATTGATATCCATTGTCACCCTCTTTGAGCATTTAACCCCTTCTTTCATTTTGTAGCTCATTACAAGCCAAAAAGTGGAAAACCATGTTGTCCTAAACTTTAGGGAGAAAAAGGGCCTTGAAATTGTTTTGGGAGTGGGTTTCAAACAAGTGTGGGGAATTTGTACTTTATTTTATGAAAGTTCCTTTGTTTGCATCATTTCATTTTCTCGTGACTTGCTGAAAAAAAAAAGAGAAGAGTACAAAAAGAAAAAATGGAATCAATAAAAGAAAAAAGAAAAATAGGAGTATAAAAAGCAAAAGTTCAAAAAGAAAAAATTTGTACAAACAAAGAGACGGAAAAAATGAATGAAAAAAAGAGAAGAGTACAAAAAGAAAAAATATGAAGAAAATAAAAAATAGAAACAATAAAATAAAACATAGAAATGGGGGTATCAAAAGAAAAAGATCATAAAGAAAAAAAAATTTGAAAACAAAGAGAAGAAAAATATGAATGAAAAAGAAAACATGTGTTGTGGTTCATTTTCATTCTTGTAAGTTCTTGTTATTTTAATGTTGTTGTTGTCCACTTTGTTCTTTGTTTCTAATGCTCTTTTTACTTTTTGACTTACTCCCCATTGCCCCTCTTTTCCCTTAGTTTTACCCTATATATCCTTCTCATATCCATCCTTACCTAAGCCATACGATACAAGCCAATAAAAGTCCTTTTGATCTTTTGATGCATGTGTATTTCAAGTTGAATGGATTAGAATCTGATTAAAATTTGGATGTGCTAGTTACATGTAGTGCTTGAGTGTAAACACAAACCCATACATATTTGGTAAGGTTGAGTGTTGTTCCTTGAGAGATTTCTATCACCATCGTACATTCTTAATTTTGACTTCACTACTTGTCCACTTTGTATTTGGTGATCATGTGGTCATGGATTGCTTGTTACCTTGAGACCATTCTTCCATTTTCCATCTCTCTCATTTTTGTGCATTGTTAGGATCCATTAAAAAATGTGTGTGCCTTGTTTATACCTTTCTTTTGTTGTGGTTTTTTTTAGTTTGATTTCTTTATCTTGACCTTTCTTTTAGTTTTGCCCAGGAGTGCAAAAGATAAAGTTTGGGGAGTTTGATGGATCATTTGTATTTTAATATTTTTCCATTATTCTTGCTCAATTGACATCTCTTTGACCTTTATTTTCTCACCTTAACTCAGTTTTGGTCTAAGGCAAAAGATTGAGCTTAATTTAGAAATGTAACTAAATTTTAGATTTTGTGCTTACTTGACCTATCTGCCTTGTGCATGGCCTAGAGGATAGTACAGAACTCTAAGTGGAGCTTGTGAGTAATCCTTGGAAAGATGAGAAAGGGATATTTAATTTTGTTAGAAATAAGCTTTGGCCATTTCTGCCATTTCGAGGGTCAAATTGAGCTTGGAAGTTAGAGCCTCTGCACTTGAATAATTGGGCTGTGTTTTGTGTAATTAGTTTAGTTAGGTAGATTAGATGGGCCTAATCAAGGCCCATCCATTCCTTCTAAGTAGTCACTCTATATATTAGTGTTAGTTAGTTATTTCATTTTTTAAAAATAGAATTAGTTACTTCTTGTGCAAGCTTTCTCTTTTCTCTTTTTTTTTCTCTCAACTGTTCTCCATTCTTCTTCCTTTGTCCACTTCTGTTATACCATTTTCTTGCACAAAAATTCGTGGTTTTTCCATTGGTGATGATCATGGAGGGCTAAACAATTAATCAAGTCAAGGATCCAATCCAAGCAAGACTGAATTTGAGTTCTGGTTTAGTATTTCTAATCTTTATGAATGCTCATCTTTCTCTTCAATCCTATTTTTGATTTTTATGATTATGGTCATGTTTAAGATTGAAAACGGATTAGGTTATGGATTCATTTCCTGATTTCAAAATTTAATCAAGATTGTTTGGATGATTTTCCAACCTAATTTGCGATCTCAAACAATATAGAGATTGATTCGATTGAACTTTCACACTGAACATCATTCATAGTAACTGTGATAATTCAATTTGTATTGGTTTGGTGAATTGGATTGATGTTATCAGACTTGATTTGTGTTCTTTTTTTTTTTTTTTGGTTTCTTCATGTCTATTTTTGTATTTTTGCATTCTTTTATAATCACCTACAATTTATTCGATTAAATTCCCCCCTTCCTGTTTATAAGTGAATGAATGTAGGAACCATATTGAATCATATTTTTGAGTTTGACCTAGGTTAATTTTGTAATGCAAATTCCTAGTTTTATTTGTTTTTGGAACTATTCGACATTCGTCATCAGAATTCATCAAGCATGGATTTATTCTTAACAAACATCAAAATGGTTATTCTGATGGTTCTTCAGAATGCCTATCTGAAAGGTTCCTCAGAATGGAACCTCATAAGGGTTTCGTTTGTTGTCCCTTCATGACAATTGTAAAGTGAACCTACTTGCTCCAGAAGTGTGTTAATTGTGTGGAGCCCACAATAGTTTTCTTGGGAGCTTTATTAGGAATATTTGAAGGCTATGAAGAACAAGTTGAAACATTTCTAATCTACAACATCTTGTGCTAGATCTCTAAGTGAAAAATGTGTTTTAGCTTCAACCCTCTCTATGAGAGTGACCCACTTCTGTATTGTGCTTGCAAAGCTTGTAATAGTCTTAGATATAGGTGTGAGATTAAGTTCTTGAGTGGAATCCCTCTTTTGAGGATAAAATTTGTATTTTTTTTTAGTTAAACATAAATCCATTTTTTTGTGAAGTCCAACAATGGCTGGCAAAGTTGAAACCCAATGATGTAGTTGGTCCAACTGAGGCTCGGATTGAATCCAGTGGGATACTACAAGATCGTGAAACTCAACGGTTGTTGGTCCAGTTTTGAATTGGTTGTGTTAGTGAAATCTCATCTTTAAGAGTGAGTGTCACACCCTAATTTCGTCTGGGGACCATTGTTTGTCGGCATTCGACCTTCGTTTGACCACTTAATAATGTTTAATACCCATTGTCATGGAATCCATAAAGTTTCGGGACGTTTCGGAGAGAAAAAAGCCAAAAACACAAAAGCGGGGGTGAACTTATCAAACCCGGGGGGGCCCTTCAGGAAACTTATTCCAAACCATTCAAGAGGGGGGGGGGGGGGGGGGGTGAACTTATCAATTATGGGGTGCATTCAGGAATCTTCCTCAAGAAGCCTCTGGGCGGCAAGCTGATCGAGGCCGTACCCGATTAATTTTTTTTTTTTTTATTTGTTTTTTTTTTTTTTTTTTTTTTTTTTTTTCTCTTTTTTGTCTTTGTCTTTGAGAAACAACATTTCATTCAGCATGTCCAACATTTAACCAATATACAATGTACATCAAGTATGGCCCAAAATACATCATGAAGCATAGCCAACAAAACAAGTTGTCCAATGAAACAAAAACCCCCCACACTTATTCCCAAAACAATTCCAAAGCTCCAAAATTCCTTAAGGATATGGTAATATCATGGTTTTTCACTTAAGGCTTGTAGTGAGCTTCAAAACAAGGAAAGGGAAACAAGGCTCAAAAGGGCTATAAAAGGAATTAATTCAAGGTAAGTCCATTTGGCTAGAAGCTTATAAGAACAAAATTGCCTTAATCATTTCCAAATATGCATGTGAATTAGGACGCATCAACAAGAATCAAGCCAAGGCTATTGTGCAAGCAATCAATGGGGCAAAACACACCAAATGATTATAATGATGGATGGCTCAAATTCTCACAAAGGTAAAATCATCACTTTCAAATTGAGCTTTCAAAACTATCATGACATGTAGAGAAGAATCAAGGATTTCAAGTCACAAAATGTCAAGAACTTTTATTTTCAAAACAATTACCCATTTCTTGAACATATCCTATAATTCAAAGAAAAACATGCAAAGTCGTACGTGCACACAAAATTGACCCAAAATATTAAACTGAAAATCCGACGAAACTAACAACATTAACAAATTAACACAACTAACAAATTAACAAAACCAACAAAACTAGCAAAACCAAAGAACACTCCCCCCCCCCATACTTAAACAACACATTGTCCTCAATGTAGCACAATTAAAAGATTAAAAACAATTAAATCATCAAAGAGAATCGGACAAGTGTAATAAAAGCAAAGAAGGAGATAGGAAAAGAAAAACTCCCTAAGTCATGGTGGAGGAAGAGTAGGGTGGAGTAAGGAAGTCTCTTCCACCACTACGTCCACTAAAGAAGGGTTCGTGAGGAATGGCTTAAGTCGATGTCCGTTGACCTTGAAGCTCTTGTTTGTGGAGTCGCTTTTGATCTCAACTGTACCATAAGGAAAAACATTAGTAACACAAAAGGACCAATCCACTTAGACCTCAACTTACCACTCATGAGTCCAAGCCTAGAATTATACAATAACACTTTTTGCCCAACCACAAAGTCTTTTTTAACTATCATGCTATCATGGAACTTCTTGGTCTTTTCTTTGTAGAACTTGGCATTCTCGTAGGCGTCTAGGCGGATTTCATCTAACTCACTCAGTTGCAACTTCCTTTCCTCGTCAGCTTGATCCATAGAGAAGTTGCAAGTCTTCACTGCCCAGTATGCTTTGTGCTCAATTTCCACTGGAAGATGACATGCCTTTCCAAAGACAACCCGATAAGGAGACATTCCTATGGGTGCTTTGTAGGCAGTCCGATGTGCCCAGAGAGCGTCATTAAGCCTGGTACTCCAATCTTTCTTGCTTGGCTGCACAATCTTCACAGCAAAACACCCAAGACTGAAACAGGGACTTTGTTTGTATTTAGATTAATGCAAACCCAATTTAAAAACAAGAGATAAGAATTTAAAATAGAAGATAGAAGATAAGGTAAAGAAAAGATAAGATATTTAAAGATAAAATTAGAAGATAAAAGAAAAGATAGGATATTTAAAGATAAAATTCGAAGATAAAAGATAAGATAAGATATTTAAAGATAAAATTCGAAGATAAAAGATTGAAAGATCAAAATAGAAGATAAAGATAATAGATAAGATAAGATAAAAAATTTAAAGATAAGATATGATAAAATATTTAAATTGCGATAAAGATAACTACTTCTAAGAAATTCAAATAAATAAGATCTAAATCTACTAAATCTAAATACTTACTCCTAAAACCCAACAGTAAAAAATAAGGAATAACTACTTCTAAGGAAGACCGACAATGAAAATAAGGACTAAAATCTATATATTAAAATCGCTAAAACCTGACGAGTCTACTTAGCCTAGATATATGGATTCTGGATTTGTCTGTTATCAATACCAGTGAACTAATCAACACTAACACACATACTAACACAATACTAACAATTAAACATAAAACACGAAAGAATTAAACACTAACACGACACTAGCTATTATGAACCTTTGGACACTACTCCCCAGCAACGGCGCCAAATTTGATCGAGGCCGTACCCGAATCAAATAAACATTAAAATGTAGTAACTAGGAAGTGATCCTAGGTCGCTTCCCAACGAGCAGTGACAAGCCAAATGTTCATAATATACTTGCAGTAACAGTAACAGTAACGATGGGGGGGTTGTTTGCTTTTGTAAATTAAACAGCGAATATATGTGAATTAGAAAATATCAGAATTAAAACACGTTGCTTCCCCTTGATTCACAAGCAAGTCTCTTATCCTAGGTTACGAGAGTTTATCCTTTATCAGTTTAACCACTTAATCCAACCCTAAATTAAATTACTAAGCGAAATTCAACATAAGGCATTCATTATGTGATTAAGCATCACATACACCAATTACTCATAAACGATCATTAAGCATGAACGTAAATTAAGCGCTGAGACAATTAATCAAGCACTAAGCATGCATGAATTAAAAGCAACAAATTCAAAGTAATTAGTGAAGAGGAAAAACTAAACAGAATTTAACAGTAATAATAGAACCTCAAAGAGAACTGTGCTTGATCCTTAAGGGAAAACAACGCTGCGGACTTAGCCTTCCATTAATCAAATAGAGAATGAAATTTTATTGATAAAACTAAAAGTCTGAACTGGAATTGAAAAAAACGAAAATAAAAGAGAAAGAGAAGAGAGACTAAAACTAAAAACGAAAAATAGAAGAGATAGAGGAGAGAGAGAGAGAGTCTCCCGCGAGGGAGAGAGGAAGCCCCCTAAACTAGAACCTTGGTGCTGTTATATAGTTTTTTTTCAGCCCCAAAGCTTACAAATATGTTTTAAATCCAAGCCCATAAGTAAAATCAAATCAAATCTAGATACGATAAGATAAGATAAGATCTAGATGAAATAATATCTAGATGAGATCAAATCTAAATAATATCTAGATAAGATAAGATCTAATTTTATAGAATAAATTAGTCTGCCCTCTTCAAGTCCAAGCCCAATTCTAGATTCAAGCCCAATGCTAGATTCAAGCCCAATGCTAGATTCAAGCCCAATGCTTCATTAATTCCTGAAATTAGATTAAAAACATCAAATTAGCTGACTGCCTAATTAATTGACAATTAAGACCAATCAATAATTAAAATGGTGCAAAAAGGGTTTAGAAAATAGAAGAAAATGATGGCACATCACAAGCACATCCCCATTTCTCCTATAAATAGGAGCATGAGGCCGAGTTTCAAGGGTCCCTAACCTCTATGCTATGCATTTCAGTTGTTTTGGGTGAAAAAACGTGTTTTCGTGAAGAAAATCCAAGCCGAGGTGCTTCCGTAATGCTTCCGAGATGTTTCCGTGAGCAAATCCATGAAGATTTTTTGTTGTTCTTCGTCCGTTCTTCGATGTTCAACCGGTAAGTGTTCGAATCCGAGACTTTCAATTCATTTCTTTTTTTGTTTGCTTTCATCTTCATCTCGTTCACTTTTGATTTTCTTTTCTTTCGCTTTTAACGAGCTTTTTACCGTTTATTTAAGCCGTTATCTTGCTTAATAATTGATAAAATGAATTTCAACCGATCATTTGTGTTGTAATCTCGTTTAATCATTGTTAAAATAAAATCCAACCGATCGTTTACGCTATAACCTCGGTTAAATTAAAAAAGGCAAAAATAATAATAAAATAATCAAAATATCTTTGAAAAAATATAATAAAATAATCAAAATATCTTTAATAAAAAAAATAAATTGGACGTTTTTCTTTGAAAGTTTTCTTGAATGAATTACTAATAACCAAAGTGAAACTAAGTCTAAAATCAACTCACAAATCAAGCTTTGTCCGCCAAAGTCACTTAAACCCGTTTTAAGGTCCTGCGCCTTAAACGGTCCTCTTTGCTTTTATCGGTTAACATGGACCGCTCAAAAGCATAAAATCAACACATAACTTTACCGCTTTTTGGAAAAGAACTACGTAGGTCTGATTTCCTCACCACTAATCGAGGATACGTAGGAGCAAAAGCCCCGCTTTTGTTGACCATCCCTTTTCAAAGAAAAACAAGACATCGTTAATGGTCCAATGCCTTCAAAAACAAGAGATCATTAATGGTCAAATGTCTTAATGTTTCTCTCCTTTCAAAAACAAGAGAGCGTTATGTATTCCTTTGCCAACACGTTTAGGTCCTCCCGTTTAGGTCCAATGCCTTTTAGTTCCTCCCGTTTAGGTCCCTAAAATAGGGGCACAAAGCGAACACGTTGCGTGCCTTTTGAACATTGCCATGCATATAACCTAAATGTCATGTATGCCTTTGCTGTATGATTATTTGTGGATATTGCCATACTGTGTACATCCCCGTGTTGCGCTTTTGCGCGTCTGCATCATGTCGTCATGCACGCATTGTATGTTGGTCTCGTCTTTTGTCACGGGAAGCCAGAAGGTCCATATCACCTTCTTAACTGCACACATGGGGCACTGCACCCCCAAATGTGCAAGTAAGAAGAGATGATTTTCTGGGCTCTCGTGTCCATAAATGCATTCATATCATGCATCGCATAAGCATCTCTTCATGGCATCATAATGGACATATTGTTCCTGCATTTGTCATTTATCATTTCATGCATTGCATTTTGCATACGTCATTTCTTCACCATGCATCTGCATCTAACATGTTTTTTGCACACCTTTTATTTTCATGTTCACTCATGCATGATCCTTGCATTTTCCTCATGCATGATCCTTGTATTTCTTCAACATTTCTCATTGCATGCTTTCCCTGAAAACCAAACTTTAATCATTGTTATCAAAAGGGAAGAACGCACTTTACGACACCTTTACCAAACACATGCTAGAGCTGGAGTAATGGCTGAAGTAGACGAGGTGCAAGAGCGGATGAAGGCCGACATGGAGGCCATGAAAGAATAGATGGGCACAATGATGGAGGCCTTGATGAGCATGAAGAAGATAATGGAGGTCAATACAGTTGCAGTTGCCACTGTCAGCACTGTTTCTGGGGTGGACCCGACTCCCCCATCTGGCCTCAACCTAATAAATCATCCAATTGCGGATATGGGCGACCCCCATTTTGTGCAGGTCCAGAACAAGCAGGTTTTCCCGCCATATGGTTTACCTCCGAACTATACTCCACCCAATGAGAATGTCAATAACACCATTCCTATACTCATTGGGAGCCAATAACCTCAATTTGATCACGCACATGTCTCTCAACCCATGGGGGAGACACATGAAATGCCCCACCACAATCTCGCCGACTTCGAGCCTTGCCTCGGATATGCCACTGAAGGGCAAGCAGTTGTTGGTATACCCCTGCAAAACACTTTGGAGGGCCCTCAGTATCACCCATAACCACACCCCTTGCATTCCACAGCGGGTAAAAGCCCTCTTGCTATGACAGAAATGGGAAGGTTGGATCATCTAGAGGAAAGGCTTAGGGTCATTGAAGGAGGTGGAGATTATGCCTTTGCTAACCTAGAAGAGTTGTTCCTAGTACCTAATATTGTCACCCCTCCCAAGTTCAAGGTGCCGGACTTTGACAAATACAAGGGGACTACTTGCCTTAAGAACCATCTAAAGATGTATTGTCGGAAGATGGGGGCATACGCAAAAGATGAGGAACTACTGGTACATTTCTTCCAAGAAAGTCTTACTAGGATAGCTATTACCTGGTACACTAACTTGGAACCTTCTCGAGTCCATTCTTGGAAGGACCTAATGGTTGCCTTCATTAGGTAGTATCAGTACAATTCTGATATGGCTCCAGATACGATGCAACTACAGAACATGGGTAAAAAGGGGCATGAATCCTTCAAAGAATACGCCAAAAGGTGGAGAGACCTGGCAGCTCAAGTGGCACCTCCAATGACGGAGAAGGAGATGATCACAATAATAGTAGACACATTACCAATGTTTTACTATGAAAAAATGGTGGAGTATGCACCTTCAAGCTTTGCAGATTTGGTCTTCGTCGGTGAAAGGATCAAAGTGGGTCTGAAAAGAGGAAAATTTGATCATCCTGCTTTGATGAATTCGAAAACTAGGGCAAATGAAGAGGATGAGAATGAGGGAGAAACCCTTGCCGTGACTACCATTCCTACACGGCCAAATTTCCCATCAGCCCAATAATGTCATTACTTAGTTGATAACAACCCCTCTCATTACCCACCACCCAATCATTCACAAAGGCCATCCCCAAATCAGCTGCAAGGCCTACCTGCCGCATGACCAATGCCAAACACCACCTTTAACACAAACCAAAACACTAACCAAGGAAGGAATTTTGCAGCAAAAAGCCTGTAGAATTCACCCCAATTCTGGTGTCCTATGCTAACTTGCTCCTATATCTACTTGATAGTTCAATGGTTGCCATAACCCCAGTCAAAGTTCCTCAATCTCCATTTTTACAAGGATACGACTCAAACGCAACATGTGCATATCATGGAGGAGTTCCGGGACATTCCATTGAGCACTGTATGACCTTGAAGCGTAAGGCGCAAAGTCTAATTGATGTGGGCTGGCTGAAATATGAGGAGAATCGCTTGTGAATCCTAACATTGACAAGCGACACCACACATGGGGCAATTTTGAAAGCTGTTGTTAGATGTCTCTAATGACTCATCAAGATTTTCAAGTTTATGCCATTATTGTAAACCACAGTTACAATGCTAAATAAAATGGATAAATTTGACATCTTTGTCCCTCATCCTCTCGTAATTACATCTTTGCTTCCACTGGAATATGAGTGCAAGCCATTGGTTTGTTTGCTCAAGCGACCTGCACTCCTGAGTTTGGACTTCCAAAACTGTTCAATCAGAAATTACCCGTGCTACACATTTGGTGAGGATGCCGTAAACAATGAGTAAAGCAGAAAAGTTCAAAAAGAAAAAGAAAAAAACATTTGATTGACTGTGTTTTCAAGTAAAAATATAGACATTCATGTGACCTCATTTTATCATTCCTGAAAGTTTGTCTTTTTGAGAGAGAAGTGAGTTATCAAGAATAGGAGTCATTTGACTTAATCCATCAACTGAAAAATCCTTCAACTGTTTCTCATCCTTGAAAATCCATTTTGAGAATCAACCGCTTCTTTCATTCTTCCTTGCTACAAGGTTGTGAAAACAAGACAACTATGGATACCTCAAAGCCCTACACTGGGGTAATGAAAGGCACCACACATAAACCTCAAGCGAACCTAGGGGTAGATCAGAAATTCTCACCCAATAGGTTCCCTGCTACAAGGTCATGACAAAAGACAATGATTGATACCTCAAAGCCCTACATTGGGGCAATAAGGGACACCGTGCATGAGCCTCAGGCGAACCTACGGGTAGGTCAAAAGTTCTCACCTGTCGATGTTTTTAAACAAAAAAAAGGGGGGAGTGACAAACCCTGGGATTTTAGAGGATTGATTAAACGACTCCATCACCGTCACTCCAAAATTGTCAAGTGAGTAAATCAATCAGGACATACACTCTGAGGGAGTTCCCGAAGAGATTTGCAAAAGATAGGATGAGGTTGCATGAATTATCACCTCTTTCAAAAATCAAATGAAAATCACAAAAATAGGGAAAGAATGTCATGAACATTGTACAACTTTCCATTACATTGCATTGTTGCATACAAATTCTGCATTTACCGTATTTCAAGACAAAGGTTGCATCCATCTGCATCCCTAAAAATCATGTTAACTGCATAGATTTCATACATCTAATGTCCAATCTTTTGAATTTGGGATGACCGGCCCTCTCGATGAGTCAATCTCTTGCTTTCTCATAAGGGTGGACCCTTGGGTACTAGTACCTATTGCCTTTAGAGGACTACCCATTCTCGACTTTAGAGGGCTACACATTCTCGCCTTCAGAGGACTGCAGGTCCTCGCCTTTAGAGGGCTACACAGCCTCGCCTTAAGAGGTCTGCACGTCCTCGCCTTAAGAAGGCTGCATGTCCTTGCCTTAAGAGGGCTGCACGTCCTCGCCTTAAGAGGGCTGCACGTCCTCGCCTTTAGAGGATTACACGTCCTCGACTTTAGAGGGCTACATGTCCTCGTCTTAAGAGGGCTACACGTCCTCTCCTTTAGAGGTTTGCACGCCCTTGCCTTAAGAAGGCTACACGCCCTCGCCTTAAGAGAGCTGCATGCCCTCACCTTTAGAAGACTGCATGTCCTCGCCTTCAAAGGGCTGCACATCCTCGCCTTCAGAGGGCTGCACGCCATCGCCTTCAGAAGGCTGCACATCCTCGCCTTCAGAGGGCTGCATGCCCTCGCCTTCAGAGGGCTGCATGCCCTCAGAGGTGTTGGATCAAGTGGCCTCAGAATAATTAAGAAGGGGAGGTTGAATTAATTATTAATGTGTCTTGACTAATTAAAAAAATATCCTTCTTAATGTTACTAGATTCAATTAGGCTTTACTACTAAGTTATGAGGAAGTAAAGAACAAAAACAATAACTTAGACAAAAGTAAAGCGGAAATAAAAGAACACAGCAGAAAAGTAAAGAGTGTAGGGAAGAAGAAGACAAACACAAGATTTATACTGGTTCGGCCACAACCCGTGCCTACATCCAGTCCCCAAGCAACCAGTGGTTCTTGAGATTTCCAATAACCTTGTAAAATCCTTTACAAGCAAAGATCCACAAGGGATGTACCCTCCCTTGTTCTCTTTGAACAACCAAGTGGATGTACGCTCCATTTGAACTGATCCACAAGAGATGTACCCTCTCTTGTTCTCAGTATCATTACCTAAGTAGATGTACGCTCTATTTGTACCACAAAGGATGTACGCTCCAATGTGTTAAGACAAAGAATTCTTAGGCAGTTAGTCCCTTGAATCTTTGTAAGAGGAAACAAAAGATATCTCAGACGGTTAGTCCTTTTAAATCTTTTGTTTAAGGGAAAGGGAAGAATCTAAAGAATTCTCAGGTGATTATTCCTTTGAATCTTTTGTCAAGAGGGGGAAGGGAGAATCAAAAGAATTCTCAGACAGTTAGTCCTTTGAATCTTTTGGCAAGAGGGAGAAGGGATGAAAAGATAGCACACTTTTGTTTTCTGCAGAATTTCCACTTGCAGAAAAACAAAGTTTTGAAACAAAGTTTAGAAAGCTTTTTGGCAAAGAAAAAGCAAATGGTTAGAGAAAGATCGTGAAAAAGAATTGTTTGGAAGAATATTATATTTTTTTTTAATGTGTGCCAAAGTCATGCTTTTATAGACTCTTCATGTCTGGTCAAAGAAACCATTGGAAGAGTTGTGACTTTAGAGAAAATCATGTTAAGAGTTATAACTCTTAACTTTTTCTTCAAAACTATTCACTGGTATTCGATTACCACAAAGGTGTAATCGATTACACAATGTGTTTTATGAAAAGTTGTGACTCTTCACAATTGGATTTGAATTCCAACGTTCAGACTCACTTGTAATCGATTACTAATATAGTGTAATCGATTACACTATTTGAAAACCATTTTGGAACGTTGCAAACCATTTGAAAACATTTTGAAAACCAAACTGGTCACTGGTAATCGATTACTGATAACTAGTAATCGATTACTAGAGAGTAATCACTCTAGTAACTTAGAAAGTTTGAGAAAAATCTTTTGTAAAACAAAACTATGCTATTTGGTTTTTGAAAAAATCTTTTAATACTTATCCTATATGAAGTCTTGACTTATTGCTTCTTGATTTCTTCTTTTGAATCTTGAATCTTGAATCTTGGATTGGATTCTTGATGCTTAATCTTGAAGTCTTGAATCAATCTTGAATCAATTACTTGTGCTTTTGGCATCATCAAAATTGCTTGGTTCATCATCATGAAGCATGCTTCTACAGGAGGGCTCCACATCCGTGCCTTCAAAGAACTCAAGGTCTTCTGCCCTTAATGCTTAATGGAGGCTTGTGCTCCTGGGTGAGGGGCCCGTAGTTTCCTTTTATCAGTTCCTGGGCCACCCCCTGATCTTGGAAGGTGGCCAACTGTGCGAACACAGCCAGAGGAGGAGGCTATCGCCCAGCTACTATGCATATCGGGGCAAGATTTTGCCCAGATCGCTGCAGGGAGACGAGTGCGGATCATGTGCACCAACACATGGATGATGTTGCTACTTAGTAACATTCTGCCCAGTGACCACAACTCTGATCTCCCCCTACCGAAGTGTCAGCTGGTTTGTGCCATCATGACATAGGTAAGTATGCATGTGGCTTAACTGATTTCTGAGGTCATCTACTGTTTGCAGGGATCGCGCCCCCAAGACACCAGTGGACCCGGAGAAGTCCAACAGGTCCCTGGGGTTTCCAACTCTGATTACGGGCCTCTGTCAGTTCTACGGAGTGCCCATCTCTCCTAGCAAGGTCATCAGGCCCCCTATTAACAGGGCCTTCATCAAGAAGTATTGCATCCCCAGGCAGGCGTAGGGCGAGGCACCACAGCAACCTGTGGACGACCAGCAGTGGGCGACAGGCGCACTGCCACTACCTCCAAAGTCCACCTCAGCTCATCTACAAAGGCCGGAGCGTTGCCTACGACACATGGCCGACCAGCAGGCGGCCAACCACCAGGGCAGGTACTAGGCCCGTGATCGACAAGTCGTCATTATCCGTCCGACTTAAAACGTTAAAGAAGTGCTACTAGGAGGCAACCTAGAATTGGCTACGAAGAAGCTCCCCGCGAAACACTCCAGGAAGGGCACCATTGAAGAGGGTTACAGTGTGGCCCCACAAGCTGACACAGGCTTTGACAAACACCGATTCCAAAGCGCGAAACATCAGTAGTGTTTTGAGGCCATCAAGGGATGGTCATTCCTCAGATAGAGACAGAGGCAGCTGAGGGATGATAAATTTCCGCACTTCCTTGGAGGAGGCAGAGCCATACAACCGGGATCGCCAAACTTGTGATTTATCCTTCATTACTGCTTTCAGTTATTTTGTTGTTTTGTTATTTCCCTTGTGATCTAACATTATTTGCTTCCAATTATTATGTCCATTGTGATTGAACTGAACATGCAGTTATCTGTCGCATTGTGAGTAATTTACCGCTTTTGGCATATGGTCGTACTTTACGATGATTTGTCTGAAACGCAAAAATGTGTGTAAGTCTGGTGTACTTTCGTTCACACGCCTTTTTTCAATAAAATGTAATCTCAGGTATGAACCGTGCCCAGGTTACGAGCTGTTTTTAATCTTTTTGAAAAATGGACGTAACAAAAAAACAAACAAAACAAACAAAAATAAAAAATAAAATTGGTTAACTAAAAGCCAACACGCTTTCGAAAAGAAATAGACTTCAACTTTTCTTTGGAAAGAGTCACCAATCAAAAGACAAAGATTTTTGAGAAAAATGTGTTTACACCTGAAGGGTGAATGATGTGAAAATTTTCCCGAACACCCAAAATAGACTCGGATAAAGGCATGAAATTGATAAATGAGCATGTTTTGAAAACACTGGGTTGACTTAAATAGGAAAAATGAATCCTAAGCCCTAGTGTCACATGAACACAAAACTTGATGCTTGAGTGTCCACATGGGTGCATGCATGACTAGTTTTGCATAAAATTTCTAAATCATCATTGTTGCATCCGTGTCATGGAAATAATGTGGGACATCCCCTTTATCCCTGAAATG
Organism: Glycine max; assembly: GCF_000004515.6. Taxonomy (NCBI): domain Eukaryota; kingdom Viridiplantae; phylum Streptophyta; class Magnoliopsida; order Fabales; family Fabaceae; genus Glycine; species Glycine max. The sequence continues at coordinate 19,507,814 of NC_038246.2, read as the reverse complement.
TTGGCCAAACCAACACCCTGACATACATCATGGTCGACCTTTCTACAAAGCCTTTTGAGCCAAAACCTGAAACCACCATAAACCTTGACCCAGGATGAGAATTTCCATCCTTGCTCTCGATAGAAGTAACAATGGGATCTCTCCAAGAAATAAGACTCATTCATTGTTAAGCTGTCAACGTGCTTCAGAAAATAGAATAAGAAAGATTCTCGGTCAAACATCAGAAGAAAAAGAAAAAAGAAAGTTCTCGGTCAAAAGATCGAAAGAAAACAAAAGAAAAAAAGAGTTCTCGATCAAACGTCGGAATAAAGCAAAAGAAAAAGAAAGATTCCCGATCAATGGTCGGAAGAGAAAAAAAGGAATATACAAAAAGGTCTTCAGACTAGACAATATTTGAACAATACAGAATTGTCACAAGCAAAAAAAAGAAAAGAAACCACAACTTGAAGTGGTCCTCTCCCTTTGACTACTAACCAAAATCTTGTGCGTCGACAACTTTTTTCGCCCCCATACTAAACAAAAAACAGAAAAGGAAAAAGGCCAAAACACTCAGAACCAAATTCCCCTTCAAAAACACTATTCCCAAGAAAAAGTCCTATTGATCCATGATCACGCATGTAATCTTTGATTTGATAGGAAATGATTTGAAAAATCAAGTCATGACATATCTATGGTTCAAAATTAGGATAAAACACTTGCCTGTGTGAGATTGATACACTCTGAGTGATTTTCTTCTATTTTTTGTTGGACCCAGTGTTTCCTCTAAAATGGTCATTTAGAAATGAAACACTAACATCCAAAATCTCATTTGTGGTTATGAGAAAATTTTATCAGCATACTTTCCTTCTCCAATAGACGCATTGTTTTTCTTTGAAAACATATATGTTGCCTTGATCGGTTGGAGATTTGTTTCTTTGCTAAAGCATGTTCACATTTTAGTGAAAGAACACTGAGATTATTTTTAGTCTCACACTATAAAAAAATCAAGAACTACGTAGGTCTGAGTTCATCACCACAAATCGAGGATACGTAGGAGCAAAAGCCCCCGCTTTTGTTGACCACCCCATCCTGCTATCATGACCCGTGAGTCCGGTAGCATGCAGAGATGCCTTATGGTTATTTGCACCTCATCATTTTGAGACCCCAAGTCTGATTGACAAGTGGAGACTATTGTGGTTGTCTTTGCCCTTTTCGAAGATCTTAGCATCTTCCGGCCAAGACTCTTTCAGTCTAACAACATCTGCTTATCCAGACCCATGCGTAAGGTGGCAAGGGGATATACCCAAGTGATTATCCGTACAAAGACAACATCTGCTGATCCTGACCCACGTGTCAGGTGGAAGGCAGAAATACCTCGAGTGGTTATCCGTACAAAGACAACATCTGCTAATCCTGACCCATGCGTCAGGTGGCAGACAGATATACCCAAGTGATTATCCGTACAAAGACAACATCTGCTGATTCTGACCCATGCATCAAGTGGCAGGCAGATATACCCCAGTGATTATCCGTACAAAGACAACATCTGTTGATCCTGACCCATGCGTCTGGTGCAGGCGGATATACCCATGTGCTTATCCATACCAAGACAACATCTACTAATCCTGACCCATGTGTCAGGTGGCAGGCAGATATACCCAAGTGATTATCCATACAAAGACAACATCTGCTGATCTTGACCCAAGGGTCAGGTGGCAGGTGGACATACCGAGCGGTTATCTGCACAAAGACAACATCTGCTAATCCTGACCCATGCGTCAGGTGGCAAGCGGAAATACCCCAAGTTGTTATCCATACAAAGATAACATCTACTGATCCTGACCTATGCGTCAGGTGGCAGACGGATATACCCAAGTGATTATCCGTACAAAGACAATATCTACTAATCCTGACCCATGCGTCAGGTTGTAGGCGGATATACCCAAGTGATTATCCGTACAAAGACAACATTTGCTAATCCTTACCTATGCGACAAGTGGTAGGCGAATATACCTAGCGGTAATCCATACAAGCACAACATTTACTAATCCTGACCCATGCGTCAGGTGGCAGGCGGAAATACTGCAAGTGCTTAACCATACAAAGACAACATCTGCTGATCCTGACCCATGCGTCAGGTGGGAGGCGGAAATACCCCTAGTGGTTATCCATACAAAGACAACATATACTAATCTTGACCCTTGTGTCAGGTGGCAGGCAAATATACCCAGCGGTAGTCCGTACAAGCACAACATTTGCTGATCTTGGCCCATGCGTCAGGTGGCAGGCGGATATACCCAAGTGATTATCCATACAAAGACAACATCTACTGATCCTGACCCACGTGTCAGGTGGCAGGCAGAAATACCCCGTGGTTATCCGTACAAAGACAACATCTGCTCATCCTGACCAATGCGTCAGGTGGCAGGCGGATATACCCAAGTGATTATCCGTAGAAAGACAACATCTGCTGATTCTGACCCATGCGTCAGGTGGCAGACAGATATACCCAAGTGATTATCCGTACAAAGACAACATCTGTTGATCCTGACCCAGGCGTCAGGTGGTAGGCAGATATACTGATGTGATTATCCGTAGCAAGACAACATCTGCTGATCCTGACCCATGTGTCAGGTGGCAGGCTGATATACCCTAGTGATTATCCATAAAAAGACAACATCTGTTGATCCTGACCCATGCGTTAGGTGCTAGGCGGATATACCCATGTGATTATCCGTACCAAGACAACATCTGCTAATCCTGACCCAAGCGTCAGGTGGCAGGCGGATATACCCAAGTGATTATCCGTACAAAGGCAATATCTGCTAATCCTGACCCATGCGTTAGGTGGCTGGCAGATATACCCAAGTGATTATCCGTACAAAGACAACATCTGCTAATGCTGACCTATGCGTCAGGTGGCAATTGGATATACCTAGCGGTAATCCATACAAGCACAACATTTAATAATCCTGACCCATGCGTCAGGTGGCAGGTGGAAATATCGCAAGTGGTTATCCATACAAAGACAACATCTGCTGATCCTGACCCATGCGTCAGGTGGCAGGCGGAAATACCCCTAGTGGTTATCCATACAAAGATAACATCTACTGATCCTGACCCACGTGTCAGGTGGAAGGCAGAAATACCCCGAGTTGTTATCCGTACAAAGGCAACATGTGCTCATCCTGACCCATGCGTCAGGTGGCAGGCGGATATACCCAAGTGATTATCCGTACAAAGACAACATCTATTGATCCTGACCCATGCGTCAGGTGGCAGGCAGATATATCCAATTGATTATCCGTACAAAGACAACATCTGTTGATCCTGACCCATGCGACAAGTGGCAGGCAGATATACCCATGTGATTATCTGTACCAAGACAACATCTGTTGATCCTGACCCATGCGTCAGGTGGCAGGCAGATATACTCGAGTGATTATCCATACAAAGACAACATCTGTTGATCCTAACCCATGCGTCAGGTGGCATGCGGATATACCCATGTGATTATCCAAACCAAGACAACATCTTCTAATCCTGTCCCAAGCGTCAGGTGGCAGGCAGATATACCCAAGTGATTATCCGTACAAAGACAACATCTGCTGATCTTGACCCAAGGGTCAGGTGGCAGGTGGACATAGCGAACGTTTATCTGTACAAAGACAACATCTGCTAATCCTGACCCATGCGTCAGATGGCAAGTAGAAATACCCCAAGTTGTAATTCGTACAAAGATAACATCTTCTGATCCTGACCCATGCTTCACGTGGCAGGCGGAAATACCCAAGAGATTATCCATACGAAGATAATTTCTGCTAATCCTGACCCATGCGTCAGGTGGCAGGAGGATATACCCAAGTGATTATCCGTACAAAAACAACATCTGCTAATCCTAACCTATGCGTCAGGTGGCAGGCGGATATACCTAGGGGTAATCCATACAAGCACAACATTTACTAATCCTGACCAATGCGTCAGGTGGCAGGCGGAAATACCCCAAGTGGTCATCCATACAAAGACAACATCTACTGATCCTGACCCATGCGTCAGGTGGCAGGCGGAAATACCCCTAGTGGTTATCCATACAAAGATAACATATGCTAATCTTGACCCTTGTGTCAGGTGGCAGGCAAATATACTCAGCGGTAGTCCGTACAAGCACAACATTTGCTGATCCCTACCCATGCGTCAGGTGGCAGGCGGATATACCCAAGTCATTATCCGTACAAAGACAACATCTACTGATCTTGACCCATGCGTCAGGTGGCAGACAGATATACCCAAGTGATTATCCGTACAAAGACAACATCTGCTGATCTTGACCCATGCGTCAGGTGGCAAGCGGATATGCCCAAGTGATATTTCGTACAAAGACAACATCTGTTGTGTAGAAGCTTAGCTTCATGGTGAATCAAGAGTGATTCAAAGATGTCTTAATGATTACAAAGATGATTAGAAAAGATGACGACAAAGGTGATAACAAAAACTCAAAGGTCAATCAAAGAATGAGTTCAAGATGTTCAAGATAGAATCAAGAACACTTCAAGATTCAAGAGGAAAGTTGAATTCAAGAGTCAAGAATCAAGATTTAAGAGATCAAGGTTCAAGACTCAAGATTCAAGAATCAAGAAAAGGCTATTCAAGAATCAAGAAAAAGCTTAATCAAGATAAGTATGAAAAGGTTTTTTTTTCAAAAACTGAGTAGCACATGAATTTTTCTCAAAACATGTTTACCAAAGAGTTTTTACTCTCTGGTAATCGATTACCAGATTATTGTAATCGATTACCAGTACCAAAACGGATTTGAAAAAGTTTTCAAATTGAATTTACAATGTTCCAATTAATTTCAAAAGGCTGTAATCGATTACAATGTTTTGGTAATCGATTACTAGTGCCTTTGAACGTTGAAATTCAAATTCAAAAGTGAAGAGTCACATCCTTTCACATAAAAGCTTTGTGTAATCGATTACACTGATTTGGTAATCGATTACCAGTGATTGTTTATGAGTAAATCAAAAGATGTAACTCTTCAAATGGTTTTTGACTTTTTCAAATTGGTTTTAAGTTTTTCTAAAAGTTATAACTCTTCAAAATGATCCTCTTGACCAGACATGAAGAATCTATAAAAGGAAGGCTTTGTTTTGTATTTTTAATTAATTCATTCAATCAATCTTTTGCAAGCCCTGAATCTTTTTGAACTTCTTTTTCTTCTTTGTGCCAAAAGCTTTCCAAAGTTTTCTGGTTTTCTAAACCTTGAAAACTTGTGTTATTCATCTTTTCTTTCTCATCTCCCTTTGCCAAAAAGAATTCGCCAAGGACTAACCGCCTGAATTCTTTTTGTGTCTATCTTCTCCCTTTTCCAAAAGAACGAAGGACTAACCGCCTAAATTCTTTTGTGTCTCCCTTCTCCCTTGTCAAAGAATTCAAAACGACACAGTCTGAGAATTCTTTTGATTCTTCCCATTCCCTTATATAAAAGTGTTAAAAGGACTAACCGCCTGAGAATTCTTTTGTATCCCTATTCACAAAGTATCAAAGGTTTAACAGCCTGAGATCTTTGTCTTAGCACATTGGAGGGTACATCCTTTGTGGTACAAGTAGAGGGTACATCTACTTGGGTTTGACTGAGAACAAGAGAGGGTACATCTCTTGTGGATCAGTTCTAGTGGAGGGTACATTCTTTTGATTCTTCCCATTCCCTACTCTTTTACTTTCCGCTGTGCATTTTAATTTCCGCTTTTAATTTTGGTTAAGTTTCTCTTCTACTCCTTATTCTCTTAACAACATAAGTAAAAGCCTTATAAGAGTAATTTTTTAATTAGTAAAGGTTTAGGAATAATTAATTCAACCCCCCCTTCTTAATTATTCTGAGGCCACTCGATCCAACAAGTGGTATCAGGGCAGGTATCTTGTAGAAAGTCTAACCACTTCAAGATTCATGGCCTCTTTAGATTCTTTGTCTTTCAAAAGTATTTTCAGGAACAGGTTATTCCAAGATCATGATGAAGACCATGTCAACTTGTGTCTCATGACAAAATCTGATGAAAATAACAAAGAAGATTCTATAAGGAAAAAGTGGTACATAGACAATGGATGTTCCAAGCACATGACGGGAGATGTATCCAAATTCACAACCATTTCCCCCAAGAAAAGTGGACATGTTACATACGGCGACAACAATATTATTAAAATCTCAAAAGAGGTAACATCTAAGCCATCTGTATGAATTAAGGTATGATTAGTATTTCTAGTTAAGTTATTTTTGTGGCTAATAGAAAATAATTGTTGAAATTGTTTGATTGTGTTTACAATGTTTAGTTAATTATATTTAGTTTTAATTTTGAATATATATGATTAATTGAATTTTGTTTAAATTGATTAATGCTTGAATTGCTTATGTTTTGTTTGTTTTGACATGATAGAATAATTGAATTAAGTAAATAATTACCATGATATGTGTTGATGATTGTTATTTGATACTTAAAATTTAGTGTTTAATTCTCTGGTAATTGATTACCACTATGTGTAATCGATTACAGTAGAACAGACTTAGTTCTATAAATTGAAGATAAGTCCAAATTTATTTGATTATGTTAAAATTTATCATGATTAATTAACTATATTTAGTTTAAAAGAATTTCAATATACATGATTGATTTTTTTGTCTTTGATAATTGTGTCCAACTTTTTAGAAGTTTGAAAATTAAAATTTGGAAGTTATTAGAAGTTGAAAGTTGAAAATAGAAATTGGAAGTTGAAAGTTGGAAGTGGAAGTTATTGGAAGTTGGAAGTTGAAATTTGAAATTTGAAATTTGAAATTGAAATTTAAAAATTTTTGAAATTTGAATTTTTTTTTAAAAGTATTGTGCTTAAATGTTATGTTTATTATTTTGATAATATATATTTTTAAAATGATTATGCATGATTTTTTATGTGATATGTGATTAGTCATTTATGAATGGTTATGTATGGTTTTATATCTCTTGTATGATTCTTGCATAATTTTTAAATATGACATGTGAATTACTTGCTTAAGGTTCATTATGTTATATTTATTTATTTTTATATAAGAATTTTTCATATATAAGATATCTTTTTGATTCTGAAAAATGTGTTATCAAGCATGAGCATGATAAAGATATTGAGCATGTAGGTTTCAGAGAAAATAATGATTACATGATTGATTGAGTTCTTTGAACTTTCTAAGTTTTTAAATTATCTTTAACAAATCTGAATGTTTGATAATGCTGTGATCTATATCCTTCAATCCTTGTATAATTCTTGTTTGATATGTTTGAATTACTTGATTGATTGTTCAAAATATTTTTTATGCTTTTCAAAATTATTATATTGTATTTCAAATAAAATTATTTTGATATGATAGAACCTTCTATGTTAATGAAAAAACTCATCTTGGTAAGTGTTGGTAGTCAATTAGCACTTAGTCTTAAAAAAAAAGAGACTGTATATTTTTAAAAAAATTGTAGATACTAAAAACCAACTTGCAGACATCTTCATAAAACCACTAACCAAAGACTCTTTCTACACCATTAGAAGAGAATTAGGATTTCTAGATGCAAGTAACTTACACAAATGATTTGTGTTTTGATGACTTATGACTTATTTGTTATTTATGCACATATGCTTCTATTATAATGTGAGGATAATTTATTATCGTGTTTGATTTCTATAAGCTTCCCTTTTCTTGTTTAATGATTATATTTTGTTTCTAATCCTTGTATTTGGGTATGTTTTTATGACATTTGAATACTTAGTATTTCTTTTATTATTTGATTAGTATGACTGAACATGATGATTATATTTACTTGCTCTTGGTTGTTTATGGTTATGAGTTTTAAACTCAATTATTTTTATGATATATGACTAGTGGTATGTACTTTTATTTGGTTATTATGAATGACTTTCTAGATTATATGACATTCTATGAAGTATTATATTTCTAGTGTGATGAATGGTTATGATATCTTGTTTGATTGTTTTCTATTCTCGTGTATTTGGCTATATTATTATGACATTTGAACAAATTAGTATTTCCTTTATTTGCATGGTACGAATGAACAATAATGAATTATGTTATATGACTATGTGATTTTTCTATAAATTTGATCAAGTCATGTTTCTTGCTTCATGATTAGTTTATATTTTTTCATGATTGGTTTATATTGTTCAATGTATGCCTTGTGAATGATTAATAGTATATGTTTGTCTTATACTTGTTATGCACTTTGGCTTTTTATTGATGCCAAAGGGGAGAGAAATAGGGATTAAATCAAGAACTCACATGAGTAATCAACTTAATCTTAAGAGAAGCATAAATTCAAAAACAAAGGGGGAGAATTTATGTGAGTGATCGACTAGGAAAAAGTGTGTGTGCGTGTGTATCTGTTTCTTGATTTCAGAAGTTGTCATCATAAAAAAAGGGGAGATTGTAGAAGCAAAGCTTCATGGTGAATCAGGAGTGATTCAAAGATGTTTTTATGATAACAAAAATGATAACAAAAGATGATGACAAAGGTGATGACAAAAAGCTCAAAGGTCAATCAAAGAATGAGTTCAAGATGTTCAAGATAGAATCAAGAACACTTCAAGATTCAAGAGGAAAGTTGAATTCAAGAGTCAAGAATCAAGATTCAAGAGATCAAGGTTCAAGACTCAAGATTCAAGAATCAAGAAAAGGCTATTCAAGAATCAAGAAAAAGCTTAATCAAGATAAGTATGAAAAGGTTTTTTTTTCAAAAACTGAGTAGCACATGAATTTTTCTCAAAACATGTTTACCAAAGAGTGTTTACTCTCTGGTAATCGATTACCAGATTATTGTAATCGATTACCAGTAGCAAAATGGATTTTAAAAAGTTTTCAAATTGAATTTACAATGTTCCAATTAATTTCAAAAAGTTGTAATCGATTACAATGTTTTGGTAATCGATTACCAGTGCCTTTGAACGTTGAAATTCAAATTCAAAAGTGAAGAGTCACATCCTTTCACATAAAAGCTTTGTGTAATCGATTACACTAATTTGGTAATCGATTACCAGTGATTGTTTCTGAGTAAATCAAAAGATGTAACTCTTCAAATGGTTTTTGACTTTTTCAAATTGGTTTTAGGTTTTTCTAAAAGTTATAACTCTTCAAAATGATCCTCTTGACCAGACATGAAGAGTATATAAAAGCAAGTTTTTGTTTTGTATTTTTAATTAATTCATTCAAACAATCTTTTGCAAGCCCTGAATCTTTTTGAACTTCTTCTTCTTCTTTGTGCCAAAAGCTTTCCAAAGTTTTCTGGTTTTCTAAACCTTGAAAACTTGTGCTATTCATCTTTTCATTCTCTTCTGCCTTTGCCAAAAAGAATTCGCCAAGGACTAACCGCCTTAATTCTTTTTGTGTCTCTCTTCTCCCTTTTCCAAAAGAAAGAAGGACTAACCGCCTGAATTCTTTTGTGTCTCCCATCTCTCTTGTCAAAGAATTCAAAACGACACAGTCTGAGAATTCTTTTGATTCTTCCCATTCCCTTATACAAAAGTGTTCAAAGGACTAACCGCCTGAGAATTCTTTTGTATCCCCATTCACAAAGTATCAAAGGTTTAACAGCCTGAGATCTTTGTCTTAACACATTGGAGGGTACATCCTTTGTGGTGCAAGTAGAGGGTACATCTACTTGGGTTTGACTGAGAACAAGAGAGGGTACATCTCTTGTGGATCAGTTCTAGTGGAGGGTACATCCACTAGGGTTTCAAAGAGAACAAGGGAGGGTACATCCCTTGTAGATATTTGCTTGTAAAAGGATTTTTACAAGGTTGAAAGAAATCTCAAGGACCACAGGTCGCTTGGGGACTGGATGTAGGCACGGGTTGTTGTTGAACTAGTATAAAAACTTGTGTGTTTGTCTCCTTCTTCCCTACTCTTTTACTTTTTGCTGTGCATTTTAATTTCCGCTTTTACTTTTGGTTAAGTTTCTCTTCTACTACTTATTACCTTAACAACATAAGTAAAAGCCTTAGAAGAGTAATTTTTTAATTAGTAAAGGTTTAGGAATAATTAATTCAACCCCCCTTCTTAATTATTCTGAGGCCACTTGATCCAACATGTTGATCCTAACCCATGCATCAGGTGCCAGGTTGATATACCCAAGTGATTATCCGTACAAATACAACATCTGCTGATCTTGATCCATGCGCCAGGTGGCAGCGGAAATACCCCTAGTAGTTATCTGTACAAAAACAACATCTGTTAATCCTAACCCATGCGTTAGGTGGCAGGCGAATATACCCAGCAGTTATTCGTACACACACAGTTCTGCTTCCCCGACCTGTGAGAAGTCAGGTAGCGTGCGGAGATACCCAAGGGTTATTTGCACACACACACATATCTGTTACCTTGACCTGTGAGAATCGGGTGACATGCGGAGACACCCAAGGGTTATCCGTATACACATTTATGCTACCCCGACCTGTGAGAAGTTAGGTAGCATGCGGAGATGCCCTATACAATAATCCGCACACATTTCGAAGACAAAAATGTCTTTAGTCATTGCATGCCTACAAAAGGCAACAATGTCTTCTTTGCATTTTGAAAACGACAATGTCTTTACCTCAAAAACTTCAATATATTTTTCCCCTGTGCTTCGTAGGACTCAATGTCCTTTGTTTTTACGCTTTTAAAATAATAAAAAAAGAGTGAAAATGAAAATGAAAATGAATTAAATGAGAAAAGAAGGAATTTCAATGTCTTCATGCCTTCACAAGTTTTACTGCTTGGATTTGCGCTACTGACCAGTCAGGTAAAGATTCAGCTCGAACGAAATTAGTGTCTTATCTTTACTTCCCTTTTATCTCCAATAAAAGATAAGTAAAGAGGGGCAACTATCATAGCCTAATTTCGTTCGGGGACCATTTTTTGTCGGCATGCAACCTCCGTTTGAACACTTCAAAATGTTTTATACCCATTGCCATGGAATCCATAAAGTTTCAAGACGTTTCGAAAAGAAAAAAGCCAAAAACACAAAAAGGGGGTGAACTTATCAAACACGGGGGATGCACTCAAGAAACTTAATCCAGAACATTCTAGAAGGGGGGTGAACTTATCAATTATGGGGTGCATTCAAAAATCTTCCTCAAGAAGCCTGTGGAAGGCAACCACCTCCATTTTGTTAAAAAATGGCATCCGGGGCATCCGGGGCTTCTATAATGCTTTTGTAAAATTTCCAAAAAACCTTGGGTTAGCATATTTCACTTAATATTGGTGAAAGGGAAGAGAAAAAAGAGGAAAATCAAGTCCGAAACGCTCCCGTAAGGCTTCCGTACTTTTCCATAAAGTATGAAAAGGGGGGGTGAACATAGTAATTGGGGTGCACTCAGAAATCTTCCTCAAGAAGCCTCTGGGCGGCAAGCACCTCCACATTTCTCCTATAAATAGGGGGAGGAGGCTGAGTTTCAAGGGTCCCTGACCCCTATGCTATGCATTTCAGTTGTTTTGGTTGAAAAAGCGTGCATGAAGAAAATCCAAGCTGAGGTGCTTCCGTAACGCTTCCAAGATGTTTCCATGAGCAAATCCATGAAGCTTTTCCGTCGTTCTTCACTGTTCTTCGTCCGTTCTTCATTCGTTCTTCGGTCTTCAACCGGTAAGTGTTCGAATCTGAGACTTTCAATTCATTTCTTGTTTTGTTTTCTTTCATCTTCATCTCGTTCACTTTCGATTTTCTTTTCTTCCGCTTTTAACGTGCTTTTTACCGTTTATTTAAGCCGTTATCTCGCCTAATAATTGATAAAATGAATTTCAACCGATCATTTGTGTTGTAATCTGGTTTAATCACTGTTAAAATAAAATCCAATCGATCATGTACGCTGTAACCTCGGTTAAATAAAAAAAGGAAAAAATAATAACAAAATAATCAAAATATCTTTGAAAAAAATATAATAAAATAATCAAAATATCTTTGAAAAAATATAATAAAATAATCAAAATATCTTTAATAAAAAAAATCAATTGGACGTTTTTCTTTAAATGTTTCCTTGAATGAATTGACTAATAACCAAAGTGAAACTAAGGCTAAAATCAACTCACAAATCAAGCTTTGTCCGCAAAAGTGACTTAAACCCGTTTTAAGGTCCAGCGCCCTAAACGGTCCTCTTTGCTTTTATCGGTTAAAATGGACCGTTCAAAAGCATAAAATCAACACATAACTTTACCGCTTTTTGGCAAAGAACTACGTAGGTCTTATTTCCTCACCACTAATCGAGGATACATAGGAGCAAAAGCCCCGCTTTTGTCGACCATCCCTTTTCAAAGAAAAACAAGAGATCGTTAATGGTCCAATGCCTTCAAAAACAAGAGATCGTTAATGGTCCAATGTCTTAACGTTTCTCTCCTTTCAAAAACAAGAGAGCGTTAATGGTCCAACGCCTTAACGTTTCTCTCCTTTCAAAATCAAAAGATCGTTTAATGGTGCAACGCCTTAAATTACCTTTGTTCAATTAAAATCTATATTGCGAAAAAAGATAAAAACAACTTAACCAACGTTTAGTTCTGAAAGAACTATGTAGGTCTTATTTCCTCATCACAATTGAGGATACGTAGGAGTGAGGGAAACACCCTTGTTGAGCACAAAAAGATAAAAAATACAAAAAGGCCCATAAAAAGCAAAAAAAAAAAAAACAGAAAAAGGGAAAAATACGTAGTTTTGAAGTCATATTTGCACACTTGATTGAAGGTTGTCGTCCCTTTTGACGGACGTGTGGGGTGCTAATACCTTCCCCGTGCGTAAAAACAACTCCCGAACCTTTCACGATTAAAGTTCGTAGACCACACGTTCCAGTTTTTCCGATGTTTTCCTCGAATAAACATTGTGAGCCCCCACGTCGCCCTCTCGTCGAAGGGTAGGTTGCGACAGTGAGGACTGGATGTAGCCCAAGGTTTGGGTGAACCAATATAAAAACTTATGTGCACTCTCTCGTCTTTGTTTTCCTCTTTACTTTATTCTTACATAGATGTAAAGCTACTTTTGTAAAAAAAAAACACTAAATTATTTAACTATTTATCTTAGCAAATAAACTAAACTTTGTTTTATCAAAAGGTTTTAGAAAAGAACTATCTTTGAAACAAAGGCCTTAAAATTGCAAAAGAACCATTTTCTAGAATTGTATGCATTTTCATTCTAAGTTGCTTGAATTTCCATTATGAGCTAAGAATAATTTTTGTATTATGAATTTATTCATTTTGAACTACCATAAAAAATCTTTTTGTTTTCAAAGTAAGATTAAAATTTTTAAAAATCCCAATTCAACTCTCCTTCTTGGTATTTTCGTCACTTCAATTGGTATTAGAGCTTAACTCTCAAGGTTAAGCATACTTGACAGTGTGAGAGGAAGATCCTAGAAGAAGTAATGGTTGGACAAGCTCCAATAGCGTTTATACCTGAAGGTGCCTCAACTAACAAGCCTTCTGGTTTTAATGGAAAATATCTTTACTACTGGAAAGGAAAAATGAAACTATTCCTAGAATCTCAATATCGTTATCTGTGGGACATCATAAAGATTTGTCCCTAGAAACCAAAAAAGAGAAATCAAGCTAGAGTAGAAATAGACAAACCAAAAGAAAGGTGAACCCAAGATGATAAAGTCAAAGTCCTTCTAAACTCTAGAGCCAATTTCTTTCTAGCATGTGCTTTGAGTATATTTGAGTATGACAGAATAGAAGAATGTGAAACAATATAGGAGATTTGGAACACACTTAGAACAACACATGAATAGGGTATAGATCAGGTAAAAGACTCAAAAGTAAATATTTTTGTAAACATGAAGAGTAAATGAAGATGAAAACTCTTAGTTTATTTTGATGATGTAATTGTATTGAGGAACTTTAGTCATTATTAGGATGATTGTTTATACATTTTTATTGTGTGTGATATCATGCATACATGCATCCTAGACTAGGAGAAGTAGATTAATATGATCAAACATGGCTAACAATGCATTGATCATTGATCTTTAGCCTTAAATAGTTGAAATTCATAACTTAACCTTTAAAAATCTCTAAGTTTCAACTCTACATTAGGATAATTGACCATATGCTATTATAGTCGACTATATCGAGCCTTTGTTTTTTCAAAATTGAGAATAACTCACAAATAGTCAACTATCTTAAGTGTTTAATTGATTATCTGGTTCTAAAGAAGTTTTTCGCTTTAGCAAATAGATGATTAAATGGTAATATAATCGACTATATGTTCTTCCAAAAACTCAGGTGAAGCGAAGAACGATTTAGTTCGATCGACCTCTCCGCCCGACCGACCACTAGCTCAATCAGCGAAACCTATCAAAAGAAAGAGCATGAGAGGCATCATGTATATTAACAAAAGCCTTGAGGCCTTGAAAGCAATGAAAATGGACGACCATGATGGTCTCCATACACCATCGGACTTGATTGTCTCTAGATGGCAAGGGAGACTTCAATAGTCTTGAAAATAATGAAAACGAATGACCATGATAGTCTCCGCGTGCCAACAGACTCACTTGTGTATGGATGGCAAGGGAGACTTCAATAGTCTCAAAAACAATGAAAATGGATGACCATGATATTCTCCGTGTGCCAATGGACTCGCTTGTCTCTGGATGGCAAGGGAGACTTCAATAGTCTCGAAAACAATGAAAACGGATGACCACGATAGTCTCCGCGTGCCACGAACTATCTTGTCTCTAGATGGCAAGGGAGACTTCAATAGTCTCGAAAATAATGAAAATGGATGACCATGATAGTCTCCGGGTGCCAACAGACTCGCTTGTCTCTAGATGGCAAGGGAGATTTCAATTGTCTTGAAAACAATGAAAACGGATGACCATGATAGTCTCCACGTGCCAACAGACTTGCTTGTCTCTGGATGGTAAGGGAAATTTCAATAGTCTCGAAAACAATGAAAATGAATGACCATCATAGTCTTCGCGTGCCAACGGACTCGCTTGTCTCTAGATGGCAAATGAGACTTCAATAGTCTCAAAAACAATGAAAACGGATGACCATGACAGTCTCCGCGTGCCAACAGACTTGCTTGTCTCCGGATGGAAAGGGAGACTTCAATAGTCTTAAAAACAAATAAAAGCGAATGACCATGATGGTCTTCGCATGCCATCAGACTCGATTGCCTCTGGATGACAAAGGGAGACTGCAATAGTCTCGGTCGAAAAACATTGAGTCTTCGACAAGAGGGCAGATGACAATATTTGTCTCTGCATGCCATCGGACTTGATTGTCTCTAGATGACAAAGGGAACTTCAATAGTCTCGGTCGAAAGACATTGAGTCTTCGACAAGAGGGGAAAATGAACATTTTTGTCTCTATGTGCCAATAGACTCGCTTGTGTCTGGATGGCAATGGAGATTGTAATAGTCCCAATCGAAAGACATGGAGTCTTCGACAAAAGGGGGCAGATGACCATAATTTGTCTCTGCATGCCAATGAACTCACTTGTCTCTGGATGGCAAAGGAGACTGCAATAGTCTCAGTCGAAAGACATGGAGTCTTCGACAAAAGGAGGCAGATGACCATAATTTGTCTCTGCATGCCAATGGACTCGCTTGTCTCTGGATGGCAAAGGAGACTGCAATAGTCTTGGTCAAAAGACATGTAGTCTTCAACAATAGGGGGAAAATGACCATAATTTGTCTTTGCACGCCATCGAACTTGATTGTCTCTGGATGGCAAAGGAAAGCGGATGACCATAATTTGTCTTCGCATACCATCGGACTTGATTGTCTCTGGATGGTAAAGGAAAGCGGATGACCATGATTTGTCTCCACGTACCATCGGACTCGATTGTCTCTGGATGGTAAAGGAAAGTGGATGACCATAATTTGTCTCTGCGTACCATCAGACTTGATTGTCTCTAGATGGTAAAGGAAAGCGGATGACCGTAATTTGTCTCTACGTACCTTTCACTAAAACGCAAACACGCTTAGCAAAGAAACAAACCTTTAGACTGATCAGAGCAAGGAACCTTTTCGTATTTATTTTTCTTTCTTTCTTTTCTATTTTTTCTTTTGCTTTTCTTCAATCTTTGATTGGTTGACTTTCTTCCTTTCCTTTTTCTTTTCTTTTCTTTTGTAGCACATTTATAACCCAAGGTAAAAGAAGCTCTCTTTTTTTTTGGGGAAGATCCTTTTGTTCTTTTTTCCAATGGTAAGGTTGGAAACTTCCATCCTAGGTCAAGGTTATGGCTGAAACGTTGAGGTTTGGCTCAAAAGGCCTATGGATGGCGGGACATGACGCATGTTGGTATATTTGTTTAGCAAGCAGTTCAAGAATAAGGGAATGCCCCAAATCATTTCCATGACACGCATATGACAATGAAGATTATAAATTTGTGCGAAACTGATCATGCATACATCCATGTGGACACTCATACATAAAGCTTTGTGGCCATATAAACACTAAGGCTTAGGGTTTGTTTTTCCCCATTCAAATCAACCCAGTGTTTCTAGACAATGCTCTTTAATCAAGTTACGCACACATCTGAGTCCATTCAGGGCTTCGAGAAAAATCTTCATTGCATTCACCCTTCAGGCGCACACATTTTTTTTTCAAAAATCTTTTTATTTGATTCAAGAGATTAGGTGTTCTACAAATGTTATTTGATTCCTTAAATTAATCAAACACTTACCCAAAGATACAAAACAATTATTCAAAGCTCAAAGGGTAAGAAGCTTATGCAAGAATCAATACAAGAGTTTAAAGGTTAGAGAAAAGATGCACACATAATTTATATTGGTCCGATGTCAAAGAAATCTACATCCAGTTGATCCAACTAACCCACTTGAATCTTTCCACTATTACCTTTCGAGTTACAAGCAAACTCATAAGAAAATGCATAACACAAATGCTTAAAAACCTATCAAGAACTAAACCCATAAGTAGAAAATCTATTACATGCAAACCATTGAGAAATCTACTCAATTAGACATTAGACATTTTAGGAACAAGAGCTTTTGGGAGAAGAACTACACCCAGAACAATTAGGGTCTAAATCAGTAAGAATTTTCAATCTCTTTTATTTCTAATGCAATATTGTATGTTGTTTAGTTATTCTATGAATATGGTTGGCTAAACCCCTTAGAACTCGGATTGTGATGTAGTTGTACCCATACTTTAGTTCCTTTTTTTAAAAAAAAGATATTCAATTTTATCAAGTTAATTGTATCTTTCTATTGCTTTAACTTCTATGTTACAATTGATCACTTTGATTATTAGTTAATTGTATGTTAGTGATCATCTTCTCGTAATTAACTTATCTATAGAATGATAGGTTTCATAAAGCTTGCACGACCAAACTAGTGGCATGAATTCCCTTTTTACAAACTTCTTTGTTATTCATCATTAAACCTAAATCAAAATCTATTTGTGTTATGCAACTAAATTTCGTTTCAGTTTAGATTTGCATTTTTGTTCTGTGTTTTCGCATTTCTTACCAGTGCCTACCAACTATTGGTTGAAATTCCCCTTGTTTATAAGTGAATTAAAGTAGGAACCAAATTGAATTGTATCTCTAGTCAACCTAGGTTAACCTTGTATCGTAGAATTTCATAGTTTTATTTGTTTTGAATCAATTCGACAATCATTATCAAAACTGGCCCCGTTGCTAGGGAAGACGATTCATTATGTGCCAACCTTAATTCATTCATAACTACATAGTAGTATAGGTACATATGACATTAGTAAGTAGATTTGCATTTGTCTATCGCAAAAAGGAAAAAATATATGTTTTGTGTGACACCCTCTACCCCTCACATATATACTAATAAAGGAATAAAAATTCAAATATTAATTAAAAGTATTTTTAAAACATTTTTTTTCGAAACAAGTCTTCTAAAGGGGAAAAAGGCCCACATTCATTTTCTTCTACATCATATTCAAACTTGTCCAAATAAATAATAAAGTAATCTCGACTCAAACAAGGTCGTCTAAGCTTCATACAATTAATATAGAACCTATATCCTAATGTCACATCCTATCAGAGCGTTGTGTTCCCGTGTCCTCTAGCATGAGGTTCTTCATAGTCATCCACCTATTCATCTGCTCCCCCGAACACAAAGTTCAAGATCATCACAGGATCCAAACACAAACAACACATAGGGAGTGAGTTATCACATTCTTAACTAATGAAGACAAACAAGATAACATTTAGGTATAAATATCATAAAAAATACAACTTACTTAAGCATCACTCACGTTATTTCACCACTTTGTCGCACAACATTACATTGCAACACCACACATTTCATTCATTTTCACAACATTCACGTACTCAAGGATCAAAACACAATATCATCAAGTCAATCAATATCGATCAATACACAAGCGTTATGCAACAGCTATGCTAAGACTCAATCCTATATGCAATGTGGTACCATGTCAGTGAAAAACCATGTCGGGCGCCTAGGAGTACATGACAAGACAAACCATACACTAGTAAGTCAGGTCACTCTCACTAGGTAAGATCATAGGGAGACCAGTCAGGGTCACAGTGTTTTGCGAGAATGCTTCAACCATATGGGATCAACATAGGCTTAAAGGAACACTCAAACCGGGTGACCCCCAAGGCCTACACTCTGAAGAGTTCGTCAGGGCCTCTCCCTCCTGATTCAGGTCCAACCCAGAAAAAATTTTAGCACACAAACTCTATCTATGAACTGTACAAAACACATGATTCCTCAATTGTTCTCAAATATTTTTAACTCGTCGCCCTTTAAAGGTCTTAGCATTAACTCGTCACCCTAAAAGGGACTTAGCATTAACTCGTTGCCCTAAAAGGGACTTAACATTAACTCCTCGCCCTAAAAGGGACTAAGCATTAACTCATCGCCCTTAAAGGGTCTTATAGTCGTATGATTGTACAATCCACAGTTTACAACTCAATGCACACAACATCTCAATCACGTGCATACTTAGTTTATCACATACACTCGATTTCAATTACAATGATATAATCTCAAAATAGCATGTTATCACACCTCATGAACCATATTCATTTTTCCTATGAACTATGCAATACACACAACTACTCAATTATTTTCAAAATCATTTTAACTCGCCACACTTGTGATTAAACTCGTCGGGTTCCCACAATGGATCCCATCACAATACTCGTTGTGCAAAACTCGTCGCCCTTAAAGGGTCTTACAGTTGTGTGATTGCACAATTCATAGCTCACAACACAATACGCATCTCAATATACATGCATTCCATCATTTATCACATGTTCAATTCACCACATACTCACAATTTGAGTCATCATTTCATATCTTCAATATAACAGTTTATACAAAAGACTATCACAACCTGGGGACTAAAAACCCTCAAATAATATTACGCAATTATATCAAAATCATAGGTAAAAATATACAAATATCAAGAGCACAATTTATCAAGAAATTCTCATCAGAACATCAATATTTTATTTATAATTATAAAGGAAAAAATTCCAATTTAATAAACATCCCAAAATAAAACCTCAATTTCCTCTAAGAATCCCTACACATGTTCTCACTAATCCTCAATTGTGAATAATTCATCCCTTACCTCTAAGCGGACTCACGTGTCTTCTGAAAGCGATAGCGGAATCTCTAGCAAGTTCCTAAGATTCCTCAATTTCTTCCTGTGGTTGCACTGATAGGGTTCCCAAACGTTAGAGAGAATGACAAGAGATTGAAGCCTCCATTTGTACTGTCTTCGTGCGATTCCTTTTTCTCCCTCCACAAATATTGTTTCTCAAATCCCAACGGCGAAGGTGTGGGAAGTTGAATTTCTCACAACATATCAAAATTTCAAGATAATCTAACGGTTAATGAAACCGGGATCATTGTTTTACCGAGACAGCTCAGGGTTTCTGCGGGAAAGGAAAAGACTACAATGCGAGGGTATTTCTCTTAGCTCGACATGATATCAAAATTCCCAACGGTGAGAATGCTCGGAATTGGGTGGCGAACACGCTGTTTAAATGTCATGACGATCCAACAGTGAATAAGTCCGAGATCGTCATTTTTCTGAGACAGGTTTGGTGATCTGCGGGAAAAAGAGAGGATTTTGGGAGAGGAAGAAAGAAAAAACCAAATTAAGAGGTAGAGGAGGCTCAGTAGTCAATCTCAAAAATGACCTAGCATGTTGCTATTTATAGCTAGGGGTATTCACGACCTATTATTTACTCTATTTATTATTTTATAAAAAAAAGAAACTCTATTTTATTCTCCATCAAATGAATAATAAAATATCCTTCTTATTTTCTCTCAAATCATTATTTTATTATATCTATTTTTATTTATTTATTTAATTATAAAACATCATTATTCTCTAAAATTTTATTTACGAAAAAAATGGGATGTTACATTTTGTTTGTTCTGCATTCTATTGTAGGTTTTGCATTTTGTGCATTCTACATTATCTTTCTTCATACACTAACTGTTTAACATATTGCATTGGTCATGTTAGTGTTGTTGTGTAGAATATATGTGAGTAATAGAGTATTTTACATTGAGCAGTAGAGTAGAGTAGCAATAGAACTAAATAGTAGTGCAGAGGAGTGAAAAAAATGATGGTACTCACAAACGAATAGGAGCGGGCGGGGGGGTTGAATTGGTTTTCAAAACAAAACAAACTTTTAAAACCGGAGTTACAAAAACTTCTTTTGTGCGGATCGTATCACAAAACTTTGATAAATTGAACTTAATCAATACCGAATCAATCCACCCTTTACACAAGATCCTTTGTTAAAGTTCTTTCTTTCACAAACATATTTTCTTGAACCTTTAGTAAATTAAGAGAAGAAGTACACAACCTTTTTATACTGGTTTACTCTCTATCACTAGAGAAGTTAATCCAATTATCTAATCCAAACTCGAATTAGATTTCCACTACGCATATAGAATTCTTACAAGCAATCACTATGATTAGTGAATTTCAGCTATGGTTCAGCCTACTAATCCAAGATCAAATCCAAGATTCTCCACTACGTGTGCTTAAGTGTCATAAGGCATGTAAAGCATGAAGGACATGCACAAAGTGTGACTATGTGATGTAACAAGCAAATGCTCACCTACCCCATAGGCTGGTCCAAAATTTAATTGGAATGAGATTCCCCTAATTCAATTAAATTTCTCTCCCAACACACACATCAGATAGTGCACTTAATGTATGTGAAATTACAAAACTACCCCTAATACAAAATCTATTGTAGGTGCCCTAAAATACAAGGGCTGAAGAAACCTACATTACTAGGGTACCTTCATTACACTATGGAGCTCTAAATACAAGGCCCAAAAATAATAAAACCCTAATCTAATATGTAGAAAGATAAATGGGCTCATGCTTAGCCCATGGGCCCAAAATCTATCCTAAGGCTCATGAGAACCCTAGGGCCTTCTCCTACATTTCTGGCCCAATCTTCTTGGAGTTTTCTATCCAATGCCCTTAGGGTGTAGGATTACATCATCCCCTTTCCCTTGAAAAGGATTTGACCTCAAATACAAAGGTTCTTGAAAC
Source organism: Glycine max (assembly GCF_000004515.6). NCBI lineage: Eukaryota > Viridiplantae > Streptophyta > Magnoliopsida > Fabales > Fabaceae > Glycine > Glycine max. Next base: position 19,486,288 of record NC_038246.2, on the reverse strand, counting down.
TCTGGGCTTCTTCAATCAACACCTGTAAAATTAATAAAAACATGTATATTAGTGGTGTTGGGTATGTTAGAGTAGGGTAAGGTCTGAAAACCCCTTTCCTGGGCATCTTCCCATGAGGGAACATGGTTCCTTACCAACTCAATGAGTGGTGCTACAAGTATAGAAAAATATGGGACAAAGCTTTTGTAAAAATTTGTTAAGTCATGGAAGCCCCAAATTTCCCTTATACTTGGTGGAGTAGGCCACTTAGGAATGACCTTTATTCTTGTAGGGTCCATAGTAACCCCTTGATCACTATTTAAAAAATTAAGTAACGCAATAAAACATACCTTTTTTTTGTATTTTCATGTTGATTACTCCTACCAAAAAGTATGACAAACCTAAGGTGTCCCATATGAGCACCTAGGGTTGTATCGAAACCAAAAACAAGAATAAACCTACCTAAAGAGTCCTTATCTACACGAATCATGAAGATGTTGGGTGCATGGGTGATTTTACAAAAGAGTGTTGCACCACTCGACACATTCATCATGCCACCTATCTTAGGGATTTGGTGCCTAATAATACCTATTTTGGGCACCAAATCCTTGTCCAACAACTCCTTTACTTAAGGAATAACCTCAATTCCAAGAGGTGTGGCACTGTTAACAAGTGTCCTTTTATAAACGAGAAGATGTGGAGGTTGTGTTGCAACCTATCCTTCAGCGGGAGGGCGATGCGAGACTCACGGGTGCGTCTTCCAAGGAAGGAAAACACGCGGAGTAGCAACCAACGTTTATTTGAGGAAAATGTTAGAAAAAACCAAAAACGGGTCTATGAATTTTAAGAACAAAGGTTCGGGAGTTGTCTACATGCGGGAATGGTATTAGCACCCCACAAGTCTGTCACAAGGGACAACAACCTTTAATTAAATGTGCAAAATCATGACTTCAATATTTATTTTATTTTCCCTTTTTTATGTTTTTATCTTTTTGGGGTCAACAAGAGCATGACTCTTGCTCCTACGTATCCTCAATTGCGATCTGGAACTCAGACCTATGTAGTTCTTTAGAGAAAGAAAGTTATGCGTAGGGTTGATTTTAAACTTTTAAAAGGTTCATTTTAACAGATAAAAGTAAAAGAGACCGTTAAAACGTTGAACCTTTGAATGGATTCAAGCGATTTTTGTAGATGAAAGCTTGTTTATGTATTGATTTTAACTTTGGTTTCACTTGGTTACTTTCAAACTCATTAAAAGAGGACTTGCAAAGTAAATTACTGGTTGAAACTTTATTTTACAATAATTAACCGAGATTACGACATAAACGATCGGTTGAATTTTTATTTTACAATGACTAAGTGAGATTACGACATAATTAATTGGTGGAAACTCGCTTTACAATGATAAAAATGAGATTATGGCACAATTAATCGATCAAAACTCGCTTTACACAAAGAAATGAGATCAATGATGGTAGAAGAATGAAGATGAAGATGCAAAAAATAAGAGTGGACCCTAAGGGTACATAGAATGAATTCAGAACTTCAAAAATAAAAACTAATCGGTTGATGAACGAAGAACGATGAAGAACGAACGAAGAACGATCAAGGAATCGAACACAAAAACGTCTCGAAAGAGCCTCGGCCTCGTTTTTCTTCTTCTTTCTCCTTCCTCTCATGAATTTTACTCAAAATCTCTCAATATATGATGTTGGACCCTTCTCCTCAACCCCCTTATGCCTATTTATAGAAAATGAGGGGTGGATGTTGCACAGCAGCTCGCCCTGGCGAGCTGCTTACTTCCTCCAAAAGTAACCTTGCTCACCCAGGCGAGCTGGTTACTTCAGCCTTAAGCTTTCTAGTGGGCCCAGGGGCTGAAAAATGCCCCAAAGATGACCATTTTGCCCTCTTTTTTGGGTATTTTACATATTTCCTTCCGAAACATCGAAAAACCTTACATGTTGCGCAGAAATTGGTGTTAAGCAGCTTAATTCGGCTGACAAGAATCTAAATGTTTGCAAATGATCGTCCCTAGACGAAATTAGGGTATGATAGTTGTCCCTTTTTACTTATCTTTTATTGGAAATAAAAGGGAAGTAAAGATAAAGACATTAATTTCGTTCGAGCGATCTCACGATCCGACCGACCACTAGCGAAAGCCCTAATAGCGAAACCTGTCAAACGAAGGATTATAAAAGGCATAAGGTATATCAGCAAAAGACCTTGAAGTCTTGCAAAGTAAAGGGGGACATTAAAGTCTCAACAGAAGACCCTGATAGTCTTTGAAACCAAAGACTCTAATGTTCTTCGAAAAAATGAAAAGGGCGGAAGACATTGATAGTCTCCACAAGACAACAGACTTTGATAGCCTTGGAAAAGTAAAGAAAGCAGATGACCATGATTGTCTCTGCATGACGACAGACTTTGATAGTCTTGAAATTGTAAAGAAAGCAGATGACCATGATTGTCTCCGCAAGCCAACGGACTTGATAGTCTCTGAGGCAAAGAAGACTATGATGTAGAAGTAAGGCTTCATGGTGAATGTGATTCAAAGGTGTTTTGATTATAACAATATGACAAAGGTGATGAACAAAAAGCTCAAAGATCAAAGAACAACTCAAGTGAATCAAATAACATCTCAAGTGAATCAAGAACAAGTCAAGAGTTCAAGAAAAGAATCAAGAAAAATTCAAGACTCAAGAAGAAAGCCTAGAATCAAGAATCAAGATTCAAGGTTCAAGATCTCAAGAATCAAGATCAAGATTCAAGACTCAAGATTCAAGAATAAAGAAAAGACTCAATCAAGATAAGTATTAAAAAGTTTTTCAAAACTTTGAATAGCACATGAGTTTTTGACAAAACCTTTTCCCAAAGAGTTTTTACTCTCTGGTAATCGATTACCATATTGTTGTAATCGATTACCAGTAGCAAAAATGAGTTTGAAAAAGTTTTCAAACTGAATTTACAACGTTCCAATTATTTTCAAAAAGCTGTAATCAATTACAATGTTTTGGTAATTGATTACCAGTGCCCTTGAACGTTGAAATTCAAATTCAAAAGTGAAGAGTCACATCCTTTCACTTAAAAGCTTTGTGTAATCGATTACACTAATTTGGTAATCGATTACCAGTGACTGTTTCTGAAAAAATCAAAAGATGTAACTCTTCAAAAGGCTTTTGACTTTTTCAAATTGGTTTTAAGTTTTTCTAAAAGTTATAACTCTCCTAAATGGTCTTCTTGACCAGACATGAAGAGTCTATAAAAGCAAGGCTTTGTTTTGCATTTTAATTCATTCCTTCACACTTTACTTTTCATACAATCCTTTATAAGCCTTCAATCTCTTTGAACTTCTTCTTCTTCTTCTTCTTTGTACCAAAAGCTTTCTAAAGTTTTATGGTTTTCCAAACCTTGAAAACTTGTGCTATTCATCTTTTCATTCTCTTCTCCCTTTGCCAAAAAAAATTCGCCAAGGACTAACCGCCTGAATTCTTTTTGTGTCTCTCTTCTCCCTTTTCCAAAAGAACAAAAAACTAACTGCCTAAATTATTTTGTGTCTCCCTTCTCCCTTGTCAAAGAATTCTTTTGATTCTTCCCATCCCCTTATGCAAAAGTGTTCAAAGGACTAACCGCCTGAGAATTCTTTTGTATCCCCATTCACAAAGTATCAAAGGTTTAACAGCCTGAGATCTTTGTCTCAACACATTGGAGGGTACATCCATTGTGGTACAAGTAGAGGGTACATCTACTTGGGTTTGACTGAGAACAAGAGAGGGTACATCTCTTGTGGATCAGTTCTAGTGGAGGATACATCCACTAGGTTCAAAGAGAACAAGGGAGGGTACATCCCTTATGGATCTTTGCTTGTAAAAGTATTTTTACAAGGTTGAAAGAAATCTCAAGGACCGCATGTCGCTTGGGGACTGGATGTAGGCACGGGTTGTTGCCGACCCAGTATAAAAACTCTTGTGTGTTTGTTTCCTTCTTCCTTACTCTTTTACTTTCCGCTGCGCATTTAATTTCCGCTTTTAATTTCTGTTAAGTTTCTCTTCTACTCCTCATTCTCTTAACAATTTAGTAAAAGCCTTAAAATAGTAATTTTTTAATTAGTAAAGGTTTAGGAATAATTAATTCAACCCCCCTTCTTAATTATTCTGAGGCCACTCGATCCAACATATGATAGTCTTGGTTGAAAGACATTGAAGTCTTCGAAAAGAGGCAGATGACCTTGATTGTCTCTGTAGGCCAACGGACTTGACAGTCTCATAGGCAAAGAATACTGTGATAGTCTTGGTCGAAAGACATTGAAGTATTTGAAAAGAAGTAAATGACCTTGATTGTCTTTGTTGGCCAATGGACTTGATAGTCTCAGGGGAAAAGAAGACTGATGTCTCATTATTTTCTCCTATTTCTTACCCCTTTCTGTCACCATTTTAATTACCGATTAACCTTAATTGTCAAATTAATTATGCAGTTTTATCATTTGGGCCTACTTCACTAATTCTGTGTTTTAATTTAATTTCAGGAGAATTATACGCAATTGGGCTTGGATCCGGAATTGGGCTGAACCGGCTTGGACTTGAAGAGAGTAGACAATTTTATTTGTCGTCCATTTTTATTTTATTTCATTTTTGGGCTGTATTTTTGTAATTGGGCCACCAGACAATGGTGCAAAAAGGGTTAAGAAATAGGAGAAAATAATGGCACATCAAAACCCCCCATACTTAGCCTTTTGCACTCCTGGGCAAAATGAAATAAAGAACAAAATTCATGGATATCATAGAGAGACAGACAAAACATTTACATATTTCTCAATGAACATCAAGGAATGAAAGGAATGGGTAACATCTAACATGAAGAGATCCAAAGAGTCAAGACATTCGTGAAAATCATCCAAGCAACCCAATTATGGCATAATAGTTAATCAGCTCAATAATGACAATTGATAAAGCCTCAGAAGATATACACTCTATCTCTCAAGTGTCTAGGCTACTGTTTACTCTCGAAGCACCCATGAAAACAAACACCACATAGACTTGGCAAAATTCTAAAATTGACAAACAACTTGACAACACATGCATTTGAGGATCAAAAGTTCTTTAAAGGTTGTAATGGGGCCAAGGACAAGGTAGGAAAAAAATATGGAATAAGTAGCTGAATCCCAAAGGAATAGAGGAGCAATGGGGAATAAGTGGAAATTAAGCACAAGTAGTAAACCCAAATCCTCTAATATCAACAAAATCAATAAAGGCTCCCAAATCAAGTCCTCTTAACAAGACCTCATTTAACCAGAAAAACCATCAAGGAAACAATAGTGAGATTTACCTGCCAGGCATTCAAGCATCTGGTCAATGAATGGCAGTGGAAAATGGTCCTTTTTGGTAACCTGGTTCAGCCTCCTATAGTCGATGCATACTCTTCAACTGTTCTGCACCCGAGTAGGAATCAGCTCATCCTTCTCATTTTTTATCACAGTGAGGCCGGTTTTCTTCGGGACTACCTGGACGGGACTCACCCATTGGCTGTCAGAGATAGGATAAATGATTCCAGCTTGCAAAAGCTTGGTTACCTCCTTCTTCACTACATCAAGAATCACCGGGTTGAGTCTTCTCTATGGTTGTGTTACCGGTTTAGCCCCATCTTCTAAATTTATTCGATGCATACATGTGGATGGGCTTCTTATGCTTATTGAGAATTGATAACAGCTTCTTCTCTTGCTCATCAACAAGGGAGGCAGATATAATTACTGGAAAACTTTTGCTATCATCCAAGTAAGCATATTTTAAATTTGATGGCAGAGGCTTCAATTTTGGTGTGGATGGCTGGATAGTGGTGGAAAGAGATGGTTTCTCAGCCTGTACCTCATAAAGAAAGTCAGAGGTATGTGTACTTCCTGAAACATGGTTAGTTCTATCTGACTCTATAAAATCAATCTCAAGAGGTAAAACATCAGCAGACATGTAATCAATATCAAATTCAGATTCACTCTCAGCATCAAATTCAGACATATGATCAAGTACAAATTCAGATTCAATGCATGAAGAGTGACAGGCATGCAGATTAGAATGAAGATCAGTCATGTATTCATCAACAATATGGTCAATTATTTAACACGAAATACAGAAAGATCTTCAGATGGGTGTTTCATAGCATCAAGAATATTAAAATGAATAGTTATATCACCAAACTCCATAGATAGTGTGCCTGCATATACATCTATCTTAGTTCTAGTAGTTTTCATAAAAGGTCTGCCTAGAATGATAGGAACTGGTCCTTTAGAAAATCCCTCCTCCATATTTAAAATATGAAAATCAACAGGGAAAATCAGCTCACCAACTCTAATTAAGACATCCTCTATGAAACCAGCAGGATAGGGACACTTCTATTAGCTAAATGAATTACCACATCAGTTGACTGCAAAGGACCTAGAGATAGAGAATTAAAAATAGACAGAGGCATAACACTAACATAAGATCCTAAATCTAGCATGGCATTGTCAAATTTATTGTTCCCTATAATACAAGGTATGCTGAATGTACTTGGATCTTTACATTTTTCAGGGATTTGGGGAACAAATTTACCAATGAATGCGGAGACATTTCTGCCCATACTAATTCTATCAGTTCCTTTAAGCTTCTGCTTATTAGTGCATAGTTCCTTCAAGAATTTAGCATATCTTGGAATTTGCTTTATTGCATCCAGCAGAGGTATGTTTACCTCTACTTTCCTAAATGTTTCCAAGATCTCCTTCTCTGCCTCTTCCATTTTTTTGTTGGAAATTTCTCTTGGAGGGAATGGAAGAGGGATATGCTGATTCTCTTTAGATTCACCTGCATAGAAATTGTTAGGTAACTTACTCTTTAAATTTTTGTCATCATCTTTTTCTGGAGTAGAGTGAGGTTGGGCAGGTTCATTGGCGGATGAGGAAGATGCTACTGGTTGAGGTCCTTGACACTGCTTTCCTGACCTCAATGTAATGGCACTCACATTTTTGGGATTCTGGACAGATTGAGATGATAATTTATCAGAATTCTGGGACTGTTGTTGATTTAACTGTGTAGCCAACTGTCCCATCTGATTAGTTAAGCTCTAAATGGAGGCTTTGGTCTCTTGTTGAAACTGCATGTTTTGCATAGTCATTTGCCTCACAAGTTCTTCAAGGGAAGGTTGTAGAGGGGCCTCAACTGTTTGCTGTTTTTGGGGCCGTTGCTCTTGTTGCTGCTAGATTGATGGAGGAACGTATGGTCTGCTTGGGGCAGCAGCATTTTAAAAATAAGTCTGTTGTAAAGGATTCAACCATCTAAGGTTGGGATGATTCCTCCATCCGGGATTGTACCTGTTGTTGGAGAGGTCATAATTATTTTGTTGTGGCTGATTTTGCTTTTGAGGTTGAGGAGGTCTGTTGTAGATGTTTGCAGCATAAGCTTCAGGCTGTTCAATTGCTTCAGATTGTTGCACAGAAGGGCAAAGGTCTATGTGGTGGTCAACAGAGGAGCATAAACCACAGAGTCTGGCGACAGGTGTAGATTTCTAATTCATGGCCAGTTGGATTACCAGGTTAACCAAGGCATCTAGTTTACCTTCAAGCTTCTTAGTCTCACCTGATGAAGATGAATTTGTGGCTACTTCATGCACTCCTCTAGTGACAATAACATCATTTCTGACACTAAATTGCTGGGAGTTGGAAGCCATCTTCTCAATTAAATTTCTGGCTTCAGTAGGGGTCATGTCTCCAAGGACTCCACCACTAGCAGCATCTATCATACTTCTCTCTATGTTGATGAGTCCTTCATAAAAATATTGGAGAAGAAACTGCTCTGAAATCTGGTGGTGAGGGCAACTGACACATAATTTTTTAAATCTCTCCCAGTATTCATATAGGCTCTCTCCACTGAGTTGTCTAATACTTGAAATATCCTTTCTGATGGTCGTGGTCCTGGAAGCAGGGAAACTTTTTTATGAGAATACTCTCTTGAGGTCATCCCAGCTCGTGATGGACCTTGGAGCAAGGTAATATAGCCAGTCCTTTGCCACTTCCTCTAAAGAACGAAGAAAGGCCTTCAGAAATATGTGATCCTCCTGGACATCTGGTGGTTTCATGGTGGAGCAGACAATATGGAATTCTTTCAGATGCTTGTGTGGGTCTTCACCTGCAAGGCCATGAAACTTTGGAAGCAAATGGATCAGTCCAGTTTTAAGAACATATGGGACATCCTCATCAGGGTATTGGATGCACAAGCTTTCGTAGGTGAAATCAGGTGCAGCTATTTCCCTTAGAGTCCTCTCACGGGGTGGAGGTTGTGCCATGTTCTTAGAATGAGCAAAATCAGAATGTTCAAAATTATAATGCTCAAAATCACCAATATCAGAATGCTCAGGATGCTCAATAGGTACTAAATGATGTCTAACTAATCTATGAAATTTCCTATCTATCTCAGGATCAAAGGGTTGTAAGTCAGATGGATTTCCTCTAGTCATACACTAAATTCAGCATGCACAACTAGTTGCCTTCTTATGCAAGTAACAGTGTAGGTTTGAACTATAGCTACCATTAAACAATATCCAAATGACTTGAAATTTTGTGAGCAACCTTATAAAATGATGAGAAGATAGCACAAAAAATTTCAAATGAAAATTCGAAGTCTAACTATATAAGCTAAAAATGATAAGTTAAGAAAAATAAGAGAATAATACTTGAAAAATAAAAAACTTTTGACAGAATCACTTTTTTTGGACGATGGAGACCTCAGCCGGCTGTAGGTCAGCTGCCACAGTGTAGGAAATTTTTCAACCCCAAATACATACATAATAATTGCGATTTTGATAACTGGAGCAAAAGTTATGGTCGTTTGAAGTTTTGACAAAAATAAAATTTGCTACTTTTTTGGAACTTTCAAATCTGACCAAACTAAAGGCTCTAGCTATTTTTCCCACAAAATATAGATTAAAATAAGTTACCAAAAAAAAATTCAGCCAAAAATAACAACTCTAGCTACTAAAACAAAAAAATCACAAATAATTCAGCAAGGGTGGTCGCTAAAATCCATCACTACATGATTTCCACTACTACTCTGTTTTGCCGTCGCTAAATCCGTCGCAAAACACAATTCACAGCAAAACACCCAAAACTGAAACAGGGGAAGCGCTTAACAGAAAAAACTAAAATAGAACACACACTAAACAAAATACCAAGACACTAAACAACACTAACACAAACACTAACACAACACTAACAATTAAACATAAAACACGAAAGAATTAAACACTAACACGACACTAGCTGCTATGAACCTTTGGACACTGCTCCCCAACAACGACGCCAAATTTGATGGAGGCCGTACCCGAATCAAATAAATATTAAAATGTAGTAACTAGGAAGTGATCCTAGGTCGTTTCCCAATGAGCAATGATACACCAAATGTTCATAACAGATAGTAGGAAATAGTAACAAATTGGCGGGGGAGGGGGGGGGTTGTTTGCTTTTGTAAATTAAACAGCGAGTAAAATTGAATTAGAAATTATTAGAATTAAAATACGTTGCTTCCCCTTGATTCATAAGCAAGTCTCTTATCCTAGGTTGCGAGAATTCATCCTTTATCAAATCAACCACTTAATCCAACCCTAAATTAAATTACTAAGCGAAATTTAACATAAAGCATTCATTGTGTGATTAAGCATCACACACACCAATTACTCATAAACGATCATTAAGCATGAACATAAATTAAGCGCAGAGACAATTAATCAAGCACTAAGCATGCAAGAATTAATAGCAACAAATTCAGAGTAATTAGTGAAGAGAAAAAACTGAACAAAATTTAACAGTAATAATAGAACCTCAAAGAGAACTGTGTTTGATCCTTAAGAGAAAACAACGCTGCGGACTTAGCCTTCCATCAATGAAATAGAGAATGAAATTTTATTGATAAAGCTAAAAGTCTGAACTGGAATTGTAAAAAACGAAAATAAAAGAGAAAGAGAAGAGAGACTATAACTAAAAACGAAAAATAGAAGAGAGAGAGGAGCCAGAGAGAAGAGAGAGAGGGAGAGGAGAGAGAGAGAGAGAGGTAAACTAGAACCTTGGTGCTATTATATAGATTTTCAGCCCCAAAGCTTACAAATCTCTTTTAAATCCAAGCCCATAAATAAATTAAATTCAAATCTAGATAAGATAAGATAAGATCTAGATTAAATAATATCTAGATGAGATCAACTCTAAATAATATCTAGATAAGATAAAGATAAGATCTCATTTTGTAGAATAAAATAGTCTGCCCTCTTCAAGTCCAAGCCCAATTCTGGATTCAATCCCAATGCTTCATTAATTCTTGAAATTAGATTAAAAACATCAAATTAGCTTAATGGGCCCAAATAATAAAAGTGCCTAATGAATTTGACAATTAAGATTAATCAGTACTTAAAATGGTGCAAAAAGGGTTAAGAAATAGGAGAAAATAATGGCACATCACTTGCGCTTAGCGAAAGGACCATTTTTCAGAAAATATTTTCTAAGTTATTTTTCAGTCCCTTTCTCAAGAAATTGAAACCCTTATATCTAACATTCAAGGATAAACTGATATACTCCAATGTACAAATTATAAAGCAAGTTCCACATGATATAATGCATGAAAAACAAAGATAACAGAAATTAAAACTGGGTTTCCTCCCAGGAAGCGCTTCTTTAACGTCATTAGCTTGACACTTTTACCTCAATGGGTGATCAAATAAACAATGCTATGTGCCCTTGTAAATTCTTCACCATGGTACAGTTTTAACCTCTGGCCATTTACTACCCATGTTCTGTCAGGATTCTGAGATTGTGGGTTATATAACTTTATTGCACCATAAGATCAAACTTTCTTGATAACAAAGGGTCCAGACCATTTGGACTTCAGCTTACCAGGAAATAATTTCAATATTGAATTAAAAAGTAGTACATGTTGTCCCGGTTTGAAGTCTTTCTTCAACAGTTTTTTGTCATGGTAAGTCTTGACTTTTTCTTTATAAAGTCTTGAAGATTCATAGGTTGTTAATCGCATTTCTTCAAGCTCTAAAAATTGTATCTTTCTGTGCTCTCTGGATTCCTTCTCATCAAAGTTCAAAAATTTCATAGCCCAATATGCCTTGTGTTCCATTTCAACTGGTAAATGACATGATTTGCCATCCACCAGTTGAAAAGGAGACAGACCAATGGGAGTTTTGTATGCAATTCTGTAAGCCCACAGTGCATCTTCCAATTTGACTGACCAATCTTTTCTGGTTGACGCCACTATTTTTTCTAGTATTTTCTTTAATTCTCTATTGGATACTTTGACTTGCCCATTAGTTTGAGGATGGTAGGGGGACGCCACTCTATGATTCACATGGTATTGACTCAACACTTTTGAAGTTGAGTATTCTAGAGATGCAAACCACCATCACTGATTAAGAGTTGAGGAACCCCAAATCGAGCAAAAATATTCTTGATAAATTTCACCATAGTCTTAGCATTATTCCTTGAAGTGGCCATAGCTTCCACCCATTTAGACACATAATCAACAGCTACCAAAATATAATCATTTCCTGCAGATGAAGGAAATGGACCCATGAAGTCAATACCCCAATAATCAAAAACTTCAACTTCCATAATGTTTTGCAGAGGCATCTCATTCCTTCGGGAAATTCCCCCCATTCCCTGACATTGGTCACACTTTAAGAGATGGTGATGGGCGTCTTTAAAATGTGTTGGCCACAAAAATCCTGACTGTAAAACCTTAGCTATTGTTTTGTCTATGCCATAATGGCCGCAACATGGTGAATTGTGACAATGCCACCATATGCCCTTGGCCTCCTCACTTGTGACACATCTTCGAAGGAGACTATCTGCACCTACTTTGAACAAGTGTGGATCATCGCAAACATAATGTCGGGCATCATAGAAGAATCTTTTTCTCTGCTGCCAATTGAGGTCTTTAGGTATGACACATGTTGCCTTGAAATTAGCCATATCAGTAAACCAGAGTCTCCCTGCAATCAGAAACAAAGATTCATAAGGAAATTTATCTCTTATTTCAGCCTCTTTTGAAGTGACATCTTCATTCACCAATCTGGATAGGTGGTCTGCTACCACATTTTTAGAACCTTTCTTGTCCTTGATGACTAAATCAAATTCTTGAAGCAGCAGTATCCATCTTATCAATCGTGGCTAGGAATCAGCTTTGCGCAAAAAATATTTAATTGTTGCATGATCAGTGTAAATCACTATCTTTGATCCCACCATATAAGATCGAAATTTCTCAAGTGTAAACACAATTGCCAACAATTCTTTCTCAGTGGTGGCATAGTTAATCTGAGCATCATTCAAAACTTTGCTAGCGTAATAGATGGTATGAAAGATTCTGCCTTTCCGCTGCCCCAGCACCGCACCTACTGCATAATCACTTGCATCACACATCAATTCAAACTCTTGTCCCCAGTCTGGTGCTGTAATTATAGGAGCAGAAACCAATTTGGCTTTGAGAGTGTTAAAGGCTTCTAAACATTCTTCATTGAACACAAACACAGCCTCCTTGTTCAACAGATTGCTTAGGGGTTTAGCAATTTTGGAGAAGTCTTTAACGAATCGCCGATAAAATGCAACATGTCCCAAAAAACTGCGTATGCCTTTTACATTAACTAGGGGTGGAAGTTTATCAATAACATCTAGTTTGGCTTTATCCACCTCAATTCCTCTTTTAGAGATCTTGTGTCCCAGCACAATACCTTCTTGAACCATAAAGTGACATTTTTCCCAGTTAAGCACCAAATTAGATTCTTCACAGCGCTGTAACACTTTCTCTAAATTTGCTAAGCAATTTCCAAAAAATGCACCAAAGACCGAAAAATCATCCCTAAAGACTTCGATACATTTCTCTACCATGTCAGCAAAAATTGCCATCATACATCTTTGGAAAGTAGCAGGGGCATTACATAAACCGAACGAGTAGAGGGTACATGTACTTGGGGATTGTTATATTGAGAACAAGAGAGGGTACATCTCTTGTGGATCAGTTCAAGTGGAGGGTACATCCACTTGGTTTATCAAAGAGAACAAGGGAGGGTACATCCTTTGTGGATCTTTCGCTTGTAAAGGATTTTACAAGGTTGAAAGAAATCTCAAGAACCACAGGTTGCTTGGGGACTGGATGTAGGCACGGTTTGTGGCCGAACCAGTATAAATCTTGTGTTTGTCTTCTTCTTCCCTACACTCTTTAATTTCCGCTGTGTACTTTTAATTGCCGCTTTTACTTTTGGTTATGTTTCTATTTATGCTCTTTACTTTCTTAACTTTGTAGTAAAAGCCTAATTGAATCTAGTAACATTAAGAAGGATAGATTTTTAATTAGTCAAGACACGTTCATAATTAATTCAACCCCCCTTCTTAATTATTCCGAGGCCACTTGATCCAACAAGTGGTATCAGAGCAGGTATCTTGAGAAAAGTTTCACAACTTCAAGATTCATGGCCTCCTCAAATTCTCTGTTTCCTGAAGGAAACTCCATTCATAGGCCACCTATCTTTAATGGTGAGGGTTACTGATGCAATCCTCCTTAGGAAAGGACCAGTTACCAGAGCCATGAGCAAGAGGCTCCAAGAGGATTGGGCTAGAGCTGATAAAGAAGGCCTTAGGGTTCTAATGAACCTTAGGGTAGATTTTTGAGCCTATGGGTCAAGGTTGGGTCCACTCTTCTTTGTAAATATTAGAATAGGTTTTTTTTCTTCTTTTGGGCCTTGTATTTTGGCCATTCTAGTAGTATAGGATTTTAGCCTTGTATTTCAGGGCATTTTGAGTAGTCTTTGTAGTAGGATTTTTTTTTGTATTTTCATGTATTTTGTCATGGGGGTGAGCTTAGCTATTATAGGGGTGTGTAGCTAAGCTCTAGCTTCTCTTCTTAAGGAGGTGAGCTTAGTTATTAGAGGGGTGTGTGTAGCTAAGCTCTAGCTTCTCAAGGAAGCTTCTCAAGGAGGTGAGCTTATTTTTAGATGGGTGTGTGTAGCTAAGCTCTAGCTTCTCAAGGAAGTTTTCTCAAAGAATCTTCTCAAGGAAGTTTTCTTAAGAAAGCTTCTCAAGGAAGCTACCTAGTCTATAAATAGAAGCATGTGTAAGACTTGTTGTAACTTTGATGAATGAAAGTCTTATGAGATACACTTCAAAGTTCCACTTCTCTCCCTCTTTTATTCCTTCAATTTCGTGCTCCCCCCTTCTCTCTTTCTTTTCCTCCGTTAAAGCATCCTCTTCAAGCTTCTTATCCAAGGCAATTCTTGGTGGTAAAGCTCCTTCTTCCTTGGCTTATTCCCTAGTGGATGGTGCCTCCCCTCTCCTCTTCTCCTTTGCCTTCCGCTGCATCTCCATGGTGTATAATCACCATTGAAGGACCTCATTGAAGCTCAAAGATCCAGCCTCCATAGAAGCTCCACAAGCAAGCTTCCATCAAGTGGTAATCAGAGCACAAGAGCTTCAAGTAGGTGCTCCTTAAACCTCCATTAATTTTTTGCTTTACCTTCTCTTCCATTGTTGTTTCTTCATTTTTTCTCCATGTATCTCCTCACATGTCTTGTGATAAATGTTTTTAACATGATTCTTTAGAGTTTCCACCGACTAAACTTGCTATAGACGCTAGATTTGATTTTCTATGGTTCAAATTTCTTGTTCTTGTTCTTGAACCATGAATTGTGTTGAGTTTAGGTTCCTTTGAGTTTTGTCTTGTTATTTTTTTGTGGCTGAAACCTAAACCATAAAATTCTTACAAAAATATTAAAGTATAAGAAAAACTCAAAAATCTAGAGTGACTTGATCACCTATTGTAGTTTTGTCATAGAAGTCATGTCTAGTCATGAAACTTGTCACATAAGATTTCTTATGTTGTGCTGAATTTTTTTTTCTTTCTTGTTTCTTTGTCTAACTCATTTGTTCATGAGTGTATCAAATTCTCTTAGCCTATTATTTGATTTGAGTCAAATCTTTCATGTTAATTAGTCCTTAACATGTTCATGCAAAATTCTTAGAGAGTCTTTGATTGTGATCCTTTTCTTGAACTTTTAGGTTTCCTTATGATTGTGTCTATTGTGAATTTGAGTTTTGGTGATTGAATTGCTGGGTGAAATGTTGATCCTAAGTGAATATTGAACTCCTAAAACTGTGGTAAACAATCCTATTGAGTTCAACATACATAGGAAAGTTGAAAGTAAGCCCAAGGCAATCAATATACCATGCTTAAAAAAAAATCGCTGGTGCTGGCAGCTTGGACATACAAACTTGTAAAAATTACTGAGAATTGGTTACTTCGAATTTTGAGCTGAACGTTTTACTGAATTTTCTAGACATCTGGAAAAAAGTTATAAAAAAAGAAACAAGTGATTTGGATAAAAGGAAAAAATAATAAAAATCACACAAGTTGGCAGAAAAATCAGTATCCAGGAAAAAAAAGTGAAAGGGAATGTGCTTATTGTTTTGGCTCAAAATTTATTCTATAATTGGGGCCTATGTTATACCAATCTTAGTTCCTAAATTTCAATTGAAAATTACTGTGAAAAAAAGTGTCAAAGATAGAGGTTTGTTGAGTCTTTTTTTTTTAGTTTTTTTTACTCTACTCTAAAGCCATTCTAAGTTTCTCTTTGAGTCCTAGCTTGCTTCTATGTCCTTTTCATTGCTTTAATTGTTGAGTAATCCTTGAAAATTTGTCTTGTTAAAACTCCATTTGTTTAGCTTTCATTTCATTTTTTTTTTTGGTCTTTGGTTATTGCTTGTCTCCTTGTTTCCTTGTTTGTGGGTTGCCATATAGGGAATTGGAAGGAGGATTGGTGCCATCCCTTGAAGAATTTGAGTCAAGAAGAAAGGGGCCAACCACCTTAAGAGCTATTGGACTAAGAAGCACTCCAAATTGAGTGAATCACCAAAGAGAGAACAACCACTAAAATTGAGGACCGTTTTTCAATTTTGTAATTTGCAATTTACTTACCTTCATTGCTTTCAAGTTTTGTAACAAAAAGGCCTTTCATTGGAAGTGTGTTGGGAGCCTCCAATAGGTTACCAAACTTCCATTTGTGTATAATAATTTTAGGCAATTTTTCCTTAGGATAGTGAGTGTTTTGTTGGGAACCTTGAATGTGATCATCCAAACATTCTTAGGATTCACCTAGTTTACATTTCTTGCTTGCTTTCATTGCTTATTTCTTTTACCTTCCATTGTCAAACCGCCTAGATAGCTTGCATTTTACCAATTAGTTTTTTTTACCTTATCTTTCACACCTCTTTTAGTGTTTATTTTGGCTAGTTTCAACCATAGTTTCTTTTACCTTTTGTTTTCAAACCTCCAACAAGAAAGAACCACAACTTAGAAACCAACATGAGTCATCATTCAACTAGTGCTAATGATGAGGGTACTAGTCATAAGGACCCTCTATCTAGAATCTTAGATGAGTTGAGTTCTCTAAAGTTATGGAAAGAAACACAAGAGAGAAAAGAAAAAGGAAAAAAAAGAGTGGAAGAAATAAGTCAAGATGAAAGAGAGAAAATAAGAGAGGAAGAAAGAAGAAAAATAATAAAAGAAATGAAAAGAGAAAAACATGCCTCCAATAGTAGTCATGACTCTTGCTAGAGTTTAAGTGAAGAACTTAGCGACTATTATAGAGGGCGCCATAGTTCACATACTAAACATCACTCCCAAAGAAGGGAAAGGAATAGAAGGCCTCAAGAGGTTAACATTAGAATTCCATATTTCCATGGAAAAGATAATGTTGAGGCCTACTTAGATTCGGAAATGAAGGTTGAACAACTCTTTGCTTGCCATCATATTAGCGAAGAGAGAAAAGTTCCATTGGCTACCCTTAGCTTTCAAGGGTATGCCCTCTATTGGTGGACTTCCCTTGTTAGGGAACGAAGGATTCATGGGGATCCTCCTGTAGAGTATTGGAATGATCTTAAGAGTGCCCATAGGAAGAGGCACATTCCCCCCTACTATGAAAGGGAGCTTATGGACAAGCTCCAAAGGCTTAAACAAAGAAGTATGAGTGTTGAAGAATATAGACAACAAATGGAACTACTCTTTTTAAGAGTTGGACTTAGGGAGGAGGAAAGGACAAGCATAGCGAGGTTCCTTAGTGGGCTTAATATGGAAGTAAGGGACAAGGTTGAACTTCTTCCATATAGGGACCTAGATGAACTAGTCCAACTTTGTATAAGAGTGGAACAACAACTAAAAAGAAAGTCTTCTTCAAAATCTTATGGCTTTCACTATTATCCAAGGAAGGACCAAGCCCAAGGAATTTTGGGGGCTACACCTTCAAAACCCAAGGAAGAAAAGGGTAAGACCATAGAGAAATACACCCCTAAGACTAGTTCCCAAGAAAGGACTAGCAACATTAAATGCTTCAAATGTCTTGGGAGAGGTCACATTGCCTCTCAATGCCCCACAAAGAAAACCATGATCATGAGAGGTCAAGACATTTATAATAGTCAACAGGAAACTACTTCTTGCCCTTCCTCTAGTGGAAGTGAAGATGAAGTAAGGGGTAGTAAGGAAGTCTACCCCCATGAAGAAGGTGACCTCTTAATGGTTAGAAGGCTCCTTGGAGGTCAATTTTGTGATCTATCTCAATCCCAAAGAGAGAACATATTTCATACAAGATGCAAAATTTTAGATAAAACTTGTTCTCTCGTTGTGGATAGTGGATCTTGTTGCAATTGTTGTAGCACAAGATTAGTTTCCAAGTTGAACCTCACTATCATTCCCCACCCAAAAACCTTATAAACTTCAATGGCTCAATGAGCAAGGGGAAATGATAGTTAACCAACAAGTGAAGGTACCTTTCTCCATTGGGACATATAAGGATGAAGTTAATTGTGATATGGTTCCCATGGAGGCAGGACATATTCTTTTAGGAAGGCCGTGACAATTTGATAGGAAGATCATTTACAATGGCCTAACTAATGAGATTACCCTCACCCATCTTGGCACTAAATTTGTGTTGCATCCTCAAACACCTTCACAGGTGGCCAGAGATCAACTAACTATGAAAGATAAAAGGGATGAGGAAGAAAAACTAGAAAAACAAAAGAAAAAGAAGGATAGTAAGGCCTTGTCTTCAAAGGCCAAGGGGAAGGAAAAAGAGGAAAAGGATTCCTCCAAGAAGATTGTTAAGAAGGAAAATCATTTTGCAACAAAAGGTGATATTAAAAGAGCACTCCTTCTTAAACAATCTTTCTACCTTATCCTATCAAGGGAAACATCCCTTAGCACTGACACAATTCCTACATTTGAGACCTTACCCCCAAAGGTCCAAGAACTCTTACATGAATTTGGTGATATATTTCCCAAAGAGATACCCTCTGGGCTACCTCCTTTAAGGGGAATAGAAAACCAAATAGATTTAGTCCCAGGAGCAAGCCTTCCTAATAGGCCAGCCTATAGGACTAACCCTCAGGAGACTAAGGAGATAGAGTCTCAGGTTAAAGAATTGTTGGAGAAGGGCTGGGTCCAAGAGAGCCTAAGCCCATGTGTTGTGCCAGTGTTGTTGGTGCCCAAAAAGGATGGTACGTGGAGAATGTGTACAGATTGTAGGGCCATCAACAACATCACTGTAAAGTATAGGCACCCCATTCCTAGACTTGATGATTTGCTTGATGAGTTGCATGGTGCCAATATCTTTTCAAAAATTGATCTTAAAAGTGGGTATCACCAAATCAGGATGAAAAAGGGTGGTGAGTGGAAAACTGCTTTCAAGACCAAGTTTGGTTTGTATGAATGGCTAGTGATGCCCTTTGGGCTCACTAATGCACCAATCACCTTTATGAGGCTTATGCATCATGTCTTAAGGGATTTCATAGGTATATTTGTAGTTGTTTATTTTGATGATATTTTAGTGTACAGTAGGATCCTAGATGATCACTTAGGACATCTCAGGCAAGTTCTTTCAGTCCTTAGGAAAAACATCCTCTATGCAAATATAGAGAAGTGTACTTTTTGTGTAGATAATATAGTTTTCTGAGGGTTTGTAGTTGGTAGAAATGGGGTCCAAGTGGACCCTATGAAAATCAAGGCCATCCAAGAATGGCCCACCCCAAAAGGTGTGGGAGATATTAGGAGCTTCCATGGGTTGGCAAGCTTCTATAGAAGGTTCGTTCCTAATTTCTCTACAATTGCATCACCTCTCAATGAGCTAGTGAAGAAGAATGTGGCATTTACTTGGGGTGAAAAACAAGAGCAAGCCTTTGCTTTGCTAAAAAAAAGCTTACTAAGGCACCTGTTCTAGCTCTTCCTAACTTTTCTTAAACTTTTGAGCTAGAATGTGATGCCTCTGGAGTGGGAGTTGGAGCTGTTTTGTTACAAGGTGGGCACCCTATTGCTTATTTTAGTGAAAAACTTCACGGTGCCACCCTTAACTACCCTACCTATGATACAGAGCTTTATGCCTTAATAAGAGCACTCCAAACTTGGGAACATTACCTTGTTTCCAAGGAATTTGTCATTCATAGTGATCATCAATCACTTAAGTTCATTAGAGGGCAAAGCAAGTTAAACAAAAGGCATGCAAAATGGGTAGAGTACCTAGAGAAATTTCCATATGTTATCAAATACAAAAAGGGAAAAACAAATGTGGTAGCTGATGCCCTCTCTAGGAGACACACATTGTTTTGCTCCCTAGGAGCTCAAATTTTAGGATTTGATAACATTAGGGACTTGTATGCTTTAGATGAACATTTCTCTCCCATTTACAAGAGTTGTGGGAAAAAGGCCCAAGATGGATTCTATTTGGCTGAGGGGTATTTGTTCAAAGAGGGAAAGCTTTGCGTACCCCAAGGAACCATCAGAAAATTACTTGTGAAGGAGAACCATGAGGGTGGGCTCATGGGCCATTTTGGGATAGAAAAGACCCTTGTCTTACTCAAAGAAAAGTTCTATTGGCCCTATATGAAGAAAGATGTCCATAAGCATTGCACTAGGTGTGTGGCTTGTTTACAAGCCAAGTATAGGGTGATGCCTCATGGGCTATACACACCCTTACCCATTTCATCTGCACCTTGGGTAGACATTAGTATGGACTTTGTCCTTGGGCTCCCTAGAACCCAAAGAGGTGTAGACTCTATCTTTGTGGTGGTGGATAGGTTTAGCAAGATGGCGCACTTTATACCAAGCCACAAGGTGGATGATGCTTCCCACATCTCAAAACTCTTTTTTAGGGAAGTTGTGAGACTCCATGGTTTGCCTAGAACCATTGTGTCAGATAGAGATGCTAAGTTCCTTAACCACTTCTGGAAAACATTATGGGCTAAGCTAGGAACAAAGCTTCTTTTCTCCACCACTTGTCATCCACAAACTGATGGGCAAACAGAGGTAGTGAATAGGTCTTTATCAACCCTTTTAAGGGCTCTTCTAAAAGGAAACCATAAGTCTTGGGATGAGTATCTTCCTCATGTAGAATTTTCCTACAACAGGGGGGTTCATAGAACCACCAAGCAATCCCCTTTTGAGGTTGTCTATGGGTTCAATCCCTTAACACCCTTAGACCTCATTCCCCTCCCACTTGACACTTCTTTTATACATAAAGAAGGGGAATCTAGGTCAGAGTTTGTAAAGAAGTTGCATGAGAGGGTTAAGACCCAAATAGAGAACCAAACAAAGGTGTATTCAACTAAGGGCAATAGAGGAAGAAAGGAACTAGTTCTTAATGAGGGGGACTGGGTTTGGCTCCATCTTAGGAAGGAAAGATTCCCTACTAAAAGGAAATCCAAGCTTAGCCCTAGAGGGGATGGACCTTTTCAGGTCTTGGAGAGGATCAATAATAATGTCTATAGGTTGGACCTTCCAAGAGAGTATGGAGTCAGCACCACTTTTAATATTTCTGATTTAATTCCTTTTGCAGGTGAAGCTGATACAGAGGAGGAGGAACCAACAGATCTGAGGTCAAATCCTCTTCAAGGGGGAGGGGATGATGCAATCCTCCCTAGGAAATGACCAGTTACCAGAGCCATGAACAAGAGGCTCCAAGAGGATTGGGCTAGAGCTGATAAAGAAGGCTTTAGGGTTCTAATGAACCTTAGGGTAGATTTTTGAGCCCATGGGTCAAGGTTGGGTCCACTCTTCTTTGTAAATATTTGAATAGGTTTTTTTTATTCTTTTGGGCCTTTTATTTTGGCCATTCTAGCATTATAGGGTTTTAGCCTTGTATTTCAGGGCATTTTGAGTAGTCTTTGTAGTAGGATTTTTTTTTGTATTTTCATGTATTTTATCATGGGGGTGAGCTTAGCTATTATAGGGGTGTGTAGCTGATCGAGGCCATACCCGAATCAAATAAACATGAAAATGCAGTAACTAGGAAGTGATCCTAGGTCATTTCCCAACGAGCAATGATAAACCAAATATTCATAATATACTTGCAGTAACAGTAACGATTGGGGGGGAGTTTGTTTGTTTTCTGATTTAAGGAGCAGAACAAGTATACTGGAATACGAAACTAATAATATTAAAAATGGGTTGTTTCCTCTGATTCAGAAGCCATTCTCTTATCCTGGGTTATGGAGAATGCGTCCCTAACAGTTAACCACTTAATCCAACCCTATTTCAATTTACTAAGCGAAAATCAACTTAGGGTTGTCAATACGTGATTAGGCACCACATACACCAGTTAGCCCTTCGTCCATTAAGCATGAACGCAAGTTAGGCTCAGAGGCAATTAATCGAACACGAAGCGTGCACTGATTAATGTTCACAAATTTGGGTTAATTGGTGAAGGGAAAACTGCCAGGGAACCACATTATGAGCGAAACCTCAAAGAGAGTTGGGCTTCATCCTCAAAAGGAAACAACACCAGAATATTTAGCCTTCCATAGATTCAAACAGAAAACGTAAATGAAACATGAAACAAAACGTAAATAAACAGAAACGCAAATGAGACAGAAACGAAAATGAAAACAGAAACGTAAATGAAAGTAGAAGAAGAAACAAGAACAAAATTGTAATTAGAAGCTGGAAATGGAAAATTGCATTAAGAATGAAACAGTAGCATTAGAACAGAAAAACCTAAAAACCATAAACCCTAAGCTCTGAATAATAGCCTAACAGAATGCCTTGCACGAATCCCAAGGCTGCTATTTAAAAAGAGTCACTCAAAGTCACTAGGCCCTATTACAATACTCTGGCCCAAAACGAAATAAACACTAAACCACATAAAATAAAATTGCGAAATTTCCTAATTAGAAATTAACTAAGGTAAGCGCTGCTTTATTTGCCCTCTTCAAGTCCACAACCAAAATCCAAATTAAGCCCAATGTTTCATTAATTCTTGAAATTAGATTAAAAACATCAAATTAGCTAAATGAGCCCAAATAATAAAACTGCCTAATTAATTGACAATTAAGATCAATCAGTAATTAAAATGGTGCAAAAAGGGTTTAGAAAATAGAAGAAAATGATGGCACATCAGTAGCTAAGCTCTAGCTTCTCTTCTTAAGGAGGTGAGCTTAGTTATTAGAGGGGTGTGTGTAGCTAAGCTCTAGCTTCTCAAGGAAGCTTCTCAAGGAGGTGAGCTTAGTTTTTAGATGGGTGTGTGTAGCTAAGCTCTAGCTTCTCATGGAAGTTTTCTCAAAGAAGCTTCTCAAGGAAGTTTTCTTAAGAAAGCTTCTCAAGGAAGCTTCCTAGTCTATAAATAGAAGCATGTGTAACACTTGTTGTAACTTTGATGAATGAAAGTCTTATGAGATACACTTCAAATTCCACTTCTCTCCCTCTTTTATTCCTTCAATTTCGTGCTCCCCCCTTCTCTCTTTCTTTTCCTCCATTAAAGCATCCTCTTCAAGCTTTTTATCCAAGTCAATTCTTGGTGGTGAAGCTCCTTCTTCCTTGGCTTATTCCCTTGTGGATGGTGCCTCCCTTCTCCTCTTCTCCTTTGCCTTCCGCTGCATCTCCATGGTGTAAAATCACCATTGAAGGACCTCATTGAAGCTCAAAGATCCAGCCTCCATAGAAGCTCCACAAGCAAGCTTCCATCAGTTACCACTATTGGAAAACCTGAATGCAAATCTTTATTGAAGCCATAGATTTAAACATTTGGGAAGCAATAGAAATAGGACCTTACATACCCACCATAGTAGATGCAAGCACTAGCACAACAACACAAAAACCTAGAGATAAGTGGACTGAAGAGGATAGAAGAAGAATCCAATATAATCTTAAAGCCAAAAGCATTATCACTTCTGCCCTAGGAATTGATGAATATTTTAGAGTGTCAAACTGTTCAAATGCAAAGAAGATGTGGGATACTCTCCAACTTACACATGAAGGCACCACTGATGTGAAAAGATCTGGAGTCAATACCCTTACACATGAATATGAATTATTTAGGATGAACCCTAATGAGAACATCCAAAGTATGTAGAAAAGATTCACACACATAGTCAATATCTTGCCTCCTTAGGAAAAATCTTCCCTAATGAAGATTTAATTAATAAATTTTTAAGATGCTTAAGTAAGGAATGGAAGCCCAAGGTAACTGCCATTTCTGAAAGTAAAGATCTTTCCTCTATGTCTCTTGTCACTTTGTTTGGCAAATTGCAGGAACATGAAATGGAACTTCAACGTCTCAACCAAAATGAAGAGACCAACAAAAGGAAAAGAAGCAGATGACCTTGACAAAAGGAAAACATGCCTATGGACTTGATAGTCTCGAAGGCAAAGAAGATTGTGATAGTGTTGGTCAAAAGACATTGAAGTCTTCGAAAAGAGGTAGATGACCTTGATTGTCTCTGCAGGCCAATGGACTTGATTGTCTCTGCATGCAAATGAACTTGATAGTCTCGTAGGCAAAGAAGACTATGATAGTCTTGGTCGAAAGACATTCAAGTCTTCGAAAAAAGGCAGATGACCTTGATTGTCTCTGCATGCCAACGGACTTGGTAGTCTCGAAGGCAAAGAAGACTGTGATAGTCTTGGAAACCTTTCACTAAAATGTGAACACACTTAGCAAAGAAACAAACCTCCAAACCGATCATAACAACATATATTTTTTCAAGAAAAACAATATGACTGTTGGGGAATGAAAGCATGTAGATAGAATTTCTCATAACCAACAAATGAGATTTGGGACATTCGCATTTCATTTCTAAAAGAGCATTAGAAGAAAACCCTGGGTGCAATTGAATAGAGGAAAAATGCTCAAAGTGTATAAAGTCTCACACTAGAAAGTGTTTCATCCTAACTCCAAACCACAAATATGTCATGATTCGACTTTGTAAATCATTTCCCATCAAATCAAAGATAATATGCACAATCATGGATCAATAAGACATTTAGGAAGTTGGATTTTGGTGCAAAATTTGGCTTTGGTCGTTCGGGTTTTTCCCCTTTTTGTTTCCTATTCTTCCGGTGTGGAACAAAAGCGAACACAAAGATTTGGTTTGTAACTAAGCAAGTAACTGCTCTGCATCTCCCTCAGGTTTTAAACTAGGTTACTGTTACCATTCTTTTTCCTTTTTTCTCTTTCGACAACTCTGCGCATTGTTCAGACATTGTCTGGTTCAAAGGAACTCTCTTTTTCTTTTCTTTCTTTCTTTTCTATTTTCTTTTGCTTTTCTTCAATCTTTGATTGATTGATTATTTTCTTTTCTTTTCTTTTCTCTCGATGCACATTTATAACCCAAGGTAAAGAAAGCTTCTCTTAGAAGATCCTTCTGTTCTTTCTTCCAAGGGTAAGGTTGGAAATTTCCATCCTAGGTCAAGTTTTTGGCCAAAAAGTGGACGCTCAACTCAAAAGGCCGACAAATGGTGGGACATGATGTATGTCGGGATGTTTGTTTAGCAGGTTGCTTAGGAATAAGGGAATGCCCCAAATTATTTTCATGACACACATATGATGATGCTTAGAAATTCATGTATAAATGATCATAGCACACATCTATGTGGACACTCAAACATAAAGCTTTGTGGCCATGTAAACACTAAGGCTCAGGGTTTGTTTCCCCATTCAGATCGAACCAGTGTTTCAAAAATTGCTCTTTTATCAAGTTACGCACACATCCGAGTCCATTTTAGGCATTTTGGGAAAAAATTTCATTGCTTTCACCCTTCAGGTGCACATTTCTTTTTTTTTTTCAAAAACCTTTTGTGTTTCGATCCGTGAATTTTCCAAAGAAAATTGGCGGTCATTCTTTTTCAAAAGCATGTTGCCCCTATTTTTAGTTTTCTTTCTTTGTTGTTTTGTTTTGTTTTTTTTTATAGTTTTTATAGGAAAAGTTTGTATCTAGGCAAAGTTGTTTCCCGAGATTACACTTTATCAAAGGAACAAAAGCGTGTGAATGAAAAGAAAACAATACACAAGGCCCTTATTATTATTTTTTTGTTTCAAACAAACCATCACAATACAAATATGACAATATGCTAGAAGCGGTAAAGTTAATCACAATGAGATAACAAACAACTAAAAGCAATAACATAAAGTCCAGTTTTATCAAAATGAGATAAAAAATAAAAACTGAAAGCAATAACATAAAGTCCAAATTTATTGAAATGAGATAACAAATAAAAACTGAAAGCAATAACATCAAATAAAGACGAAATCACAATTTTTGACGACCTCAGCCATGCAACTCTGTCTCTTCAAGTGAAGAAATCCAGCACATCAGCCATATCATCATCCTCCTAAGCTCCCTCATCGTCCCCAGCAGCCTCTGCGGGACTTGCCCCTATCTCAAAATCGGGCACATCTCCAGGCCAGGCAACTGTGGCCTTGAACTGCTTGGGGGTAGGCCACGGGAAAGGACTGGTGTCCTAGCTCTGCTGGTGCATAGTGTAGCGGTAGAAGTCTCTTTAGCTGCACCTGACCCCTGTGATTTGTTGGATCAATTGGCCTTGGAATAATTAAGAAGGGTGGGTTGAATCAATTATGAACGTGTCTTGACTAATTAAAAAACCTATCCTCTTAATGCTACTAGATTCAATTAGGCTTTTACTACTAAGTTAAGAAAGTAAAGAACATAAATAGAAACTTAACCAAAAGTAAAAGCGATAATTAAAAGTACACAGCAAAAATTAAAGAGTGTAGGGAAGAGGAAGACAACCACAAGATTTATACTGGTTCAGCCACAAACCGGGCCTACATCCAGTCCCCAAGCAACCTGCAGTTCTTGAGATTTTTTTCAACCTTGTAAAATCCTTTACAAGACAAAGATCCAAAAGGGATGTACCCTCCCTTGTTCTCTTTGATAAACCAAGTGGATGTACCCTCCACTTGAACTGATCCACAAGAAATGTACCCTCTCCTGTTCTCAGTATAACAATCCCTAAGTAGATGTACCCTCTACTTGTACCACAAAGGATGTACCTTCCATTGTGTTGGGACAAAGAATTCTCAGGCGATTAGTCCTTTGAATCTTTGCAAGGGGAAACAAAAGATATCTCAGGTGGTTAGTCCTTTGAAATATTTTGCTTAAGGGGAAGGGAAGAATCAAAAGAATTCTCAGGCGATTAGTCCTTTGAATCTTTTGTAAGAGAGAAGGGAGACACAAAAGAATTCAGGCGGTTAGTCCTTCATTCTTTTTGCAAAGGGAGAAGAGAATGAAAAAGATGAATAGCACAAGTTTTTAATCAAAGAACTTTTCTTCAAAGAAAAAGTATTGAACAAAAACTTTTAGAAAGACGAAGATAAATGAGTAAGAAGTTCTGTTGAAAGTGTTGAAAGAGATGAAAGAAGATATTGAAAGATTGTTGAAGGATGATGATGAAAAAAGATTGAAAGATAGATGATTCAAAGATGATTGATGATTCTTGATTATTTGTTTTTTAAAACTCATGCCATGGTCATATTTATAATCTCTTGATGACTCAAGTCAAAGCTTGTGACTCTTGGCAATTTCTTTAAAACTAGTCACTTAAAAAGTTGTGACTTTTGAAAAAATCTTCAGAAACAAGTCACTTGAAGAATTGTGACTTTTGGAAACTTATTTTTGAAATCAATCATTGGTAATCGATTACCATTAAGGTGTAATCGATTACACATCAACAGATGTGACTCTTCATTTTGAATTTTGAAAATTAAAATGTTTAGAAGCTCTGGTAATCAATTACAAGTGTTGTGTAATTGAATACACAATTTTAAAATGATTTAAAACTGTTTAAACGCAAGTTGTAACTCTTGAAACACTGGTAATCGATTACTACATTTTGGTAATCGATTACCAGAGAGTAAAACTCTTTGGTAATGATTTTGTGAAAACTTCTTGTGCTACTCAATGTTTTGGAAAACTTTTTTAGTACTTATCTTGATTGAGTCTTCTCTTGATTCTTGAATCTTGAATCTTTATTCTTGAGAACTTATTCTTGAATCTTCGGAATTTGCTTAACTCTTGATTCTTTGGCATCATCAAAATAACCTTGGAAGGCATTGCGTCCACAATCTCCCCCTTTTTGATGATGACAACCCTAAAATCAAGAGAATGCATACAAGTCTTGTTCTACCGTTCACTCATCCCTTTCTCCCCCTTTTTTTTTGAATTTATGCTTAATTTTAAAGTTTTGAAAAAATATAATATCTTGATCTCTTAAAATACCCATTTTTCTCTCCCCCTTTGGCAACATCAAAAAGGCCAAAGTGCGTAAATCATACAAAATATAAAAATATACACAAAGCATATTTTGTAAAATAAACATAAAATATTCTAAACCATTCATGAAGCAAGACATAAACCAAATTATAATGCAAACCACATAGTCATATATCACAATCCATAAATATTCAATCATACTAAGCAAATATTAAAAATACTAAGTGTTCAAATGTCATAAGCATATAGCCAAATACAAGGCTTTAGAAACAAAACATAATAATAATATTAATAAAGTCTAAACTGATGGTGGTGGAGGTAAATCAAGGCAGTCGCGAATGATGGTGACATCTTCAACCTTTGTGATCCTTGAGTCCATTGCATCAAATCGCATGGCCACTTGTTGTTCCAAAGCATCAAACCTCTCACCAACATAGGTTTGGAGTCCATCAAACCTGTCCAAAATACTTTGAAGGAGAGAAGAGTCTCCTTCAACCGATAATTGTCCTTCATCATCATTTGGTTGAGTACCCTTTTTTACCCAAGAGCCATCACGCTCTTTGCGGTAACCAAAGGACGCAACCACAACAGCACCGATCAAGAAAGATCTCTTGATTGGAACATAATGTTCAGAATCAAGAGGGATGTTAAAATGTTGAAGGAAAAGAGTGACTAAATGTGGATATGGTAAAGGAGCAGTTAATCACAATGCCTTATGCATGCGATACCGGACTAAATGTGCCCAATCAATTTGTCGGTTGGTATGAAAGGCCCACATGACTATAAGATCTTCTTCAGAAACCTGTGCAAGGTTTGAAGATCTTGGGAGTAAAATACGATCAATAAGATAGTGAAGGATGCGGCTTTCAAGAGCCAATGAACCGGCAAGCAGCCTTTCGGTCATATCTGCTTGGTTGGTGCAAACCAACCGGCGGGCATCATGCACAAAAAAATCAAACTTCCAATCATTGTCCAGTGCACCTTCAAATGGTACACTGTCACTAGACAATTGGGTCTAATCATAGAAGAGGGATTGGTCAATGACCATCTTTATCCCATAAACTTCATAAATCAAGGTACTTTCTTGAATTTCAAGATTAGAATAAAAAGCTTTTACCAATTCAGAATACACAGGCAATTTTAGAGACATAAAGGGAATAAGATTTGAGTTTTGAAATACTTGAATGCATTTGAAACTCTCATCAGAAAAGAAATCCATATCTATGAACTTAGGGTCTATGATAGAACGAGAGGAGAAGAGGTTTGTGTACCGTATATGTTGTTCTTCTGATGAGAACAATGAGGAGGAGGAAATGGAGGAAGGAATTGGAGTATCCTGAACCTCGGAATGTCGTTGGCTTCTACTCGAAGAACCTTTGCACTT
The DNA here is from genome assembly GCF_000004515.6 of Glycine max. Taxonomy (NCBI): domain Eukaryota; kingdom Viridiplantae; phylum Streptophyta; class Magnoliopsida; order Fabales; family Fabaceae; genus Glycine; species Glycine max. The sequence goes on along the minus strand of NC_038246.2, from coordinate 19,457,378 downwards.
CTTAGATGGTTCCACCATTTGAGAGAGTTTTTTGAAATTACAATCGATTGAAATGAAAGATAATGAAAAAAGATGAATTTTGGGCTTTGTGGGGAGTGATTTGGATAATAAATGAGTGAGTTATGGCAAAATGAAGATTTAGGAACGAGGGTTTCGCGAGAGCAATGGAGATTTCTAATTTCGAAATTTGAATTTATAGGAGTAGGGACGCGTTGTAATCGATTACAACATTTGGTAATCGATTACACTCTTCCTGACTTGCTGTAATCGATTACAGTATTGTAGTAATCGATTACCAGAGAGCTTTTTAGGAAAACTAAGTGCTGAATGAATTCTTAGAGTGAAAGGATTTGAAAAAGGGTCAAAATATTTTATATCTAAAAACTCTTATATGAAAATAAATATATATAACATAATAGATTTTTAAAAAAAACTTTAATGACTTTTAAGCAAGTAATTCACATATCATACAAAAAATCATGCTAGAATCATATGTACTATCAACTATTTGTTTTAATAATAAACTTCATGCTTGAAGAAAGAAAATAACTCAATCAAACATATAAGCACATAGCAATCAATCAAGACAAAAAAATTGTTAGTCATCATATAAAAAAGTTAAGAAAATTCAATCAACTTAAATTTAAACGAAAATGATTTTAATGTTACCTTTTTCATGATTCAAGTGTCTAGATCTTTGAAGGTAGAAGTCTGACTTTTTCTTTTTGACAAATTTATGAAACTTCTTCACAAAGAGTGAGAAGTCCTTTTCATCATCAGATTCTTCTTCTTCTTTTTCTTCTTGCATTGAGGAGGAAGCTTTGAGTGCTATGCTTCTTTTCCTTTTGTCAGTCTCTTCATTTTTGTTGAGACATTGAAGTTCCATTTCATGTTCCTGCAATTTGCCAAACAAGGTGGCAAGAGACATAGAGGAAAGATCTTTACTTTCAGAAATAGCAGTTACCTTGGGCTGCCATTCCCAACTTAAATATCTTAAAACTTTATTAATTAAATCTTCATTAGGGAAGATTTTCCTAAGGAGGCAAGATGGTTGACTATGTGTGTGAATCTTTTATGCATACTTTGGATGTTCTCATTACGGTTCATCCTAAATAATTCATATTCATGTGTAAGGGTGTTGACTCTAGATCTTTTCACATCAGTGGTGCCTTCATGTGTAAGTTGGAGAGTATCCCACATCTCCTTTGCATTTGAACAGTTTGACACTCTAAAATATTCATCAATTCCTAGGGCAAAAGTGATAATGTTTTTGGCTTTAAGATTATATTGGATTCTTCTTCTATCCTCATCAATCCAGTTATCTCTAGGTTTTTATGTTGTGGTGCTAGTGCTTTCATCTACTATGGTGGGTATGTAAGGTCCTATTTCTATTGCTTCCCAAATGTTTAAATCTATGGCTTCAATAAAGATTTTCATTCATGTTTTCCAATAGTGGTAACCCTCATCATTAAAGATAGGTGGCCTACGGATGGAGTTTCCTTCCGGAAACAGAGAATTTGAGGAGGCCATGAATCTTGAAGTTGTGAAACTTTCTACAAGATACCTGCTCTGATACCACTTGTTGGATCAAGTGGCCTCGGAATAATTAAGAAGGGGGATAAGGGTTGAATCAATTATGAATGTGTCTTGAATAATTAAAAAACCTATCCTCTTAATGCTACTAGATTCAATTAGGCTTTTACTACTAAGTTAAGAAAGTAAAGAACAAAAATAGAAACTTAACCAAAAGTAAAAGCGATAATTAAAGGTACACAGCGAAAATTAAAGAATGTAGGGAAGAAGATGACAAACACAAGATTTATACTGGTTCGGCCACAAACCGTGCCTACATCCAGTCCCCAAGCAACCTGCGGTTCTTAAGATTTCATTCAACCTTGTAAAATCCTTTACAAGCCAAAGATCCACAAGGGATGTACCCTCCCTTGTTCTCTTTGATAAGCCAAGTGGATGTAACCTCAATTGAATTGATCCACAAGAGATGTACCCTCTCTTGTTCTCAGTATAACAATCCTCAAGTAGATGTACCCTCTACTTGTACCACAAAGGATGTACCCTCCAATGTGTTGGGACAAAGAATTCTCAGGCGGTTAGTCCTTTGAATCTTTGTAAGGGGAAACAAAAGATATCTCAGGCGGTTAGTCGTTTGAAATCTTTTGCTTAAGGGGAAGGAAAGAATCAAAAGAATTCTCAGGCGGTTAGTCCTTTGAATCTTTTGTAAGAGAGAAGAGAGACACAAAAGAATTTAGGCGGTTAGTCCTTCGTTCTTTTGGCAAAGGGAGAAGATAATGAAAAAGATGAATAGCACAAGTTTTTGATCAAAGAACTTTTCTTCAAAGAAAAAGTATTGAACATTTTAGAAAGATGGAGAGAAATGAGTAAGAAAGTTTAGTTGAAAGTGTTGAAAGAGATGAAAGAAAATGTTGAAAGATTGCTGAAGGATGATGATGAAAAAAAGATTGAAAGATAGATGATTCAAAGATGATTGATGATTCTTGATTAATTGTTTTTTAAAACTCATGATGTGGCGTCCCCAAAATAATGATTGGTTTAATAGTAATGATTTAAATAACAAAAACCATGGTAAATTTTTTTTTCTTCTTTTTCTTTTTCATTTCTTTCTCTTTTCACAATAATTAGGTTCAGAAGGAAAATCCTCACTATAGAGTCCTGAATGGCCAGTTCACAACTCTATTCGGAGTCATTTCTTTCTTACCACTCGTAATCTCTAAACTATTTTGTTGTTTCAAAGGAAGAGTATACTAGCCATTACTTTAGGACGTCACGTGAAAATAATAAAATAAAATACGGTCGGTAAACTCTTTTGTAAATAAAGTTTGCTAATGCTTTCTTTTCAAATAACAAGGTTAAACGTAAGTACATTCATCATTTAATAGCTGTCCAAAATATGGGAGTTTTACAAAATACATAGTGTCATCCAGAGCAAAGGTGTCCACAGTGGTGGCTTCAGCCACATGTATACAATCATCAAATTCCTATACAATAGGTCTACCCATACAAAAACAAAAGAGTAAACCTAACAGTCAGTCCTAGATACACCCACCCTCAAAAGTATATAAAACTAATCCAATGAGTTGTCTACAATGATGAAGAGCCTCCACTGATCGCCATCTCTCCAGGACCACTATCCTCCGTAGAGTCTGCCTCAGATGCCGACATGACGTCCTCGGGAGAATCCACCTCAGGGAGTGGGTCCTCATCACCCTCTAGAAAGTCAAGAGCATCCATAGCAGGCTCAGGAGGTAGCTCCTCGGGATCCTCCTCAGGGTCTTCCTCGGATGATGTCACCTCGATCACTTGGACTGGCTCCACTAGACAGTATGGTGTAGGCGTGGGTAGTATCCACTCCACAGTACGCTGAAGCGTGCGCGCGGGTTCATCTAGATGCACCAATGAAGTAGCCGTAAATCGAATCGTGCCCCGAAATCAACACCTCGTGTTGCCTTCGAAGGTCTCCCAAGCTCCCTCTAGGCACTCCATCTCCACTCGATCATGGATTAGCTGTGCCGCCATCACGATCTACAAGAAAGAAAAGAAAGGGGTAGACTCTTTCACGAGAATCTAACTACGCCGCAACACAATGCGTCTCATAACCACTACATGCAAGTAAAAGGGGTATCAGAAAACAATCACACAATGGGCATGCGCTATTTTATGATATATATCGATATACATATATTTTTGTGAAAGACATTTTATGATATATATCCACACATATATACACATTCTTGAAGAGCATTTCCATGTTATATATCCACATATATATACACGTTTTTTTTAAAGGCACTTTCATGCTATATATCCACATATATATACACATTTTTTGAAAGGCACTTTTATGCTATATATTCACATTTTTTGAAAGGCACTTTTATGCTACCTATCCACATATATACACATTTTTTGAAAGGCATTTTTATGCTACCTATCCACATATATACACATTTTTGAAAGGCATTTTTATGCTACCTAGGTGCAAGGTACTTACCATGATGCAGCAAGTTCAAATGCCAGTCTAAAAAAACCACACAAACATGCTCTCATATTCACGTAATTCATGCATTTTTACATCCAAGACAATAAAACTTAGATTCCTAGGCCTAAGTCATGTTTTTGGCACTTTATTCTAACACCTTCAACTGTCCACACACTCAAAATGGCAGCCATATATGCACAAATTCATTCCACAAGCCAAACTTCACAATACTACACGTAAAGGCCATTGAGGCATTTCACCGAACACTTGGTGGGCACATGTTCAATCATTAAATAATGAGGAACGGGGGCAATGTGACATGCCTATTCATACCAGAATTCAAGATAGGCCTATGGCCATCCCCTAAAGCCCTTAAACCAAGTAAACAAAGCATGGATTCACACCTAATTTGTCCCATGGAATTTGCAAAAAATAGACAACTAAAGCACCAAAATATCACAATGCGATGCCAAAATCCAAAGGAAAGTGGTACTTGTGGGGATGAACGAAAGCACAAGAAAATGAAAGCAAAAAGTGCAAATGGGGCCTTGGGGCTGCTGGAATCAAGTATTCCTGTAAGCCTTGATGTTCTTTGAAGGTTTGGGGAAGAAAATGGGGTGAAGAATGGCTTCACCCCTCCCTTTTTAAAATCTCGTCAGAGCATGCTCGCCTAGGCGAGCTTAGTTCACCCAGGTGTTAGTCGTCTTATACGACTAACTTTTGTATAGATATTTTTTTCAAAACACATATAGTTTCCCCAATTTATAGTTCTTTTGTAGGAATTTGTAAATAAATCTTGATATGTTTAGATACCTGTCATTAGAGTATCTTTAATTGGAATTAATGATAAAATCTGTACAATTTCAGGTCAAAAGAGGCTAAAGTCTTGAAGTGCTAAAAGGAGTAGTCACGCTAAGCGGAACCTGTGGGCTCAGCTCGCATCTACCACTAAACGTAGCTACATCGCACTTAGCATGATGAGAGAATCTGGAAGATCACATGAATTGAGGTTGCACGCTAAGCGCAAGATCAGCTCGCTAAGTGAGACGTTCATCTCTTGCCAGGCTCAGCGCATGACTGGCGCCAAGCCCAAATCCACTTACTCGCGCTAAGCGCGATATCACGATTTCAGAGCCTATTTAAAGCCTGATTTGTCAGAATTGAAGGACACAATACCTTTACTAGAGCTGCATATTTTTGCACAAAATTTGAGAAGAGTGCTCTGGAGGCAGCAGAGAGGCAGCAACTAAGCAGGGAAGCTAGGGTTCATCACTTTGAGAGATTAGAGTGTTTAAGTGATTATGATGTGCCAAGAAGAGGAGGAGGGATCCCCCTTCCTGTGTAAGCAACAATTGCTTTGTACTTTATGCCTCACTTGTATTAGGGTTCCTTGTATGGCTGGCTAAAATCATAGTTGGGGATTTCTAATGAACAATTGATGTAATTACTTCTCATATCTAATTAATTGTGTTTTGTGTGTTCAATGCTTCTTTCGATGCTTAATTACTGCATGCTCCTTGTCTGATCACCCACTTGTGTGTACTGTTAGGTGACTTTAGCATTGGGAAATGTATTGTTGCCTTAGAACTTGATAGAAGTAGGGCTAAATAACTGCATTACAATGGATGGATTGCGGGGTTTTAGTTTTCTTATTATGCTGTGATGATAATGCTGTTTAAGTTAAGCCTAGTCCAACAGGAGGGATCGGAGGATGAAGCTTAGGTTAAATTAGTCTAAACTTACGAGGGATCGAGGTTTAGTACTTTAGGCTTCAGCATAGAACACAAAAACATGATTAATTAGAGAAATATCTTCATATGCATCAACTCGTTTGTTAGAAAAACCCAACGCTTTTTACCTATTGCTGTCAACTTTTAATTACTTGCATTTACTGCTTTTTAACATAGAATCTAGTTTACTTTTGTTTATATTCTCAATTATCAATGTTGTTCACACAATGCTCTATTTCTGAATAGAATTCTGTCTAATAAGAAAGTTCCCTGAGTTCGATACTCGGATCACTCCGTTTTAATTTCAAATACTTGGCGACCCGGTGCGCTTGCCGATATATCACTTCCCCTTTGATATAAGTGTTTGTAAATTTAAGAAAAAAGAACTGTGTGGGGAAGCGAATACCAGGCGAGCTAATCAAGCTTTTTCTTTTCTTTTCTTTTCTTTTTTTGCAAATATTGGATTATGAGGCATGTATTTTTTTTTCTAAAAAATCCTATAGTTGCAGATAGGCTTAGGTATATTCAAGAAAAATAAATAAATAAATAAAATAAAGAATCTTAAAGAACATAATTAAAGATACTAGGCTGCCTCCTAGGAGCGTTTCTTTAATGTCTAGAGCCGGATGCGGGATGATGGTTGATTGATCACGGGCCTAGCACCTACTCGTACCTGCCCCTAAGCTTTGAACAAACGAAATGGCATCATGCGGCAAATGTGAAATAACACCACAAAATACCCATATTACCTTACACTTACCCTTGTCTCAATTTTGGTGTGATGTTGATCATCACTCAAAGTGACTCTTTATTTATCCTTTGATTCGCAGGATGACAAGATGCAAATGCATGCATGCTTATGGTTTGGATGTTTAAGTGCAACAATTAAATAGGTGTTATTGTGTTCAATTTTACTTACGCTTACGGCACCCCATGATTTGAGCCAAAAGGCTTCGTATTCAAGATCGAGAGTGTGTAGAAATGAAAGTCACAACACAGAAATTTTAAGATGCAAATCATTAATCCAATATTTATTAATGTTGCGATCATGGTTTACAAAGGATCTTAAGACTTTGGAGATCCCAATGAGTCCTTGGAGAACAATCGTATATCGGACCTTCTAGCTGCCCCATGTACTAAGCATAATATCGCTTGACGATATCAGAATTCACAGGCGAAGGTAATTATTCATCATCCATGCTGGCAAGCAACAATGCACCTCCCGAGAATGCCTTCTTCATAACAAAAGGTCCTTCATAATTTGGAGCCCACTTCCCCCTATGGTTCTTTTGAGCTTGGGATACTTTCTTCAAGATGAGATCCACCTCGTTGAACTTGTGTGGGTGTATTGTTCGACTTCCGGCAAGTGCACCAGATCTCACAAGTAGTATAAAACGGTAAGAACCGAGTATCTAACACTCGAGGAACTTGTGTTATTTGGTAAGCTATTTTAGCAAATAGGTGTCTGGTGTGTAAAGGTAAGCGTGAATATGAACAGGTGTATAAACTATCTGTGCAAAAAAAAAAAATCACGCGAGAGAAATGATGTGTAAAAACAAGTAGAGAACACATTGGCCTTCCTAATAGGTGCCTGATGCTAAAAAGATATTCTCTATTTAACAATGCTCATGTGTTCTTATGGTGTCTCCTGCGATACTAAACCCTGATTCCTCATGATAGTTTAGCCTAATCTTGATCATGCATCGTCCGCAGATTCCTCTTGTAAGACTAAACTCAACCAGGACCGCATTAAGACACACATACACAACTAAATTATCGCACCCCGATTCCTCGTGAAAGCACGACAACTCAGCCCTGTACTATCAAGGACTTTAGAGTCAGACCAGTTTCCACTATTGAATAACCCTAACAAAGCATGCATCTACGTGATCAAGGTAAAGACATATTGGAATGACAAGCAGATAGCACAGAGAACACACAAAACATCATTAAATAGATAGAAATATATTTACATCAAGTACTTATAGGGAAGATCCAACAGAGGATTTAGCTTTCCATTCCAGGAAGCCTTCCTAACAACAAAGAGAAGAACAAGATGAAAGATTGCAAAAATACAAGTGGTGCAGATGTCTCCTTCACCTCTAGGATCTCACAATCACTCACAAACTCATCTCAGGCTCTCAAACCGGCTCCTGCTTCAAGCTCTGGTCTCTGCAGATCTTAACACAGCAAAATCTCTCAAAACTCTTTGGAACTTGAACCTTTATCTCTCTAGAAACCCTAGACATGCAAAGCTCTGAATCCCAGTCCAAACTCCCCTTCTAAAATCTGATTTCAGGCTTAAATAGGTGGCCTTGTTCATGCTCGTGCGCTTAGCGCACTTATGGACCGCTTAGCGCACATTAGTGAATTTTGGCTTAGCGCATGCCTTTTGCGCTTAGCGGATGAATCAAAGCGGTGCGCTTAGCAAACCTATACAGCTCATCTTCTTCCAGAGTCTTCCTCGTGCTTATCCCAGGAGTGTTGCGCTTAGCGAACGCTCGCTAAGCCAACAAATTGGCTTAGCGAGAAGGTGAAAAACAACACCTTCCAAAGCTTGCCTAATTAACCTGAAATTGAGAGAAAATGATTATTAAACACACAAAATGGAAGTACTAAGTATTTATTACCTATACTTAACAGAAAATACTTATAACACTACAAAATAACCATAGTTTGGATGAGTTTGATACAATTTACACAAGTTTTATACACAAAAGTTAGTCGTTTTCACCGACTAACACATACCTTCCTGGCGAAGGCGTTCTTCACTCGGCTTTGATACAATTGCCCATGGCTCATGGCAGCCAATCTCTTACCTTCTATAAGATTCAACTGATCAAACCGAGTTTGAGCCCATTCCAATTTCTCCAATCTTGATTCGGCTAGAATCCTCAACGAAGGAACCTCTACCTCAAATGGAAGCACAACCTCCATCCCATACACTAAAGAGAACTAGGTTGCCAGTTGATGTGCATACTGAGGTTCTATAACCATGCAGCATAAAAGGGAGCATGTCGTGCCAATCCATGTATAACACGGTCATCTTTTGAACTATTTGCCCCTATTCTCATCCTCCACCTTCTCCTCGAACAGGGTCATGATGTCATCATCCGGGAATTCTGGATGCATAGGCTGGTAGTCATAGATGGGCTACTGAGCCAGGTAATCTGCCAAGCCGCTTCCCTTTATCGCCTTTCGAGTGACATAAACAATGTTGAATTCTAACAGTAGAACCTGCCACCGAGCGATTCGTCTGGTGAGAGCAGATTTTTCAAAGATGTGCTTGATTGGGTCCATCTTTGACACCAACCAAGTGGTAAAGTTCAGCATGTATTGCCTTAGACGGTGGGCGGCCCAAACCAGGGCACAACACATCCTTTCTAGCAACGAGTAATTCATTTCACACATTGTGAACTTCTTGCTTAGTGTTTACTTCCAGCAAGTGCACCGGATCACGCAAGTAGTATAAAACGGTAAGAACCGAGTATCAAACTCTCAGGGAACTTGTGTTACTTGGTAAAGCTATTTTCAGTAAACAGGTGTCTAGTGTGAAAAGAGATGTATTTATATGAACAGATGTGTAAACTAACTATTAAAAAGGGAAAATGACGTGAGAAATGATGCGTGAAAACAAGAAGGTGACACATTGGTCTTCCTAGTAGGTGCCAGATGCTCAAAGGATATTCTCTATTTAACAATGCTTAGGTGTTCTATGGTGTCTCTTGAAATGCTAAACCACGATTCCTCATGATAGTCTAGCCTAATCCTGATCTAGCATCGTCCGCAGATTCCTCTTGTTGGACTAAACTCAACCATGATCGCAATAAGACAAACATACAACAACTAGGTTACCGTACCCCGATTCCTCGTGAAAATATGACAAACTAGCCTCATCCTATCAAGTTCTAAGAATTAGACAAGTTTCCACTATTGAATGATCCTAAGGAAACACTCATCTAAATGATCAAGGTAAAGGCATGGAAGAATGAAGTTCTGATAGCACAGTGAACACACAAAACATCATTAAATAGATAAAAAGATATTTACATCAAGTACCTAGAAGGAAGATCCAACAGAGGATTTAGCTTTCCATAACTGGGAAGCTTCCTTTACAACAAAGAAAAGAGAAAGATGAAAGATTGCATAAATACAAGTGGTGGGGATGTCTCCTCCACCTCTAGGACCTCTCAATCACTCACAAACTCAGCTCACGCTCTCAGGATAGCTTCCTTTTCCAACTCTGGTCTCTGTAGATTTTCACACAACAAAATCTCTCAAACTCTCTAGAATTTGGACCTCTTTCTCTCTAGAACTGAAGACATGCAAAAGCTCCTCAAGAAAAATGGCCTACTCGCTCTCTAAATCTAATTTCATGCTTAAATAGGTGGCTTTGTTCGTGCTCGTGCGCTTAGCACAACTCTGATCCGCTCAGCGCACATTAGTGAATATCGGCTTAGTGCGTGCTTTTCTCGCTTAGTGAATGGACTGAAGCGGTGTGCTTAGCGGGATGACCCTTCGCTTAGCGAACATGCACAACTCATCCTTCTTCAAAATTCTTCCAATGGAGCTTACATTCTCTCAATCCAATTAAATTTATTTCCAACCACACACACCAAATATTCACTTATTTCATGTGAAATTACAAAACTGCCCCTAATACAAAAAACTAGTCTAGTTGCCCTAAAATACAAGGGCTGAAAAATCCTACATTTCTAGGGTACCTTACCTATATTATGGAGCCCTAAATACAAGGCCCAAAAATAATGAAACCTTAATCTAATATGTACAAAGATAACTGGGCTCATACTTAGCCCATGGGCCCGAAATCTACCCTAAGGCTCATAAGAACCCTAGGGCCTTCTTTTGCATCTTTGGCCCAATCTTCTTAGAATCTTCTATCCAATGCCCTTGCGAGGTAGGATTGTATCAGGCCGCAAAGAATTGAGCTTAACGGCCATGAATGGCACTTAGCTCAATGAAAATCAGTTCTGGCCGTAAGGAAATGAGCTTAGCGGAATTGACTCGTACTTAGCCAAAGTGTATGATTGGCTTAGCGATCAGGCTGCAGCTTAGCCGAATTCAGATTGAATTGAAGTTGGCTTAGCTCAGCCTTGGCCAGCTTAGTGGACCTAATAAGCCTCTGATGCAAGGTTTGATCGCTAAGTGCTTGAGACTCGCGGCTTAGCGCATGAACAAATATGCGCTTAGCACGAGGCTTGCGATTAGCGAAAGGACTATTTTTCAAAAAATGTTTTCTAAGTTATTTTTTAGTCCCTTCCTTAACAAATTGAAACCCTTTTATCTAACACTCAAGGATAAGCTGATATACTCCAATGTATAGATTATAAAGCAAGTTCCACATGATATAATGCATGAAAAACAAAGATAACAAAAATTAAAACTGGGTTGCCTCCCAGGAAGCGCTTCTTTAACGTCATTAGCTTGACACATTTACCTCACTGGGTGATCAAACAAATAGTGTTATGTTCCCTTGTAAATTCTTCACCATGGTACAGTTTTAACCTCAGGCCATTTACTACCCATGTCTTATTAGGATTATGAGATTGTGGGTCACATAGCTCTATTGCACCATAAGATCGAACAAAGCCCAATATGCCTTGTGTTCCATTTCAACTGGTAAATGACATGATTTGCCATACACCAGTTGAAAAGAAGACAAACCAATTGGAGTTTTTATGCAGTTGTATAGGCCCACAGTACATCTTCTAATTTGGCTGACCAATCTTTTCTGGTTGACGCCACTGTTTTTTCTAGTATTTTCTTTAATTCTGTATTGGATACTTCGACTTGCCCATTAGTTTGAGGATGGTAGGGGGACACCACTCTATGATTCACATGGTATTGACTCAACACTTTTTGAAGTTGAGTATTACAAAAATGTGACCCACCATCACTGATTAAGATTCGAGGTACCCCAAATCGAGCAAAGATATTCTTCTTGATAAATTTCACCACAGTCTTAGCATCATTCCTTGAAGTGGCCATAGCTTCCACCCATTTAGACACATAATCAACTGCTACCAAAATGTATTCATTTCCTGCAGATGAAGGAAATGGACCCATGAAGTCGATACCCCAACAATCAAAAACTTCAACTTCCATAATGTTTTTCAGAGGCATCTCATTCCTTCGGGAAATTCCCCCCATTCTCTGACATTGGTCAGACTTTATGACATGGTGATGGGCATCTTTAAAAAGTGTTGGCCAGAAAAATCCTGATTGTAAAACCTTAGCTGTTGTTTTGTCTTCGCCATAATGCCAGCCACATGGTGAATTGTGACAATGCCACAATATGTCCTTGGCCTCCTTGCTCGTTACACATCTTCGAAGGAGATTATCTGCACCTACTTTGAACAAGTATGGATCATCCCAAACGTAATGTCGGGCATCATAGAAGAATCTTTTTCTCTACTACCAATTGAGATCTTTTGGTATGACACCTGCTGCCTTGAAATTAGCCATATCTGCGAACCAGGGTCTCCTTACAATCAAAAACAAAGATTCATTAGGAAATTTATCTCTTATTTCAACCTCTTTTGAAGTGACATCTTCATTTACCAATTTGGACAAGTGGTCTGCTACCATATTTTCAGAACCTTTATTGTCCTTGATGACTAAATCAAATTCTTGAAGCAACAGTATCTGTCTAATCAATCGTGGCTTGGAATTAGCTTTGCGCAACAAATATTTTATTGCTACGTGATCAGTGTAAATAACTATCTTTGATTCCACCAGATAAGATCAAAATTTCTCAAGGGCAAACACAATTGCCAACAATTCTTTCTCAGTGGTGGCATAGTTAATCTGAGCATCATTTAAAACTTTGCTAGCGTAATAGATGGTATGAAACATTCTGCCTTTTCGCAGCCCCAGCACAGCACCTACTGCATAATCACTTGCATCACACATCAATTCAAACTCTTGTCCCCATTCTGGTGCTGTAATCACAGGAGCAGAAACCAATTTGGCTTTGAGAGTGTTAAAGGCTTCTAAGCATTCTTCATTGAATACAAACACAACCTCCTTATTCAACAGATTGCTTAGGGGTTTAGCAATTTTGGAGAATTCTTTAATGAATCTTTGATAAAATCCAGCATGACCCAAAAAAATGTGTATGCCTTTTACATTAATTGGGGGTGGAAGTTTATCAATAACATCTAGTTTTGCTTTATCCACCTCAATTCCTCTTTTAGAGATCTTGTGTCCCAGCACAATACCTTCTTGAACCATAAAGTGAGATTTTTCCAAGTTAAGCACCAGATTAGATTCTTCACAGCACTGTAACACTTTCTCTAAATTTGCTAAGCAATTTTCGAAGGATGCACCGAAGACCGAAAAGTCATCCATAAATACTTTGATACATTTCTCTACCATGTCATAAAAAATTTCCATCATACATCTCTAGAAAGTAGCAGGGGCCTTACATAAATCAAATGACATGCGGCGATAAGCAAAAACATCGAAAGGACATGTAAACGCTGTTTTTTCTTGATCCTGAGGATCTTCTGCAATCTGATTGTAACCTGAGTATCAGTCCATGAAACAGTAGAAGGATTGCCATGCAAGTCTCTCAAGCATTTGATCCATGAAGGGAAGCGGGTAATGGTCTTTTCTTGTGCCTTCATTGAGCTTCCTATAATCAATACACATTCTTCATCTAGTGACTGTTCTTGTAGGAATTAGCTCATTTCTATCATTTTTGACCACTGTCATCCCTCCTTTTTTGGAACAACTTGAACCGGACTAACCCATGAGCTATCTGAAATTGGGTAGATGAGCCCTGCCTCTAGTAACTTAAGCACTTCTTTTCTTCTTCTTTCATTATAGGATTCAATCTTCTTTGGGGTTGTCTCACGGGCTTGAAATTGGTTTCCAAATTGATTTTGTGCATACAATATGATGGACTGATTCCCTTTAAATCAGAGATGTGCCAACCAATAGCCGCTTTATGACATTTTAGAATATGCACCAGTTGATCCTCTTCTTCCTTCTTCAAAGAGTTGCTAATTATAACAGGTTTAGTCTCATTATTCTTCAAGAACACATACTTTAAATGCACTGGAAGGGTCTTTAATTCCGCTTTGGGCTTTTCTGTTGGTCTAAAATTTTTTAATTCTTCAAAAACCATTTGACCTGCAAAATTGTTTTTTGGATCATCAGGCTCTTCATCACAAACTAAGTAGTCTACCACATTTTCAGGTTCTTTGTCCAAAGGAAACTGTAATATCATGGTTGAAGCTGATTATGCTATTTCCTGCTCCACCTCTTCTTCTTCAAAATAGGCATCACCCATATTTGAGTGTTTCACGACTTCAAAGAGGTTAAAAGAGATTTTCTGATCCTACAACATAACCAATAGTTGCCATGCAAGGATATTCTGGAGTACTGGAAACTTCACCCTTTTCTTCTTTGTTGATCAATTGATGATGGATTGTGGTAACTTGAAGAATGCTTTCTTGATGTTCTTCAATCTTTGCATACTCTTCTTCTCTTCTGTCCATAACTTTAGTCATGTCATATATCAACTTGCTAAGCTGAGTTTCAGTTCTTTTAAAAGCTTGTTTCATTGAATCTACAATATCTATGAATTGCATTAGAAGGTTATCCAGATAAGACTATCCTCCTGCTTCATTGTGATAATAAGGTTGCCATTCTGACTCCTATTGATAATCTGCAGAAGAATAGTCTCTTTCAAGCTGAGTTCCCTGCTGTTGCATGGAATAACAATCGCCTTTAGAGCTAGCTTGGTACATCATGAAGTCTGCCAATACACTTTCAAGATCAGGAGCTCTCCCTTTCTCATAATAGTTGTACATGGCTGATTCCTGCCTCCGATTAAAGTTATTGATAGAATAAAAATAGCAACTGTCCTGGTGATGCTCTCCTCCAGCAAAATCACAATTTATTAGTGGAATAGAGATAACAATCTTCATGATACAGCGGTAAGAGATTTATCTTCCTTAGAAATAATTGAGCCACCTGTAGGAGATTCAATACATACAAAATACTAACAGACACAGCGATTATCCAATTCAATAAGAGAAGACAAATAGGAATTGAGAACAAGTATTCACAGATAATCATAGAATAACGAATAAAGAATAAACACCTAAAAATGATCTAACTTTCCAAATAAAAAGAAGTTCCCCGGCAACGACGCCAAAAACTTGTTCGCTTCCGGCAAGTGCACTGGATCGCACAAGTAGTATAAAAAGGTAAGAACCGAGTATCGAACTCTCGGGGAACTTGTGTTACTTGGTAAGGCTATTTCAGTAAACAGGTGTCTAGTGTGAAAAGAGATGTATTTATATGAACAGATGTGTAAACTAACTATTAAAATGGGAAAATCACGTGAGAAATGATGCGTGAAGACAAGAAGGTGACACGTTGGTCTTCCTAGTAGGTTCCAGATGCTCAAAGGATATTCACTATTTAACAATGCTTATGTGTTCTATGGTGTCTCCTAAAATGCTAAACCTCGATTCCTCATGATAGTCTAGCCTAATCTTGATCAAGCATCATCCGCAGATTCCTCTTGTTGGACTAAACTCAACCATGACCGCATTAAGACAAATATACAACAACTACGTTACCGTACCCTGATTCCTCTTGAAAATATGACAAACTAGCCCCGTCCTATCAAGTTCTAAGAATCAGACCAATTTCCACTGTTGAATGATCCCAAGGAGACATGCATCTACGTGATCAAGGTAAAGGCATGGTAGAATGAAGTTCTGATAGCACAGTGAACACACAAAACATCATTAAATAGATAAAAATATATTTACATCAAGTACCTAGAAGGAAGATCCAACATAGGATTTAGCTTTCCATAACTGGGAAGCTTCCTTTACAACAAAGAAAACAAAAAGATGAAAGATTGTAGAAATACAAGTGGTGGGGATGTCTCCTCCACCTCTAGGACCTCTCAATCACTCACAAACTCAACTCATGCTCTCAGGACAGCTTTCTTTTCCAACTCTGGTCTCTGCAGATTTTCACACAACAAAATCTCTCAAACTCTCTAGAATTTGGACCTCTCTCTCTAGAATTAAAGACATGCAAAAGCTCCTCAAGAAAAATGGCCAAACTCGATCTCTAAATCTGATTTCAGGCTTAAATAGGTGGCTTTGTTCATGCTCGTGCGCTTAGCGCAACTCCGATCTGCTCAGCGCACATTAGTGAATATCGGCTTAGCGCGTGCTTTTCTCGCTCAGTGAATGGACTGAAGCGGTGCGCTTAGCGAGATGACCCTTTGCTTAGCTAACATGCACAGCTCATCCTTCTTCCAGATTCTTCCTCGCGCTCAGCCGAGGTGGGTTGCGCTCAGCGGATTGCTCGCTAAGCCAACAGATTGGCTTAGCGAGAAGGTGAAAATCAACACTTTACAAACTTGCCTAATTAACCTGAAATTGAGAGAAAATGATTATTAAACACAAAAAATAGAACTACTAAGTATTTATTACCTATCTTTAACTAAAAGAACTTATAAAACTACAAAATAACCATAAATTGGAGGAGTTTGGTACAATTTACACAAGTTTTAATCACAAAAGTTAGTCCATTCACTGACTAACACTTAGGTAATAGATGAACCATTCCTTCTTTCTGGACTCGTCATGCTGCCCCAACATACACGCCATCAACTCATCCAATACAGTCATATATAGGATAAGGGGTCTTCCAGGCACCGATGGCACAAGCATAGGAGGGTTTATAAGGCATCACTTAATCCTTCTGAATGCCACTTGGCAGTCGTCATCCCAGTGGACGGACTGGTTCTTACGCAATAGCTTGAAGAGAGGCTCACAAGTGGCTGTGAGCTACAATATGAACCTCGCTATGTAGTTCAAATGTCCTAGGAAGCCTCGGCCCTGCTTCTCAGTGCGTGGCTCGGGCATTTGAAGGATGGCTTTCACCTTGTCGGGGTCCACCTCTATCTCCTTCTAGCTTACGATAAAGTTGAGCAACTTTCACGACTTGACCTCGAAAGTGCACTTTGCGGGATTCAACCTTAATCGAAACTTTCACAGCCTCTCGAACAACTTCCATTAGTTGACAAGGTGTTCCTCCTCGGTCATTGACTTGACAATAATATCATCCACGTAGACCTCTATTTCCTTGTGCATCATGTCATGGAATAATGCTACTATAGCCCGTTGGTAGGTTGCCCCATCGTTCTTAAGCCCAAAGAACATAACTTGGTAGGTTGCCCCATCGTCTTTCTCCATGTCCTCTGGTGCCATCTTTATTTGGTTGTAGCCCGAGAACCCGTCTATGAAAGAAAACAAAGCAAAATTGGCTCGATTTAGATCCCGATAGTCCACGCACCTTCCCATCCTTCTTAGGGACTGGCACAATGTTGGCAAACCATTCCGGGTATTGAGCAACAGCCAAAAAGCTGGCATCAAATTTCTTTTTCAGCTTTTCTTTTATCTTCAAGGACATCTCGAGCTTGATCCTTCGCAGTTTTGTACGATGTCGGGACTTAAGCCTGGCATATCTTGGTATGACCAAGCGAAAATGTCTTGGTAGTCTCGTAGCAGAGCTACCAATTCATCTCGGATGTTTGTGGACATGCCTATAACAACCTTCACCTCCTTTCTTTCCTCGCCATCACCCAAGCTCACAACCTCCGTTTCTTCTTGGTGTGGCTTCACCTCCCTGTTTTCTTGTTCGACCATTCTTTTTAGCTCTCGGGAAGCCCTCAATCCTCATCTTCCCCATCCTCAGCTTCGTTTACCAGTTTCTCAAAATCGATGTCTGGGTCCTCGGTATCATTACCTTCATAGGACCCATTGTCGGATCGGTATCATTTAATCGCAACAAAAATAAACATGCATAAGAATGAAAATGGATGAAAGTGCAAGAACAAATAAAGAAGTATTGTATATTTATTATTTTGTGGTAACAAAAGACAAGCCCAAACAGGGAGAGAATCCTAAAGCCTAGGCCTAGCAAAAGGGTTAGGACTAATGAATTACATTGTGCTTGCCACAGAAATTCCGGGTTAATTGGCCCTCCACCACAAATTTCAACTTTTGGTGGAGCGATGAAGGGACTACCCCAACTGAGTGAATCCAAGGCCGGCCTAATAAGCAGCTATAGGACGGATTGATGTCCATCACTTGGAAAGTAATCTGGCATACGTGGGGTCCAATTTGGATTGGGAGTTCGATCTACCCCCTTAAATCTTGGCGGTTGCCATCGAAAGCCCGGACAACCATGGAGCTTGGCCTTAGGTGTGACGCGTTGAAAGGAAATTTGTCCAATGTAGCTTTGGGCATGACATTAAGGAAAGAGCCATTGTCAATAAACACTTTGGCCATGATGTGGTACAAACACTTGACAAATACATGTAAGGCCCTATTGTGCCCCCGGCCCTTGACGGGTATCTCCTCATCGATGAATGTGAGGTAATTGTTGGCGGTAATATTGTTGATGATGCCCCCGAAACCCTCCACAGATATGTCTTGGGCCATGTGGGCTTTGTTCAAGATCTTGACCAAAAGTGTCAGATGAGGCTTAGAGTTCATGAGTAGTCCCAACAGGGAGATCTTATCAGGGGTTTTATTGAGTTGTTCAAATACCTTAAACTCGCTCTGCTGGATGATGCACAGGAACTCGATTGCTTCTTCAGCAGATATTCCTTTTTTGTTGAAGTCCTCTTCTTCCTTAGTAAACCTTCCAGCTGGGACCTCCTCATCCAGAATCGGGTTCACCTTGCCACTCTCCTCCATGCCCGCCTTCGCCTATCCCTTCGGGTCCTTGGACCGCACCAGCGGCTCGGGTCATTCCGCTCGCTACGAGTCATTCCGCTCGTGCCAGAGATGTTAGTGACCTTGGAGGAGGATAGGTCATCTTTAGCGTGTATGACAGATGCATCCTTCCCTCCGTCAGGCTTTTGTGAGGCGTACCTCAATGGGACCGCCTTGTCACTCTTGTAGGGGAAAGGGATAGGCTTTTTAATAGGGACAGGTTGGAAACCTCGGGGCTTTTGTGTGGCAGCATCTCTGGAGAAGTGGATCACCAATGGCTTCAGTCTGCTCGGGCTCTTATCAGCCGATTGCATGCACACATCTTACTCCCCCTTCCTTGCATTGCAAACTTCAATTAGGCCCTTGTCCATCATTCCTTGTAATAGCTAATCCGCCGTCGGACATGTTTCCATGTCATGTGATGCACCTGGATGCATCAAACAAGAATCTCCCTTGTGCCTGTCAAGGCAGATTAAGCCCGCTTCATGCAGTGCTTCCAATATAAACCTCCCTGAGGTTACCACATCTTCCATCCGCTTTGGCCCCTAAGGTCTATGCTCCTCCACCGCATTAACTGTCGATCCCCCATGATTGGCAAGAGGATTCGTGATGGAAGCTTGCTTGTGGGGCTTCTATGGAGGCTGGATCTTTGAGCTTCAATGAGGTCCTTTAATGGTGATTTTCCTCCATGGAGATGCAGCGGAAGACAAAGGAGAAGAGGTGAGAGGAGGCGCCATCCACTAGGGAATAAGCCATGGAAGAAGGAGCTTCACCACCAAGATGAGCCTTGGATAAGAAGCTTGGAAGGATTCTTCAATGGAGGAAAAGAAAGAGGGAGAGAAAAAGAGAGGGGGGAGAACGAAATTGAAGGAATAAAAGAGGGAGAGAAGTGGAAATTTGAAGTATGTCTCACAAGACTCTCATTCATCAAAGTTACAACAAGTGTTACACATGCTTCTATTTATAGACTAGGTAGCTTCCTTGAGAAGCTTTCTTGAGAAAACTTCCTTGAGAAGCTTCTTTGAGAAAACTTACTTGAGAAGCTAGAGCTTAGCTACACACACCCCTATAATAACTAAGCTCACCTCCTTGAGAAGCTTCCTTGAGAAGATTCCTAAAGAAGCTAGAGCTTAGCTACACACACCCCCTATAATAGCTAAGCTCACCCCCATGCCAAAATACATGAAAATATAAAAAAAGGTCCCTATTACAAAGACTACTCAAAATGCCCTGACATACAAGGCTAAAACCCTATACTACTAGAATGGCCAAAATACAAGGCCCAAAAGAAGGAAAAACCAATTCTAACATTTACAAAGAAGAATGGATCCAACCTTGACCCATGGGCTCAAAAATCTACCCTAAGGTTCATGAGAACCCTAGGGCCTTCTTTAGTAGCTCTAGCCCAAGCTTCTTGGAGTCTTCTATCCAATACCCTTGGGGGCTAGGATTGCATCATCCCCTCCACCTTGGAAAGGATTTGACCTCAAATCCTGAGGTTCTTCATACTCTACGCTCCTTCCCTCGACACCTGTAAAAAAAACATAAGTATTAGTGGTGTTGGGTATGTTAGAGTAGGGTAAGGTCTGAAAACCCCTTTCATGGACATCTTCCCATGAGGGAACATGGTTCCTCACCAACTCAATGAGTGGTGCTACAAGTATAGAAAAATATGGGACAAACCTTTTGTAAAAGTTTGTTAAGTCATGGAAGCCCCAGATTTCCCTTATACTTGGTGAAGCGGTCCAATCAGGAATGACCTTTATTCTCTTAGGGTCCGTGGGAACCCCTTGATCACTATTTAAAAAATTAAGGAAAGTAATGCAATAAAGCGTACCTTTTTCTGTATTTTTATGTTGATTATTCCTACAAAAAAATATGACAAACCTAAGGTGTCCCATATGAGCACCTATGTTTGTATTAAAACCAAAAATAAGAACAAACCTACCTAATGAGTCCCTATGTACATCAATCATGAAGACGTTGGGTGCATGACTGATTTTACAAAAGAGGGTTGCAACACTCAACACATTCATCATACCACTTATTGTAGGGATTTGGTGCCTAATAATACCTATTTTGGGCACCAACAAAGCACAAGGATTTAAGCTCTTACGAACCAAACCCTCATCCAACAACTCCTTTACTTGAGGAATAACCTCAAGCCCAAGAGGTGTGGCAGTGCTAACAAGTGTCTTTTTACAAAAGAGAAAATGTGGAGGTTGTCTAAGAGGGAAAGTTTCTTTAATGTTTGTCTTTATTGTAAAATGAGTTTCCTTCTTAGCTAACCTCTTGGAGGAGACACTTACCTCCTTACACTTCTCTTTAACCACTAATGGTTGTCCATCTTCTTGGGGTAGATTTCTTCACTAGATTCTTCCCCTTTTGCTTCTTCACTTTCACTAGAGGAAGGTGAAGTAGTAGCCTCATCTTTGCTACTATAAATGTCTTGGCCCCTCATAATCATGGTTTTTGTGGTGGGGCATTGAGAAGTAATGTGTCCTCTTCCAAGACATTTAAAGCACTTTATAGAGCTAGTTTTCTCTTGCATACTAGCCTTAGGGGCTTGCTTTTCTATTGTCTTCCCCTTATCATCTTTGGGCTTAGAAGGTGTCACCCCTAAGAGGCCTTGACCTTGGTCTTTCTTTGGATAAGAGTGAGAGCCATAAGATTTTGAAGTTGACTTATTTTTAAGTTGTTGCTCTACCCTTATTTCCCAATCTAAGTTAGCCTCTACATTGTCCTTCCCATGGAAGTATAAGAGGTTAATGTTAGCCTCTTGAGGCTTTCTTTCCTTTTCTCTTCTATAGGAGTGAGGTCTAAGATGTGACCTATGCCTTCCTTCGTAATAGTCACGAAGTTCTTCACTTAGGCTCTTGCAAGAGTTATGACTACTATAGGAGGCATGGTTTGGAGAGCCATGTAAGGAAAAATTCCCACAAAGGAAAATTGGCCACAAACTTGGCCGGACATTTTAGGATTTGGCAGCAACTCTTTTTTTTTTTTCCTTTTTCTTTTCTCTCTTGTTTTTCTTTCCATAACTTGAGGGAACTCAACTCATCTAAGATTCTAGATAAAGGGTCTTTATGACTAGTACCCTTGCCATTAACACTAGATGAATGATGACTCATGTTGGTTCCTAAGTTGTGGTTCTTTCTTGTTGGAGGTTTGAAAACAAAAGGTAAAAGAAACTATGGTTGAAACTAGCCAAAATAAACAATAAAAGAGGTGTGAAAGACAAGGGAAAAAACTAATTGGTAAAATGCAAGCTATCTAGGTGAATCCTAAGAGTGTTTGGATGACCACATTCAAGGTTCCCAACAAAACACTCACTATCCTAAGGAAAAATTGCCTAAAATTATTACACACAAATGGAAGTTTGGTAACCTATTGGAGGCTCCCAACACATTTCCAATGAAAGGCCTTTTTGTTACAAAACTTGAAAGTAATGAAGGTAAGTAAATTGCAAATTAAAAAATTACAAAATGTCCTCAATTTTGGTGGTTGTTCTCTCTTTGGTGATTCACTCAATTTGGAGTACTTCTTAGTCCAATAGCTCTTAAAGTGGTTGGCCCCTTGCTTCTTGACTCAAATTCTTCAAGGGATGACACCAATCCTCCTTTCGAATTCCCTATATGGCAACTCACAAACAAGGAAACAAAGAGACAAGCAATAAACAAAGACCAAAAAAAAAAATGAAAGCTAAACCAATGGTGTTTTAACAAGACAATTTTTCAAGGATTATTCAACAATTAAAGCAATGAAAAGGACATAGAAGCAAGCTAGGACTCAAAGAGAAACTTAGAATGGCTCTAGAGTAGAGTAAAAAAACTAAAAATAAAGACTCAACAAACCTGTAGCTTTGGCACTTGTCTTCACACTAATTTTCAATTGAAATTTCCAACTATAGAATAAATTTTGAGCCAAAACAACAAGCACACTTCCCTTTCACCTTTTTTTTTATCTGTATACTCATTTTCCTGCCAACTTGTGTGATTTTTATTATTTTTTCCTTTTATCCAAATCACCTGTTTCTTTTTTTCTAACTTTTTTCCAGATGTATAGAAAATTCAGTAAAAATTTCAGCTCAAAATTCAAAGTAACCAATTCTCAGTAATTTTTACAAGTTTGTATGTTCAAGCTGCCAGCACCAGCGATTTTTTTTTTAAGCATGGTATATTGATTGCCTTGGGCTTACTTTCAACCTTCCTATGTATGTTGAACTCACTAGTATTGTTTACCACAGTTTTATGAGTTCAATATTCACTGAGGATCAACATTTCAGCCAGCAATTCAATCACCAAAACTCAAATTCACAATAGACACAATCATAAGGAAACCTAAAAGTTCAAGAAAAGGTTCACAATCAAAGACTCTCTAACAATTTTGCATGAACATGTTAAGGACTAATTAACACGAAAGATTTGACTCAAATCAAATAATAGGCTAAAAGAATTTCATACACTCATGAACAAATGAGTTAGATAAAGAAACAAGAAAATAAAATTCAGCACAACATAAGAAATCTTATGTGACAAGTTTCATGACTAGACATGACTTCTATGACAAAACTACAATAGGTGAACAAGTCACTCTAGATTTTTGAGGTTTTCTTCTACTTTAACATTTTTGTAAGAATTTTATGATTTAGGTTTCAGCCACAAAAAATAACAAGACAAAACTCAAAGGAACCTAAACTCAATACAATTCATGGTTCAAGAACAAGAACAAGAAATTTGAACCATAGAAAATCAAATCTAGCTTCTATAGCAAGTTTAATCGGTGGAAAATCTAAAGAATCATGTTCAAAACATTTAGCACAAGACATGTGAGGAGATACATGGAGAAAAAATGAAGAAACAACAATGGAAGAGAAGGTAAAGCAAAAAATTAATGGACGTTTAAGGAGCACCTACATGAAGCTCTTGTGCTCTGATACCACTTGATGGAAGCTTGCTTGTGGGGCTTCTATGGAGGCTGGATCTTTGAGCTTCAATGAGGTCCTTTAATGGTGATTTTCCACCATGGAGATGCAGCGGAAGACAAAGGAGAAGAGGTGAGAGGAAGCGCCATCCACTAGGGAATAAGCCATGGAAGAAGGAGCTTCACCACCAAGATGAGCCTTGGATAAGAAGCTTGGAAGGATGCTTCAATGGAGGAAAAGAAAGAGGGAGAGAAAGAGAGAGGGGGGAGCACGAAATTGAAGGAATAAAAGAGGGAGAGAAGTGGAACTTTGAAGTATGTCTCACAAGAGTCTCATTCATCAAAGTTACAACAAGTGTTACACATGCTTCTATTTATAGACTAGGTAGCTTCCTTGAGAAGCTTTCTTGAGAAGCTAGAGCTTAGCTACACACACCCCTCTAATAACTAAGCTCACCTCCTTGAGAAGTTTCCTTGAGAAGATTCCTAAAGAAGCTAGAGCTTAGCTACACACACCCCCTATAATAGCTAAGCTCACCCCCATGCCAAAATACATGAAAATATAAAAAAAAGGTCCCTATTACAAAGACTACTCAAGATGCCCTGAAATACAAGGCTAAAACCCTATACTACTAGAATGGCCAAAATACAAGGCCCAAAAGAAGGAAAAACCAATTCTAACATTTACAAAGAAGAATGGATCCAACCTTGACCCATGGGCTCAAAAATCTACCCTAAGGTTCATGAGAACCCTAGGGCCTTCTTTAGTAGCTCTAGCCCAAGCTTCTTGGAGTCTTCTATCCAATACCCTTGGGGGGTAGGATTGCATCAATTCATCCTTACATTTGGGTTGTCCTCTAGGAATGTCAGCCACCCTGCGTCAATCAAACTTTGGACCTTGTGTTTGAGGGCCACACATTGTTCTATTGAATGCCCCGGGACACCCCCATGATAAGTGCAGGTTGCATTAGGGTTGTACCATCGAGGGAAGGGAGATTGGTAGATCTTCCCGGGGCTCACCACCGCCATTTGGTTGGTGATCAAGGATGACAGCAAGTCAGTATACGACATTGGGATTGGGGTGAACTCTACAGGCTTCTTTGTTGGAAAATTCCATTCTGAATTGGTGCTTGTGCTGGGATTGGAGTTGTCGGCTGTCGCAACCTACCCTTTGACGGGGGGGGGGGGGGGGGGGGGGGGGGGGGGCCCCCCCCAATGGTTGTTGGGGGGAGGGGGGGGGGGGGGGGGGGTGATGTGCGGAGTCACCACCAATGTTTATTCGAGGAAAATGTTAGAAAAACCAAAAGCGGTCTACGAATTTTAAGAATAAAAGGTTCGGGAGTTGTTTACGTACGAGGAAGGTATTAGCACCCACACGTTCGTCACAAGGAACGGTAGCCTTTAATCAAATGTGCAAAATCATGACTTCAATTTTATTTTATTTTCCCTTTTTACATTTTTTTATCTTTTTGGGGTTGACAAAAGCAGGGCTCTTTCTCCTACATATCCTGAATTACGATGAGGAACTCAGACCTACGTAGTTCTTTGACAAGTAAGAAAGTGATGTGGAGTGTTGATTTTAGACTTTTAAACGGTTTGTTTTAACCGATAAAAGTAAAAAGATGGTTTAAGGCATTGGACCTTTGAACAGATTCAAGAGATTTTCTTGTGAGCAAAAGCTTGATTATGAGTTGATTTTAGTTTTGGTTTCACTTGGTTATTTTCCAACTCACTTAAAGAGAACTTTCAAAGTAAATGACCGGTTGAAACTTATTTTTTAGATGATTAACCGAGGTTATAGCACAAATGATCGGTTGAATTTTATTTTAACGGTGATTAAACGAGACTGCAACATAAACGATTGGTTGAAATTCATTTTAACATTGATGAAGTGAGATTACGGCTTAAACGATCGGCCGAAACTCGCTTAAAACAAAGAAAAAGATCATCGATGGTAGAAAAATGAAGATGAAGGCATGCAAAGCAAGGATGGATCCCTAAGGGTGCATAGAATGAATTCAAAGCTTCAAAATAGAAAACTAACCGGTTGAAGATCGAAGAATGAATGAAGAACGGTCACAGAATTGATCATGGAAACAATACAGAAGCGCTGTAGAAGCAAGCTTCATGATGATGAATCAAGTTGATTCAAGTAGTTTTGATAATGACAAAGATGATGACAAAAAGCCCAAAGAATGATTTCAAGATTGAGTCAACAAGTTCAAGATCAAGTTTAATTTCAAGTTTCATGAAAAGAAATCAAGAAGATTCAAGAATCAAGAGAAGTTTGATTTCAAGATTCAAGAGAAGATGAATTCAAGTTTCAAGAGAAGAAATCAAGAAGACTTCACAAGGGAAGTATTGAAGAGATTTTTCAAAAAACAAACATAGCATAGTTTTGTTTTCCAAAAGAGTTTTTCTCAAAATTTTCTAAGTTACCAGAGTTTTTACTCTCTAGTAATCGATTACCAGTGGCAAAGTTTGATTTCAAAAGCTTTCAACTGAATTTGCAACATTCCAATTGATTTCAAAATGGTGTAATCGATTACAAGGTATTGGTAATCGATTACCAGTGTATTTAAACATTGAAATTCAAAATCAATTGTGAAGAGTCACATCCTTTCATAAAAAGCTTTGTGTAATTGATTATATGGTTTTGGTAATCGATTACCAGTGACAAGTTTTGAATAAAAATCAAGAGATATTACTCTTCCAATGGTTTTCAGGTTTTTCTGAAGGTTATAACTCTTCTAATGGTTTTCTTGACCAGACATGAAGAGTCTATAAAAGCAAGACCTTGACTTGCATTTGAAGAACAATAATTACAACTTTATATATATTCTTTTACAGCCTTTGAATCTCTTTGAACATCTTCTTGAACTTCTTCTTCTTCTTCCTTTGCCAAAAGCTTTCTTAGTTTTTTGGTTTCCGAAACTTTGTTCTTTCACAGAAAACAAAAGTGTGCTATTCATCTTTTTCATTCTCTTCTCCCTTTGCCAAAAAGAATTCGCCAAGGACTAACCGCCTGAATTTTTTTTGTGTCTCTCTTCTCCCTTTTCCAAAAGAATGAAGGACTAATCGCCTGAATTCTTTTGTGTCTCTCTTCTCCCTTTGCCAAAAAGAATTCGCCAAGGACAAATCACCTGAATTCTTTTTGTGTCTCTCTTCTCCCTTTTCCAAAAGAGCAAAGGACTAACTGCCTGAATTCTTTTGTGTCTCCCTTCTCCCTTGTCAAAGAATTCTTTTGATTCTTCCCTTTCCCATAAACAAAAGATTTCAAAGGACTAACCGCCTGAGATATCTTTTGTTTCCCCTTCACAAAGTTTCAAAGGACTAACCGCCTGAGAACTTTGCCTTAACACATTGGAGGGTACATCCTTTGTGGTACAAGTAGAGGGTACATCTACTTGGGTTGTTGTAACTGAGAACAAGAGAGGGTACATCTCTTCTGGATCAGTTCGAGTGGAGGGTACATCCACTTGGTTGTTGTCGCAACCTACCCTTTGGCGAGAGGGCGACGTGTGACTCGTGGGTGCGTGTTCCAAGAAAGGAATATGCATGGAGTCGCCACTTACGTTTATTTGAGGAAAACGTCAGAAAAATCGGAAAAGACGTGGTCTACGAATTTTAAGTGAAAGGTTCGGGAGTTGTATTTACGCACGGGGAAGGTATTAGCACCTCACGCGTCCGTCACAAGAGACGGCAGCCTTTAATCAAATGTGCAAATATGACTTCAATTTATATTGTTTTTCCTTTTTACGTTCTTATGTCTTTTTATGCATTTTTATGTTTTTATCTTTTTGTGGTCGACAGGGGCGTTTCCCTTTGCTCCTACGTATTCCTCAATTGTGATGACAAAATCAGACCTATGTAGTTCTTTTGTGAACAAAGCGTTTTGGTTAAGTTATTTTTTATCCGTTTTTGCAAGATATGTTTTTTTTTAATGAAAGGTCATTTAAGGCGTTGGACCATTAGACAATCTTACGATTCTTTTGAAAAGTGAGAAAACATTAAGGCATTGGACCATTAATGATTTCTTTATTTTTGAAAGAGGTAACAAAGTTACATATTGATTTTAGACCTTTTTAGAAATCTACACTTAACCAATAAAAGCGGAAAAGACCATTTAAAGGTGTTGGACCTTTGAAAATGGCTTTTTTAGGCAATGACAAAAAGTTTGGTTTATGAATTGATTTTTGCCTTAGTTTCACTTTGGTTATTAGTGGATTCAATTAAGAAAGAGAAATCCCAAAGAAAAATGTCCGATTTATTTTTTTGTTTTATTTTACTAAAAGATATTTTTGATTATTATATTATTATTTTACCTCTTTTCGGTTTCCAACGTGGTTACGGCATGACTGAACGGTCAGATTTCATTTTAACAGAAATTAACGGATATTACAATTCAAATGATCGGTGGAAATTTATTTTATTTTTGATTAGGCGAGAAAATAACTTAAGTAAATGACTAAAGTACGTCAAAAGGGGGTACGGAAAGTAAATGAAAAGAAAATAAAAGCACGTGAAAACAAATGAGGACCACTAAGGGTACATAGAATGAATTGAAAAGTTCGATTTCGGGAACTTACCGGTTGAAGACTGAAGAACGATGAAGAACGAACAAAGAACGTCGAAGAACAGTTTAAAATCTTCGCGAAATCACCCACAGAAACGTTACGGAAGCGCCTCGGCTTGGATTTTCGTCACGGAAACAATTTTTTTCCCTAATTTCAAGTGATTCTTGAATTATCAGGAGGGCTAAACATTTTTTCCCTTCACTTCTCCCCTTATTTATAGGAAAATGGGGGAGAAGCTTGCCACCCAGCTCGCCCAGGCGAGCTAGGTTGCTTCCTTTAGAAGTGTCGCAACCTACCCTTCGGCGGGAGGGCGACGCGAGACTCGCGGGATACGTTTTCCACGAAAGGAATACGCGCGGAGTCGCCACCAACGTTTATTTGAGGAAAACGTCGGAAAAACTGGAAAAGACGCGATCTACGAACTTTTAAGTGAAAGGATCGGGAGTTGTATTTACGCACGGGGAAGGTGTTAGCACCCCACACGTCCGTCACAAGGGACGGCAGCCTTTAATCGAATGTGCAAACATGACTTTGATTTTTTTATGTTCCCTTTTTATGTCTTTATATCCTTTATACCCTTTTTATATTTTTCTCTTTTTGTGGTCGACAAGGGTGTTTCCCTTTGCTCCTACGTATTCCTCAATTTGCGATGAGGAAATCAGACCTACGTAGTTCTTTCTTATCAAGTGATTCTTTTTTACTTAAAAGGTGGTCATTTTAAGGCGTTGGACCTTGAAAATGATCCATTTTACTTAGCAAGAAATTGAAATGATAAACTTCAAAAACCTATTTTTATGGACGAGCTTGACTAGGCGAGTTGATTTTAGCCTTAATTTCACTTTAGTTATTTAGTCAATTCGATTAAGAATGAGAAATCCCAAAGAGAAAAAAAAAACGTCCGATTGATTTTCCGCTTTATTTTACTAAAAGATATTTTTTGATTATTATATTATTTTTTTACCTCTTTTTTTGATTTCCAACGTGGTTACGGCACGACCGAACGGTCGGAATTCGTTTTAACCGAAGTTAACGGATAATACAATTCAAACGATCGGTGGAAATTTATCTTATTTTTAGTTTAAGCGAGAAATGACTTAAGTAAAATGGCTTAAGCACGTCAAGAGGGGCTATAAAAAGTAAATGAAATGAGAATAAAAATACACGAAACACAATGTGGACCACCACGGGTACATAGAATGAATCAAAAAGCTTGGTTCGAGGTACTTACCCGTTGAAGATCGAAGAACGATGAAGAACGAATGAAGAACGTCGAAGAACAGTCAAAACCTTTGCGAAAGTCCTCACGGAAAACGTTACGGAAACGTTTCGGAAGCGCCTCGGCTTAGATTTTCTTCACGGAAACAATTTTTCCAAGCAAATTCGAAAGAGAGAGAAGTGCCTAAGGGGCTGAACCCTTTTCTTCTTCACTTCCCCCCTATTTATAGCAAAATAGGGGAGATGGTTGCCGCCCAGCTCGCCCAGGCGAGCCAGGTTGCTTCCTCCAGAAGCAACAGCCTTCTGGAGGAATCTTCTGGAGGGCCCAAGTGGGCCTGGGTGCTATTTGCACCCCCCAACTTTACTAAGTACACCCCCTCTGCTTTTTTTTTGGTGATTCTTTTTTCGTAAAGTTACGGAAACTTACGAATTTCGTAACGATACTGGTTTTCTTTCCGTAATGTTACAGAACCTTGCGGATTACATAATCATCCCCTTTTGACTTACGGAATGTTACGGAACCTCACTAATTATGCAACGATGCTTCCATTTGATTTCCGGTGTGTCACGGAACCTTTACGGATTGTGCATCAATATTTTCTTTTGTTTTTCGGCATGTCCCGGAATTTCACAAATTGCCTAATGATGGGTGCCAAGCACCTTACAAGGACCAAACAAAGGTCACATGTCATCAAGCAAAGGTCCCCGGACGAAATTAGGGTATGACAAGAAGCAACCGCCTTCTGGAAGAATTTTTTGGAAGGCCCAAGTGGGCCTGGTTGCTATTTGCACCCTTATTTTTACTAAGTACACCCCCTACCTTTTTTTGGTGATTCTTTTTCCGTAACGTTACGAAACTTTACGAATTTCTTGACGATGCTTGTTTTGTTTCCGTAATGTTATGAAACCTTACGGATTACGTAATCATCCCCTTTTTTGCCTTCCGGAACGTTACGGAACTTTACGGATTGCGCACTAACACTTCCTTTTAATTTCTGGCATGTCACGGAACTTCATGGATTGTGCTGCAATGCTTCCTTTTGACTTCCGGCATGTCACGGAACTTCATGAATTGCCTAACGATGGGTGCCAAGTACCTCGAAGTGATCAAATGAGGGTCGCATCCCAACAACGGATGGTCCCCGGACGAAATTAGGGTATGATAGTTGCCCCTCTTTACTTGTCTTTTATTGGAGATAAAAGGGAAGTAAAGATAAGACACTAATTTCGTTCGAGCGAAACTCCATTCGGCTAGTGAACCTCCCTGCCAAGGGAACCTGCAAAAATTTGAAAATGATCAGTACCGACACATCATCCTGATACTGTCGAATTTTTTCCTCTTGGTTGATACAAGACGCAGAATGACCATAATTTGTCTCTGCATTTTGTTGGACACGATCAAGCCTGGGCGACGAGAAGGTGTGCGGAATGAGAAAGGGCGCAGAATTTGTCTCTGCGCGTTTATCACCCAACTTGTGAAATCTGAATGACAAAGGGCGCAAAATCTGTCTCTGTGCGTTTATCACCCGCCTCGGTGCTCCTGAATGATAAAGGGCGCAGAATCTGTCTCTACGTGTTTACCCACTCAGCTTGTGGTGCTTGAATGATAAAGGACGCAAAATCTGTTTCTGCGTGTTTACCCACTCAGCTTATTGTTCTTGAATGATAATGGGTGCAAAATCTGTTTCTGCGCGTTTACCCACTCAGCTTGTTGTGCTTGAATGATAAAGGGTGCAAAATCTATTTCTGTGGGTTTACCCACTCAGCTTGTTGTTCCTGAATGATGAAGGGCACAGAATCTGTCTCTGCGCGTTTACCCACTCAGGTTGCTGTGCTTGAATGATAAAGGGCGTAGAATTTGTCTATGCACGTTTACCACCCAACTTGTTATCATGCTTTGAGTCTTAGAGATAGCAAAGTAAAGTTTTAAACGTATAACCACTCGGGTATCTCCGTATGTCACGTGACTCCAGTGTCAGTATGACAGAAATTCTCTACGTGGAAGATGACGTAAATCTCCGCGTGTCAACGGGCTTGTTGGCCGCGATTGACAAAGGGTGCAGAAGACGATGTTAGTCTCTGCGTGCTATCATGCTTTGAGTCTTAGAGATAGCAAAAGAAAGTTTAAACGGATAACCGCTCGGGTATCTCTGCCTGTCACGTGACTCCAGTGTCAGCATGACAGAAATTGTCTGCGTAGAAGATGACGTAAATCTCCGCGTGTCAACGGGTTTGTTGGCCGTGATTGACAAAGGGTGTAGAAGACGACGTTAGTCTCTGTCTGCTATCATGCTTTGAGTCTTAGAGATAGCAAAAGAAAGTTTAAATGGATAACCACTCGGGTATCTCCGCCTGTCATGTGACTCCAGCGTCAGTATGACAGATATTGTCTGTGTAGAAGATGACGTAAATTTTCGCGTGTCAACGGGTTTATTGGCCGCAATTGACAAAGGGTGCAGAAGACGACGTTAGTCTCTGCGTGCTATCATGCTTAGAGTCTTAGAGATAGAAAAATAAAGTTTAAATGGATAGCCACTCAGGTATCTCCGCCTGTCACGTGACTCCAATGTCAGTATGACAGAAATTGTGGGGGGCGGCCGACAAAAGTGAGGCTCTTGCTCCTACGTATCTTCAAGGAGGAACTCAGACCTACGTAGTTCTGGATAACTAGTGAGACTAAAAATTGTCTCGGTGTTTTCTTCACTAAAATGCGAACATGCTTTAGTAAAGAGAGAAAACTTCTAACCAATCAGAGCAGCATATATTTTTCGGATGAAAAACAATGTGTCTACCGGGGAAGGGGAGTATGCTGATGAAATCTTCTCATAACCACAAATGATATTTTGGATGTTTAGCATTTCGTTTCTAAATGACCATTTAGAGGAAACACTGGGTTCAACAAAAATAGAAGAAAATCACTCAAAGTGTATTAATCTCACACAGGTAAGTGTTTCGTCCTAATTCCGAACCATAGATATGTCATGACTTGATTTTGCAAATCATTTCCTATCAAATCAAAGATTACATGCGTGATCATGGATCAATAGGACTTTTCTTGGGAATGGTGTTTTTTTTGTGGGAATTTTGGCTTTGAATGTTTTTGGCCTTTTCCTTTTCTGTTTTTGTTTAGTGTGAGGTGAACAAGTCACTAACGCACAGGATTTTGGTTGGCAATCAAAGGGAGAGGACCACTTTAGGTCATGGTTTCCTTTCTTCCTTTTTTTTTTTGTTTTCTTGGTGACAATTCTGTATTGTTCAGATATTGTCTGGTCCAAAGACCTTTCTGCATGTTTCTTCTGTTTTCTTCCGATCTTTGATCGTGGATTTTCTTTCTTTTTTTTTTTTGCTTTCTCTCCCTCTTTTAATTAGGAATTTTCTTTCCTTTTTTGCTTTCTCCCTGGGTGTTTTCCTTCTTTTTGTGTTTTCTTCCGAGGGCAAGGATTGATATTCTCACCCTAGGTCAAGGTTTATGGTAAGTTGGGATTTTGGCTCAAGGCTTGTAGCATGGCTGGACATGATATATGTCAGGGTTTGGTTTGCTTCAAGGATAAAAGGGGATGTCCCACATTATTTCCATGACACAAATGCAACAATGATGATTTGGAAATTTTATGCAAAACTAATCATGCATGCACCTATGTGGACACTCAAGTGTCGAAAATTTTTTGGTCATGTGATGCTAGGGCTCATAATTCATTTTCTCTATTTTAGTCAACCCAGTATTTCCAAAATATGTTCTTTTATCAATTTGTGCACTCATTCGAGTCTATCTTTGGTGTTCGGAAAAACTTTCACAGCATTTACCCTTCAGGTGTACACACATTTTTTCAAAAACTGGTTATGATCAGTGAATTTTTTCAAAGAAAAGATGGAAATTACCTCTTTTCAAAAGCATGTTGGTTTTAGCCAGACAACTTTTTATTTTTATTTATTTCCTTTTTTTCTTCCTTCTTTTTCTTTTCTTACTTGCTCCCTTTTCCTTTTCCTCTTTTTTTTATCATTTGTTCATTTCCTCTTTCTTCTTTCCTTTTTCTTTTTCCACGAGGTATTTTGCTACCTAAACATATGTATATTTTTGTGAGGTATTTTGCTATATATATGCGTGTCCAAGGTATCTTGCTACCTAAACATACATATATATGTTTTGTGAGATATTTTTGCTATATACATGCATATCCAAGGTATCTTGCTACCTAAACATACATATATATGTTTTGTGAGATATTTTTGCTATATACATGCATATCTAAGGTATCTTGCTACCTAAACATACATATATGTTGGTATATTTGTTTGAACAAGCGGTTCAAGAATAAGGGAATTCCCCAAACCATTTCCATGACAAGCATATAACAATGATGATTAGAAATTTATGCAAAACTGATCATGCATACATCGATGTGGACACTCATACATAAAGCTTTGTGGCCATATAAACACTAAGGCTTAAGGTTTGTTTCCCCCATTCAAATCAACCTAGTGTTTCTTAAAAATGCTCTTTTTATCAAGTTACGCACACATTCGAGTCCATTCAGAGCTTCGGGAAAAATCTTCATTGCATTCACCCTTCCGGCGCACACATTTTTTTCCAAAAATCTTTTTATGTTTCGACTTGTGAATTTTCCAAAGAAAACTGGCGGTTATTTTCTTTCAAAAGCGTGTTGGCTTTTAGTTTTTTTTAGCTTTTTCTTTCAAGCAAATTTTTTTTCTCTCTTTTGTGTTAGAAAAGGTTTGTAACCCGAGCAAAGTTGGTAACCGAGATTACACTTTATCAAAAGGAATAAAAGGCGTGCGAATGAAAATACACAAGAGCCCTTATTTTTTGGCATTTCAGACAAACCATCACAAAGTACATACGACAATATGCTAGAAGCGTTAAAATTAGTCAAAAATGAGATAACAAATGACTAAAAGCAATAATATCAAGTTCAGCTTTACCACAATGAAATAACAACTGAAAGCAATAACACCAAGTTCAGTTTTATCACAATGAAACAGACAAAATAACAACTAAAAACAATAACATCAAATTCAGTTTTATCACAATGAAATAACAAAATAACAACTGAAAGCAATAACATCAATAAAAAAACAAAATCACAATTTTCGACGGTCCCGACCGTGCAACCTCGCCTCATCAAATGGAGAAGTCCAACACGTCAGCCATGTCGCCATCATCCTGAGCTCTTTCGTCACCCCTAGGGGCCCCCGCAGGTCCTGCTCACATCTCAAAATCGGTCTCATCCCCTAGCCAGGCCACTGTGGCCCCAAATTGCTCGGGGGTTGGCCAAGGGAAAGGACTGGGGTCCTGACTCTGCTGGTGCATGTTGTACCTATAGAATGTCTCGTTCAGCTGCACTTGCCCCCTGTGATTAGCTGCTTGCTGGCTAGTCACGTGTTGCATGTACCTGTGCATCTAAAGTTCTATCCTCCGCAGGTGGTCGGAGATGGACCTTAGAGAGGGTACCTCCTCTAGAAGCGACGGTGGTGCATCTGTTGCTAGCTGTTGCTGGTCCTCCTCTGGCTGCTACGATGCCTGACCCTGCACCTGCCTGGGCATGCAGTACTTCTCGATGATGACCCTACTGATGGGAGGCCGGATGAGCTTGATGGGGGTGACCACCACTCCATAGAACTGACAGAGGCCTGTAATCAGAGCAGGAAACCCCAGGGCCCTATTGGACTTCTCTAGGTCCATTGGGTGTCTCAAAGGCGTAATCCCTGCAAACTGGTAAATAGGATCAGAGATCAATTGGGCGACATGGACACTCACCTGAGTCAGGATGGCATAAACCAACTGACACTTCTGCAGGGGGAGGTCCGAGTTATGGTCGTTGGGGAGAATGTTGCTAAGCAACAATGTCATCCAGATCTGTGTGATGGTGGTGAAGCTAGTGCGCATGATCCGCACTCGTCTCCCCGCTACGCTCTGGGCAAAGTCCTGCCCCGAAATGCATAGCAACTGACTGATAGCCTCATGATCGAAGCCGGAGGCCTGACTCCTTGATGCAATCCTCCCTAGGAAGGGACCAGTCACTAGAGCCATGAGCAAGAGGCTCCAAAAGGATTAGGCTAGAGCTGCTGAAGAAGGCCCTATGGTTCTCATGAACCTCAGGGTAGATTTCTGAGCCCATGGGCCAAGGTTGGGTCCAATTATCTTTGTACATATTAGATTTGGATGTCATTGTATTTGGTCCTTGTAGTTAGGGCTCCATAATGTAGGTAGGGTATCCTAGAAATATAGGATTTTTCAGCCCATGTATTTTCGGGCACCTAGACTAGTTTTTGTATTAGGGGTAGTTTTGTAATTTCACATGCACTAAGTGAATATTTGATGTGTGTGTTGGGAAATAAATTTAATTGAATTGGTAGAAGCCCAATCCAATTAAATTTTAGAGGGGGAGGTGAGTATTTGCTTACTACACCCCATTGCCACATCATATAGACACACTTTGTGCATGTCCTTCATACTTTACATGCCTCATGACACCTAAGCACACTTAGTGGAGAATCTTGGAATTGATCTTGGATTAGTGGGTTGAACCATAACTGAAATTCACTAATCATAATTAGTGAAATTTTGGCTCCAAAATTTGGCTCCACAAATTCAATTTCAAATTCAAGTGAAATTTGAATTGAAATTCAAATTTTCCTCCAATTTTGTGTGACACTTAGGCTATAAAAAGAGGTCATGTGTGTGCAGTTTTTTTAACTTTGATCATTTCAGAGTTAAACATCAAAGTTCAGACTTCTTCAGAGGCACTAAATTTCATGCTCTTCTCTTCCTCTCCCTTCATTCATGTTCTTCTACCTTCAAGCTCTTATCCATGGCTTCCTATGGTGGTGAGCTTCTTCTAGACTCATCTTCTACTTGAAGTGGCATCTCCATTCATCTTTCTCCTTCTCCATTCCGCTTCAATCAGACCTTAAGAAGTAAAGGAATCCATTGATGAAGAAGATCCAAGGCCTACAAGCTCCACGTGGAGCTACATCACTCCTCCTCTGAGAGAACTCACAGCGCTGACCTTCCTCCAAAACCAGTGGATGCCCCAGAATGTGATTGATGGCATCCTCATCGAAGGGAATCCATTGGCCCCTCACCCAGGAGCGCTTGTCTCTAACTCCTTCTTCTATAGGCCAAGTGTTAGCATACAACTTCATGACTATCTCCGGATGGAACTTAGCCATGGGTGATGTGAGTTGGGCCCATCGCCTCTGGGCTATCTCCTTTTGGAACTTAGCATACTCCTCGTTCCTCAGCTGAACTCGCCTCTTTCTAAGGAATGACCAGCCTTTAATGGCCTCAAACCGTTGCTGGTGGTTCGCGCTCCTAAACCTGTGTCCGTCAAAGTCCATATCTGCCTGCGAGGCCGCTCTGGAACCCTCTCAAGTGGCATTCTTCTTGGACCTCTTGGTTGGGAGCTTCTTTGGAACCATTTCCTGCAAGGACACATTTGTAAAGTTTGTTTACAAGAAACATCAATTTATCACAATAAAGGCCAACCAAAAAAAAAAATGGTGCACCCTTTTTCCTAACAAATGCAAATGTCAACATGTAATTAGAAAAACTTACATATCGATGCATGGGTTATTTTATGACAAATGCAAATGCACATACATACATCTGGTGAAAGGCATTTTATGACACATACCTACATTTTGATAAGAATTTTCATGCTACATATCCACATACATACGCACACATTCTTTGGCATTTTCATGATACATATTCACATACACCTACCTTTGCAAGGCTTTTTCATGATTCACATACATATACATTTTGCTAGCCACTTTCATGATTCACCCACATATATGCATATTGCAAGGCATTTTTGCTACCTATATAACACATGTACACATTTTGCTTGAAAGGTATTTTTTCTATGCTACCTATTCAACATACATATACATTTTGCAAGGCATTTTTTGCTACCTATCTAACATATATACATATTTGCAAAGCATTTTGGCTACCTATCATAACATATATACATATTGGCAAGGTATTTCTGCTATCTATATGTCGTGACCTAGCCTTCGGCGGGAGGGTGACGCGAAGGCTCACGGGTGCGTCTTCCAAGGGAGGAAGGCGTGCGAAGTCGCCACCAACGTTTATTTGAGGAAAACGTCAGAAAAATTGGAACATGTGGTCTACGAACTTTAATCGTGCAAGGTTCGGGAGTTGTTTTTACGCACGAGGAAGGTATTAGCACCCCACACGTCCGTCACAAGGGACGGTAGCCTTCAATCAAGTGTGCAAATATGACTTCAAAACTACGTACTTTAATCGTGCAACGTTTATGTTTTTTTGCTTTTTATGGGTCTTTTTGTATTTTTTATCTTTTTGTGGTCGACTAGGGTGTTTCCCTCGCTCTTACGTATTCCTCAATTTCGATGAGGAAATCAGACCTACGTAGTTTTTTCATAACTAAACGTTGGTTAAGTTGTTTTTATCCTTTTTTTGCAAGATATATTTTAACCGAACAAAAGTTGTTTAAGGCATTGGACCTTTAAATGATCTTTTGATTTTTGAAAAGGAGAGAAACGTTAAGGCGTTGAACCTTTAAATGATCTTTTGATTTTTGAAAAAGAGAGAAACGTTAAGGTGTTGGACCACTAATGATCTCTTGGTTTTGAAAGGGGAGAAATGTTAAGGCGTTGGACCATTAACGATCTCTTGGTTTTGGAAAGGAGAGAAACGTTAAGGCGTTGGACCATTAACGATCTCTTGGGGTGGTCGACAAAAGAGGGGTTTTTGCTCCTACGTATCCTCAATTGCGATGAGGAACTCAGACCTACGTAGTTCTTGAGAAGCTGTAAAGTTTATGTATTGATTTTATACTTTTGAACGGCCCATGTTAACCAATAAAAGCAAAGAGGATCGTTTAAGGCATTGGACCTTAAAACGGTTTTAAGTGACTTTTTGTAGACAAAGCTTGGTTTGTGAGTTGATTTTAGCCTTAGTTTCACTTTGGTTATTAGTCAATTCATTCAAGGAAACTTTCAAAGAAAAATGTCCGATTGATTTTTTTGATTATTTTATTCAAAGATATTTTGATTATTTTATTATTATTTTTAAAGATATTTTTATTATTTTATTATTGTTTTCAAAGATATTTTGATTATTTTATTATTATTTTGCTTTTTTCGATTTAACCGAGGTTACAACATGAACGATTAGTTGAATTTTATTTTAACAATGATTGAATGAGATTACAACACAAATTATCGGTTGAAATTCATTTTATCAATTATTAAACGAGATAACGGCTTAAATAAACGGTTGAAAGCTCGTTAAAAGCGGAAGAAAAGAATACCGAAAGTAAACAAGATGAAGAATGAAAGCAAAGAAAACAAGAATGAATTGAAAGCCTCGTATTCGAAAACTTACCTATTGAAGACGAAGAACGAATGAAGAATGACGAAGAACAGCGAAGAACTTCCACGGAATCGCTCATGGAAACGTCTCGGAAGCGTTACAGAAGCACCTTAGCTTGGATTTTTTTCCTTCTTCCTCTTGTCCTCACTAATTTCAAGTCAAAGCTTAGTGCAAAAATTGTTGGATCCATAAACTCAACCCTCTTCCCCTATTTATAGGAGAAAAGGGTAGGTGATTGCCACCCAGAGGCTTCTTGAGGAAGATTCTTGAGCGCACCCCCAATTGATAAGTTCACCCCCTTTCAGGGTTGCTTACTGATTAAGTTTCCTGAGAGCACCCTCCAATTGATTAGTTCACCCCACCTTCAATGTTCTAGATGAAGTTTCCTGAGCACACCCCCTGTGTTTGATAAGTTCACCCCCCGTTTTTGTGTTTTTGGCTGTTTTCTTTTTGAAACCTTATGGATTTCACGGCGATGAGTGTTTAGTTTTCGAAGTGACCAATTGAGATCCATGTGCCAACAAAAAATCATCTCCAGAAAAAAAGTGGTGCTTGACGGTCTATTTACACCCCCCAATTTTACTAAGCACACCCCCATTTTTTGTGTTTTTTACCGTTTCTTTTCTGGAACATCTCAGAACTTTATGGATTCCATGGGGACGAGTCTCAAGTGTTTGGAAGTGGTCAAACGAGGTCCGCATCCTCGCAAACGATGGTTCCTGGATGAAATTAGGGTATGACAGTTGCCCCTTGTCATACCCTAATTTCGTCCGGGGACCTTTGCTTGATGACATGCGACCTTTCTTTGGTCCTTGTGAGGTGCTTGGCACCCATCATTAGGAAATTTGTGAAATTCCAGGACATGCCGGAAAACCAAAAAAAATATTGATGCACAATCCATAAGTTTTTGTGACACACCGGAAACCAAATGGAAGCATCGTTGCATAATTAAGTGAGGTTCCGTAACATTACGGAAAGAAAACAAGTATCGTTACGAAATTCGTAAGTTTCCGTAACTTTACGAAAAAAAGAATCACCCAAAAAAAGCAGAGGGGGTGTACTTAGTAAAAATGGGGGTGCAAATAGCACCCAGGCCCACTTGGGCCCTCCAGAATATTCCTCCAGAAGGCTGTTGCTTCTGGAGGAAGCAACCTGGCTCGCCTGGGCGAGCTGGGCGGCAACCACCTCCCCTATTTTGCTATAAATAGGGGAGGAAGTGAAGAAGAAAAGGGTTCAGCCCCTTAGGCATTTCTCTCTCTTTCGAATTTGCTTGGAAAAATTGTTTCCGTGAAGAAAATCTAAGCCGAGGCGCTTCCGAAACGTTTCCGTAACGTTTTCCGTGAAGAATTTCGCAAAGGTTTCGACCGTTCTTCGACGTTCTTCATTCGTTCTTCATCGTTCTTCGATCTTCAACGGGTAAGTACCTCGAACCAAGCTTTTCGATTCATTCTATGCACCCATGGTGGTCCACATTGTGTTTTGTGTATTTCTATTCTCGTTTTGTTTACTTTTTATACCCTCTGTTGACGTGCTTAAGCCATTTTACTTAAGTCATTTCTCGCTTAACTTAAAAATAAAATAAATTTCCACCGAACGTTTGAATTGTATTATCCGTTAACTTCGGTTAAAATGAATTCCGACCGTTCGGTCGTGCCGTAACCACGTTGGAAATCAAAAAGAGGTAAAAATAATATAATAAAAAAAACACATCTTTTAGCAAAATAAAGCGGAAAATCAATCGGACTTTTGCTCTTTGGGATTTCTCATTCTTAATCGAATTGATTAATAACTAAAGTGAAACTAAGGCTAAAATCAACTCGCCTAGTCAAGCTCGTCCATAAAAAATAGGCTTTTGAAGTTTGTCATTTCAAATTCTCACTAAGTAAAATGGATCATTTTTAAGGTCCAACGCCTTAAAATGATCACCACTTAAGTAAAAAGAATCACTTGATAGGAAAGAACTACGTAGGTCTGATTTTCTCATCCCAAATTGAGGAATACGTAGGAGCAAAGGGAAACATCCTTGTCGACCACAAAAAAGAAAAAAATATAAAAAGGGCATAAAGGATATAAGGACATAAAAGGGAACGTAAAAATCAAAGTCATGTTTGCACATTCGATTAAAGGCTGTCGTCCCTTGGGACGGACGTGTGGGGTGCTAATACCTTCCCCGTACGTAAATACAACTCCCGAACCTTTCACTTAAAAGTTCGTAGATCGCGTCTTTTCCGGTTTTTCCGACGTTTTCCTCAAATAAACGTTGGTGGCGACTCCGCGCGTATTCCTTTCGTGGAACACGCATCCCGCGAGTCACGCGTCGCCCTCCCGCCGAAGGTTAGGTTGCGACAGTTGGCGACTCCACTGGGGACAATTTTTAGAGAGTTAGGCCATTTAATCTTGTGCAAATGCTTTACCATGACTTACTCCTTTGTTGTTTTCCTTCATTATGTACTTGTGTATATAAACTCTTTGTTGCTTTTAGTGCGTTTTAAAATGTATGCATGAGGTAAATATTTATTCATTTGATGCACACAAACACCAACACTATTTGCACACACTGTGAGTGAAAAAGGGCCCTATACCCGGGTTCATGGGAACATAAGGAGTGGAGGTGAATCTGTGATCATGCTAGGTCTCCGACTTGCTTGATTACAGTGAACCCTCATCTAGAGCTTTTCTCTTTGAAAACATATTGTTGCTAGTAGTCCCTACTGCTGCAATATGTTCTTCGAAGGGGATGATACCTCTAGAAACCATCAAGAAAGATATGACTACCTTGGGGATTATTACTAAAAGCCTAGTTAGCTTTTTCCCTTATAGGTCCCTTAAATAGGGGCACGGAGCAAACACGTTGCGTGCCATTTTTCAAAATGCCATGCATAAGTATCATATACCCTTTTGCTTATATTTTTTTGTGAATATTGTCGTACTATGTACATCCCCGTGTTGTGCCTTTCGCATATGCATCATGCGTAGGTTTCGTCTTTGATCCCCTCACTTTAGCAAACCAACGAAGGGTCCGTGTCACCGTTTTAAATACATACGTTGGGGCACTTTGCTACCCCTAGACGTTGTATCTAAGAAGGAGACAGTTTCTCGGGCTCCCGTATTTGTAAATTGCATCTGTGTCATATGCATTTCTTCATGCATTCATCCATTCCACCCATGATAGATGTCGGAGTTTTGATTCGCACTAGATTTTATTTCACTTTAGTAAAACATGGGATCAAGTCAAAAGCCTTCGTTTAAAAAGAGGTTCTATCAAGTCAAAATCAAGAGCTTAGAGGTCACTAGTTTACGAGAGTTGGGGCAATTAATGGGTCAACTTCAACGGCAAGCCTTCCGCAAAGCCTATGGTAAGATTTGGGACCTAGCTAGGGTAGAAGTCTCCACAGAGTCCATTGCCTCCCTTGCCCAGTATTATGATCATCCGTTGAGGTGCTTCACTTTTGGGGACTTCCAACTATCACCCATGGTGGAAGAATTCGAAGAAATCCTAGGATGTCCTCTAGGGGGAAGGAAACCATACCTCTTCTCAGGTTTCTATCCCTCATTAGCTAGAATTTCTAAAATATTCCAAATCTTGGCGAAGGAATTAGACCACCAAAAGCAAGTCGAAAATGGGGTGGTCGGGATACCGAGAAAATGATTGGAGGCAAAAGCAAGAATCTTGGCAGGTAGAAACGAATGGGCCCCGTTCATAGACGTTCTCGCACTGTTGATCTTTGGAGGAGTCCTCTTTTCGAATCTGGATGGGTTGGTGGACCTGGCAGCGATCGACGCTTTTCTCGCCTATCATAACCACAAGGAAAGCCCGGTTGTCGCTATGCTAGCTGCCCTATATGACACGTTCGACCGGGGATGTGAAAAGAGCAGCGCAAGAATTGTTTGTTGTGCACTGGCTCTCTATGTGTGGTTAGTGTCATACCCTAATTTCGTTCGGGGACCTTTGCTTGATGACATGCGACCTTTCTTTGGTCCTTGTGAGATGCTTGGCACCCATCATTAGGCAATTTGTGAAATTCCAGGACATGCCGGAAAACCAAAAAATATTGATGCACAATCCGTAAGTTTCCGTGACACACCGGAAATCAAATGGAAGCATCGTTGCATAATTAAGTGAGATTCCGAAGCATCGTTGCATAATTAAGTGAGATTCCGTAACATTCCGTAAGTCAAAAAGGGGATGATTATGTAATCCGCAAGGTTCCGATTCGTAAGTTTTCGTAACTTTACGAAAAAAGAATCACCAAAAAAGGTAAGGGGGTGAACTTATCAAGATAGGGGTGTAAATAGCGGGTGAACTTATCAAGATCAGAACATTTTGGAAGTTGGGTTGCTTAAGGAGGAAGCAACTGGGCGGCAAGTTCCTCCACGTTTTTTGAAAAATGGTTTTCGGGGCTTCCGCGGCTTCCGTATTACTTCCGTAAAATTTCCGAAAACCTTGGGTAAGCATATTCCACTTAACATTGGTGAAAGGGAAGATAAAAAAGATGAAAATCAAATTCGAAAACAGTTCCGTAAGGCTTCCGTAACTTTTCCGTAAAATACGAAAAGGGGGGTGAACTTAGTAATTCGGGTGCGCTTAGAAATCTTCTTCATTAAGTCTTTGGGCGGCAAGCACCTCCCTTTTTTCTATAAATAGGGGAGGGGGGAGCTGTTTCAAAATGTTCAGCCCCTTTGGCACTTCTCTCTCTTTCGAATTTGCTTGGAAAAATCGTTTCCGTGAAGAAAATCTAAGCCGAGGCGCTTCCGAAACGCTTCCGTAAGCGATTCTGTGGAAATTCTTCATCGTTCTTCACCGTTCTTCATCCGTTCTTCGTTCGTTCTTCGTTCTTCAACGGGTAAGTTTTCGAATCCGAGACTTTCAATTCATTTCTTGTTTTGTGTACTTTCACTTTAATTTCGTTTACTTTCAGTTTTCTTTTCTTCAGTTTTTAACGTGCTTTAACCATTTATTTAAGCCTTTTTCTCGTCTAATAAATGATAAAATGAATTTCAACCGATCATTTGTGTTGTAATCTCGTTTAATCACTGTTAAAACGAAATCTAACCGATCGTTCACGCTATAACCTCGGTTAAACCAAAAAAAGTAAAATAATAATAAAATAATCAAAATATCTTGAAAAATAATAATAAAATAATCAAAATATCTTTGAATAAAATAATAAAAAAAATCAATCGGACGTTTTTCTTTGGAAGTTTCCTTGAATGAATTGATTAATAAACCAAAGTGAAACTAAGACTAAAATCAACTCACAAATCAAGTTTTTTTCCGAAAAATCACTAAAAACCGTTTTAAGGTCCAGCGCCTTAAACGGTCCTCTTTGCTTTTATCGGTTAACATGGACCGTTCAAAAGCATAAAATCAACATGTGACTTTACCGCTTTTGCAAGAACTACGTAGGTCTGATTTCCTCATCGCAATTGAGGATACGTAGGAGCAAAACCCCGCTTTTGTCGACCACCCCAAGAGATCGTTAATGGTCCAATGCCTTAACGTTTCTCTCCTTTCAAAAACAAGAGGTCGTTAATGGTCCAATGCCTTAACGTTTCTCTCCTTTCAAAAACAAGAGATCGTTAATGGTCCAATGCCTTAACGTTTCTCTCCTTTCAAAATCAAAAGACCGTTTAATGGTCCAACACCTTAAATGACCTTTTGTTCAAATAAAAAACATATTTTGCAAAAAAGACAAAAAACAAACTTAAACCAAACACTTTGTTCCGAAAGAACTACGTAGGTCTGATTTTCTCATCCCAATTGAGGAATACGTAGGAGCAAAGCGAAACACCCTTGTCGACCACAAAAAGAGAAAAAAAAAGGGTATAAAGGATATAAGGACATAAAAGGGAACGTAAAAATCAAAGTCATGTTTGCACATTCGATTAAAGGCTGTCGTCCCTTGTGACGGACGTGTGGGGTGCTAATACCTTCCCCGCGCGTAAATACAACTCCCGAACCTTTCACTTAAAAGTTCGTAGATCGCGTCTTTTCCGGTTTTTCCGATGTTTTCCTCAAATAAACGTTGGTGGCGACTCCGCGCGTATTCCTTTCGTGGAACACGCATCCCGCGAGTCACGCGTCGCCCT
This sequence comes from Glycine max, assembly GCF_000004515.6. Taxonomy (NCBI): domain Eukaryota; kingdom Viridiplantae; phylum Streptophyta; class Magnoliopsida; order Fabales; family Fabaceae; genus Glycine; species Glycine max. Next base: position 19,412,664 of record NC_038246.2, on the reverse strand, counting down.
CCCGCCGAAGGGTAGGTTGCGACAGTTGGCGACTCCACTGGGGACTGTTTTTAGAGAGTTAGGCCATTTAATCTTGTGCAAATTTTGCCATGACTTACTCCTTTGTTGGCTTCCCCTTATTATGTTCTTGTATATATAACTCTTTGATGCTTTTCGTGCATTTTTTTTGTATGCATGAGGTAAATATTTATTCATTTGATGCACACAAACACTAACACTATTTGCACACACGGTGAGTTGAAAAAGGGCCCTATACCCGGGTTCGTGGGAACATAAGGAGTGGAGGTGAATCTGTGATCATGCTAGGTCTCCGACTTGCTTGATTACAGTGAACCCTCATCTAGAGTTTTTCTCTTTGAAAACATATTGTTGCTAGTAGTCCCTACTGCTGCAGTATGTTCTTCGAAGGGGATGATACCTCTAGAAATCATCAAGAGAGATATGACTACCTTGGGGGTTATCACTAAAAGCCTAGTTAGCTCTCTCCCTTATAGGTCCCTTAAATAGGGGCACGGAGCAAACACGCTGCGTGCCATTTTTCACACTGCCATGCATAAGTATCATATACCCTTTTGCTTATATTTGTTTGTGAATATTGTCGTACTATGTACATCCTCGTGTTGTGCCTTTCGCATATGCATCATGCGTGGGTTTCGTCTTTGATCCCCTCACTTTAGCAAACCGACGGAGGGTCCGTGTCGCCTTCTTAAAAAACATACGTTGGGTGCCATGCTGCCCAAACGTTGTATCCAAGAAGGAAACAATTTCTCGGGCTCCCGTATTCGTAAATTGCATCTGTGTCATATGCATTTCTTCATGCATTCATCCATTCCACCCATGATAGATGTCGGAGTTTTGATTCGCACTAGATTTTATTTCACTTTAGTAAAACATGGGATCAAATCAAAAGCCTTCGCTTAAAAAGAGGTTCTATCAAGTCAAAATCAAGAGCTTAGAGGTCACCAGTTTACGAAAGTTGGGGCAATTAATGGGTCAACTTCAACGGCAAGCCTTCCGCAAAGCCTATGGTAAGATTTGGGACCTAGCTAGGGTAGAAGTCTCCATGGAACCGATTGCATCCCTTTCCCAGTATTATGACCAGCCCCTAAGGTGCTTCACATTTGAGGACTTCCAGCTAGTGCCGACTGTGAAAGAGTTTGAAGAAATCCTGGGATGCCCACTGGGAGGAAGGAAGCCATATGTTTTCTCTGGGTTCTACCCCTCCACGACAAGAGTTGCCAAGGTGGTGAAAATCTCAGCACAAGAGTTGGACCGTGTAAAGCAAAACAGGAATGGGGTAGTCGGAGTACCAAGGAAGTGTTTGGAGGAAAAGGCAAAGGCCTTGGCAAATCAAGGCGAATGGACTTTCTTTTATTGACATCTTGGCGCTTTTGATCTTTGGAGTTGTCCTCTTTCCGAATATGGAAGGGTTAGTGGACCTAGCAGCGATTGACGCTTTCCTCGCCTTTCATCATGGCAAGGAAAGCCCGGTCGTCGCCATTTTGGCCATGTATGACACGTTCGACCGGGGATGTGAAAAGAGCGGCGCAAGAATTGTTTGTTGTGCACCAACTCTTGGCTAGCATGGAGGGGCGTCTGTTAAATGGTTCCCTCGCTAGAAGGAAGGAAGAATCAGGATTCTATCTTCATGCGAAGGATGTCCCATGAGAGGAGTGCCATCAAACGAAAGCATCACGCCTTTCATCGCACGAGGTTTCAGTGACCACAACGCGAGGGTACTCCAAGGAGTTCGCAAGGCATGGGATGCGGCGTGAAGAAAGGACAGAGAGCTTAGGGGAAGCAGTAATGGGATCATCGGCGGCTATCATAAGTGGCTGAGAGTCCGAACACAAGGTTTGGATTGGCTCCCAAATCTAAAGACTGTGAGAGACGATGAGGTTAAAGCTGCGGAAGAAAGTGATGAGGTACAAGCCCTAAAGGCAGAGCTTGAAAGAGCCTGGGTAGTCAAAGAGAAGTTCAAGTCCATAGCCATCAAAGTCTGAAAAGAGTATGATGAACTAAGGGACGTCAATATGGCCACCGCTGAAGCCTTGGAACGAGAAACCAAGAAGGCCCGAAAGGAAGAACACGACCAAAGCAAAGTTTTGAGGGGCTTTATAGGGCAGCAATAGTGAGCTCAAGCTCCAAAGAGGTGAAAGGAATCATCACGGGTCAAAGGCATGATCTTGAAGGACGAGCTAAAGGCTTGCCTTAGGTCGAAAAGAAATTTGTCCCAACAGCTAAGCGAGACTGAAGGGAATATGTGGGCCATCATCGATAAGAGCAAAGAGAAGCTAAATCTAGCGGCGACTCACGAGCAAAGGCTAGAGGATGAGTACGCCAAGATATCAGCAGAAAGGGAAGCAAGGGAAAGGGTAATTGATTCATTGCACCAAGAGGCAACAATGTGGACGGACCGATTTGCTCTTACTTTGAACAAGAGTCAAGAACTTCCCCGATTGCTAGCCAAGGCCAAAGCAATGGCGGACACCTACTCCGCCCCCAAGGAGATCCACGGACTTCTCAGCTATTGTCAGCATATGATAGACTTAATGGACCATATGATTAGAAACCGCTAGGAAGTTTGTATTATCGCTCAGATCTTGACTAGTTATAACTTTTAGAAAAAAAATGAGTTTATCCCACGTTTTTACTCCAAAAATCAGTGCAAATCAAGTCACTCCCACATTTTATCTCTAGCATGCATTGTATGTTGGTCTCGTCCTTTGTCACGGGAAGCCGGAAGGTCCATATCACCTTCTTAATTGTACACATGGGGCACTGCGCCCCCAAATGCACAAGTAAGAAGAGATAATTTTCCGGGCTCTCGTGTCCGTAAAATGCATTCATATCATGCATCGCATAAGTATCTCTTCATAACATCATAATGAACATATCGTTCCTGCATTTGTCCGTTATCATATTCCAGCCTCACATTTTGCATGAGTCATGGCATCATCATGCATATGCGTTCAACAAACTTTTTGATCTGCAAAATTGCATACCATTTGTTTTCATGTTTGCTCATCCTTGTGTTTTCCTCTACAAAAAACAAAAAAGGGGAAGCGTGAAACTTCACACTACATTCTTAGTTGCATGTGTTAGGCACCATGAGCCAACCATGTTGGGATCATAAACCCATTTCTAAAAATAAAAAAAAGCACACAACAACAAAACAAAATAATTGAACATGGTACCTAATGCATGGTTAACTAGGAAATGGTGTTTCTTCGGGCATCTCAATTTCATAATTACATTTTCCATGCATAGCTTAAAGTATGCCCGAGTCATTCATCCCTATGAGATGTTGTTGAAGTATTGGCGATCAGAATTGCCATTCCTTGGATTATAGGGTTGAACCAAGCTCATGCTTTTATAAAAAGGTTCATCAAGTCAAGTTGAAATATGGAAGTAACCGTCTTGCAAAATTGGGGCAAAAGATGAATCGAGTCACATCACTGCTTCGTCTACTGCCAAACATATTTAGGATTGTTGATGTCCTTGTTACTTCCAGTTTCACCTTGACAAAGATGTCATGGACCATGTTGAAAATCTAAATTGATTCAACCCCATATCCTGCGTAAAAATTCGCAATACTTCAACTGTACATCATTCGCATACATCCATGCTTTTCATTGGTTGCATTGCTCATTGCATTCTTTCCTTGAAAAATAAAATAAAATAAAATAAAATGAACTTATCAAAAAGAAAAGGACGCGCTTTACGGCGTCCTTACCGAACTTGTGCTAGAGCTAGAGTAATGGGTGAAGTAGAGGAGATACAAGAGAAGATGAAGGCCGACATGGAGGCCATTAAAGAGAAAATGGCCACAATGATGGAGGCCATGATGAGCGTGAAGAAGATAATGGAAGCCAATGCGGTTGCAATTGCCGCTACCAGCGTTGTTGCTAAGGTGAACCTGATATCCCAATCCGGCATCAACCAAATGAATCATCCAACCTCAGATATGGTAGGCAAAGATTTGGGAAGTACGGGCAGCCCCCATAATGTACAAATTCAAAACGAGCACGCCTTCCCGCCATATGGCTTGCCTCTCAACTATACGCCACCCAAAGTGGCGTACACTCCCAATAAGAATGTCAATAACTCCACTCCTATACCCATTGAGAGCCAACAACCCCAAACTGATCATGCACATGTCTCTTAAACCGTGGGGGGGACACATGAAATTCCCCACCACAATCTAGCCGACTTCGAGCCTTGCCTCGGATATGCCACGGAAGGGCAAGCAGTTGGTGGTATACCCCTACAAAACCCTTTGGAAGGCCCTCAGTATCACCCACAACTACACCTCTTGCATTCCACGACAAGTAAAAACCCTCATGCTATGGCAGAAATGGGAAAGTTGGATCATCTAGAGGAAAGGCTCAGGGCCATTGAAGGAGGTGAAGATTATGCCTTTGCTAACCTAAAAGAGTTGTTCCTAGAACCCAATATCATCACCCCTCCCAAGTTCAAGGTGCTGGACCTTGACAAGTACAAGGGGACTACTTGTCCCAAGAACCATCTAAAGATGTATTGTCAGAAGATGGGGGAATACGCAAAAGATGAGGAATTGCTGATACATTCCTTCCAAGAAAGTCTTACTGGGGTAGCTGTTACCTGGTACACTAACTTGGAATCTTCCCGAGTCCATTCTTGGAAGGACCTAATGGTTGCCTTTGTTAGGCAGTATCAGTACAATTTTGATATGGTTCCGGATAGGATGCAACTACAGAACATTTGCAAAAAGGGGGACGGATCTTTCAAAGAACACGCCCAAAAGGTGGAGGGATCTGGCGGCCCAGGTGGTACCCCCAATGATGGAAAGGGAGACGATGATCGTGATGGTAGACACATTATCGATACTCTACTATGAAAAGATGGTGGGCTAGCACCTTCAAAGCTTTGAGGATTTGGTCTTTGCCAGTGAAAGGATCAATGTGGGTCTGAAAAAAGGCAAATTTAGTCATCCTGCTTGGACGAATGAGAAAACTGGGGCAAATGAAAAGGGTGAGAAAGAGGGAGAAACCCATGCTGTGACTGATATTCCTATACGGCCAAGTTTCCCACCAACCCAAAAATGTCATTACTCAGCCAATAACAAACCTCCTTACCCACCACCCAGTTATCCACAAAGGCCATCCCTAAATCAACCACAAAGCCTGTCTACCGCACTTCCAATGACGAAGACCACCTTTAGCACAAACCAAAAAAAACACCAACCAAGAAATGAATTTTGCAGCGAAAAGCCTGTAGGATTCACCCCAAATTCCGGTGTCATATGCTAACTTGCTCCCATATCTACTTGATAACGCAATGGTAGCCATAACCCCTGCTAGGTTCCCTCAAACCCCCATTTTTCTGAGGATATGACTCGAACGCAACATGTGCATATCGTGGGGGAGCCCTGGGGCATTCCATTGAGCACTGTATGACCCTCAGGCGTAAGGTGCAAGGTCTAATTGATGCGGGCTGGCTGAAATTTGAGGAGAATCGCGTGTAAATCCTGACATTGACAAGAGATGCCACACATGGGGCAATTTTGAAAACTGTTGTTAGATGTCTCTAATGACTCATCAGGATTTTCAAGTGCAAGCCATTGGTCAGTTTGCTCAAGCGACCTGTGCTCCTGAGTTTGGACTTCCAAGACCGTTCAATCAGAGATTACTCGTCTTGCACGTTGGTGGGGTTGCCGTAAAACAATGAGTAAAGTTCAAAACAAATAAGTTTCAAAATAAAAAATAAGTTTCAAAATAAAAAAAAATAAAAAGGCATTTGATTGACTGTGTTTTCAAGTAAAAATATAGACGTTCATGTGACTTCATTTTATCATTCCAGAAAGTTTGTCTTCTTAGAGAAGCGAGTTGTCGAGAATAGGATGTTGGACAAATGGCCTCAGTTACCTTAAGAAAAAGGGGGGTTGAATTAAGATGCAAAGACTATTCCCCAATTGAACTATCACTCTCTCTTTTCGGATTAACAATGCACATAGGGATAACCCTTCCCTTGTGTTCAGGAATCCTCTACAACAAGAGACCCACGGTCTCTTAATCCCTTTTCAGAAATAAGAAGAAGAGAAGAAGAGGTCTCTCGTAAAAGAGGTAGATTGTAAAATGAAGATCAATCAAAAATTCCTTATTGAATAAGCAAGTGGTTGACCAAGGAATCTTTTTGAGAGGATAAGACATTTCAGTTCAGAAAAACTCTTGATCTTTCGAGAGGATAAAACTGTTTGGGCAATGAAAACTCTCTTTAAAACATTTGAATGGCCATTCATAAAACATTTGAATAGATATGTCTCTTGGAAATTATTTTCTGAAAATCCCCTCTGGTAATCAATTACAAGACATATGTAATCGATTACAGGTTTTAAAAATTTGAATTAAAACATTTTCAAACTGCTGGTAATCGATTACCAAAGAGTAAATCTCAATTTAAAATGATTTGGATAGAAGTCTTTGGCCAAACCTTTTGCTTTTTCAATTTGGAAACTTCTTCCAAAAGATTCTAGAAATCAACTTGATCATATATCTTGACTTTCTTGGATTCTTGTCTTGAATAAAACTTAGAAGCACTTGATCCTTTAGCATCATCAAGACATCAAAACATCTTGCTTCTACATAGGAGTCATTTGACTTAATCCATCAAAAAATCCTTCAACTATTTCTCGTCCTTGGAAAATTCTTTTTGCAAGAATCAATTGCTTCTTTCATTCTTCCTCACTACGAGGCTATGAAAACAAGACAACGATTGGTACCTCAAAGCCTTACACTGGGGCAATGAGGGGCATCGTGCATGAGCCTCAAGTGAACCTAGGGGCAGATTAGAAGTTCTCACCCAATAGGTTCCCTCCTACAAGGTCATGACGAAAGAAAACGATTGGTACCTCAAAGCCTTACACTGGGGCAATGAGGGGCACCGTGCATGAGCCTCAAGTTAACATAGGGGCCGATCAAAAGTTCTCACCCATCGATGATTTCAACAAAAAAGGGGGGACAAACCCTAGGATTTCGATGGATTGATTAAACATCAAATGGCTCCATTGCCGTCACTCCAAAATGGTCAAGTGACTAAATCAAAAAGAACATACACTTTGAGGGAGTTCCCGGAGAGATTTGCAAAAGATAGGATAAGGTCGCATGAATTATCACCTCTTTCAAAAGGACAGTCAATCTGTGTTTTCCAAAAAAATTAAATCAAAATCAAAATCACAAAATAGGGAAAGAATGTCATGAACGTTGTACAAACTTTCCATTACATTGCATTGTTTCATATGAAGTCTGCATTTACCGCATTTCAAGACAAAGGTTGCATGCATCTGCATCCCTAAAAATCATGTTAACTGCATAGATATCCTACATCTAATATCCAGTCGTGTGGATTTGGGATGACCGACCCTCTCGATGAGTCGATCTCTTGCTTTCTCATAAGGGTGAACCCTTGGGTACTAGTACCCTTGTCTCCAGAGGACTATACATCCTCGCCTTGAGAGGACTACACGTCCTCACCATCAGAGGGCTGCACACCCTCACCTCCAGAGGACTACATGTCCTCGCCTTGAGAGGGCTACACGCCCTCACCTTGGGTACTAGTTACCCTCACCGTCAGAGGACTACACGTCCTCGCCTTGAGAGGACTACACATCCTCACCATCAGAGGGCTGCACGCCCTCACCTCCAGAGGACTACATGTCCTCGCCTTGAGAGGGCTACACGCCCTCACCTTGGGTACTAGTTACCCTCACCGTCAGAGGACTACACGTCCTCGCCTTGAGAGGACTACACGTCCTCACCACCAGAGGGCTGCACGCCCTCACCTCCAGAGGACTATACGTCCTCGCCTTGAGAGGGCTACACGCCCTCACCTTGGGTACTAGTTACCTTCAACTTCAGAGGACTACACGTCCTCGCCGTCAAAGGGTCATGTGCCTTCACCTTTGCAGGGCTACACGCCCTCACCTTCAGAGGACTACACGTCCTCACCTTTAGAGGACTACACGTCCTCGCCATTAGAGGACTACATGTTCCCCATTTTCAAAGGGGGACATACCCTCACCTTCAGAGGACTACACGTCCTCACCTTCAGAGGGCTACACGCCCTCGCCATCAGAGGACTGCATGTCCTCACCTTCGTAGGGCTACACGCCCTCACTTTGAGAGGACTACACGTCCTCACCATCAGAGGGCTACACGCCCTCACCTCCAGAGGACTACACGTCCTCGCCTTGAGAGGGCTGCACGCCCTCACCTTTAGAGGGCTACGTGTCCTCATTTTCAGTGTGCTCCACATCCGCACCTTAAGAGAATTTAAGGTCCTCTATCCTTAAATGCTTAACCAAGACTTGCACTCCCGGTTAAGGGACCAGTAGTTTCCTTTTAACGGTTCCTGGGCCACCCCCTGATATTGGAGGAGGGCCAACTGTGCGAGCACAACCAGAGAGGGAGGCTATCACACAACTACTATGCATACCGGGGCAAGATTTCACCCGTGCCGCTGCAAAGAGACGAGTGCGGATCATGCGCACCAACATGACCACTCTTACACAGATATAGATGACATTGCTACTTAGCAACATTCTGCCCAGCGACCGCAATGCCAATCTCCCCCTGCAAAAGTATCAGTTGGTCTGTGTCGTCCCGACATGGGTAAGTATGCATATGGTTCAACTGATTTCTGATACCATCTATTGTTTGCAGGGATCGCACCCACAAAGACACCCAGTGGACCTGAAGAAGTCCAACAGGGCCCTGGGGTTTCCATCTCTGGTTACGGGCCTCTGTCGGCCCTACAGGGCGCCCGTTCCCCCCAGCAAGTTCATGTCGTCGTGGCATAGTTCTAGGGAGTGCCTGTCGCCCCCAGCAAGGTCATCAGTGTTAGTGCTTAGCTCTACTGAGTTTTAAAAGATTGGCTAAGATTTTGTTAAAACATAAGCACTTAGACAATGAAGGAAAGCTGGAGTTGCTGCACATGATGTCCAACGTTATGTCAAAGAATAAGATCGGGCTGCACAATGCACAAGGCAAGATGAAATGTCAAATGAAGAATTGAAGCTGCAGGATTCACGATGTCAGATACAATGTCCAGGACATCCTGCTCGAAAATACTGGAATTGCTAAAAGCATTGAAGCTGCAGGATCCACGATGTCGGATACAATGTCCAGGACATCCTGCCCGAAAATACTGGAAGGCAAGATAAAAGTCAAATGAAGAATGGAAGCATCCACGATGTCGGATACGATGTCCAGGACATCTGGCCCGAAAATACCGGACATATAAATCTGTTATATCTTTAACAGATTATTGTGCAGTTAGCAAGAGATTAGACGATCTATCTTCAGGAACGAATTAAAAGATAATTAAAGTTTGAATTACAAACTAGAAGAGTTCGTTCAGGGATTAAAGATTAAAGATAAAAACTAAAAGATCAAACTGTATCTTTTAGATCTTTAAGTGCAGATTTTCAGGAAAGTGATAGATCTCATCCAGCACAAGTAGTTGCAGCCCAGAAACGCACACTGCTATATAAACATGAAGGCTGCACGAGTTCTGTACCAAGTCCGGGATTGAAGAGTTATTTTGTGAGTTTTGGGACTTGAGTGTTTTGTGAGCCACCTTGATGTTACTCTAACATCAAGTGTTGGACCTGAGTGTGTAGAGTTGATCTCTAGTGTGTAGAGTTGATCTCTAGTGTGTGGAGTTGATCTCTATTGTTCAGAGAGCAATCTCTGGTGTGTCTTTGATTTGTTTGTAAACACGGGAGTGTGATTGAGAGGGAGTGAGCGGGGTTCTCATATCTAAGAGTGGCTCTTAGGTAGAGATTGCACGGGTAGTGGTTAGGTGAGAAGGTTGTAAACAGTGGCTGTTAGACCTTGAACTAACACTATTTTAGTGGATTTCCTCCCTGGCTTGGTAGCCCCCAGATGTAGGTGAGGTTGCACCGAACTGGGTTAACAATTCTCTTGTGTTATTTACTTGTTTAAACTGTACACACTGTCAAATATAATCTGCATGTTCTGAAGCGTGATGTCGTGACATCCTGTACGACATCTGTCCCCAGTATCAGAATTTCAATCAGGTCCCCCCTACCAATCGAGCTTTCATCAAGAAGTTTTGCGTCTCCAGGCAGGCGCAGGGCGAAACACCACAGTAGCCTGGCGATGGCCGGCAGCGGGCAACAGACGCACCGCCATCACCTCTAGAGTTCACCTCTGCTCATCCACAAAAAGGTTTGAGTATTGCCTACACCACATGGCCGACCAATAGGCGACCAAGTCCAAAGCCAAAGGTAAGCAAAGTACTAGGTCAGTGACCGACAAGTCATAAGGCGTCCAGCTCAAGACGTTAAAGAAGCGCTACTAGGAGGCAACCTAGTACCTTTTAAATTTCTGCCTGCTATTTGATCACTTTTTATAGTAGGACGCAAGCTCGGAAGGTAGTCATACCTTACAAAACATATATATGTATGTTTAGGTAGTGAAAATACCTTAGATATGCATGTATGTAAACAAAAAAACACTTCACAAAATATATATATGTATGTTTAGGTAGAAAAATACCTTAGATATGCATGTATGTAAACAAAAAACACTTCACAAAATATATATATGTATGTTTAGGTAGAAAGATACCTTAGATATGCATGTATGTAAACAAAAAATACTTCACAAAATATATATGTATGTTTAGGTAGAAAGATACCTTGGATATGCATGTATATAGCAAAAATACCTTACAAAACATATATATGTATGTTTAGGTAGCAAGATACCTTGGATATGCATGTATATAGCAAAATACCTCATGAAAAAAAAAGAGAAGAAAAAAAAAACAAACAAGAAAAAGAAATAAACAAATGATAATGATAAAAAAAAAAGAAGGAGAAAAAAGAAAAAATAAGTTGTCAAGCTGAAAAACCAACATGCTTTTGAAAAGAGATGACTTCCAACTTTTCTTTGGAAAAATTCACTGATCATAACTAGTTTTTGAAAAAATGTGTATACACCTGAAGGGTGAATGCTGTGAAGATTTTCCCAGACGCCCAAAATGGACTCGGATGAATGCACAAATTGATAAAAGAACATATTTTGGAAACGTTGGGTTGACTAAAATAGAGGAAATGAATCCTGAGCCCTAGCATCACATGACCATAAAAATTTGACACTTGAGTGTCCGCATAGGTGCATGCATAACCAGTTTTGCATAAAATTTCCAAATCGTCATTTTTGCATTTGTGTCATGGAAATAATGTGGGGCATCCCTTTTATCCTTGAACCAAACCAAGCCCTGACATGTATCATGTCTAGCCATTCTACAAGCTTTGAGCCAAAATCCTGACTCACCATAAACCTTGACCCAGGGTGAGAATGTCAATCCTTACCCTCGGAAGCGAAAAGAATAGAAGGGAAATTTCCAATCAAAGAAAAGGAAAGAAGGAAGATTTCCAATCAAAGAGAAAGCAAAAAAAGAAAAGAAGGAAAATTCCCAATCAAAGAGTGGGAGAAAGCAAAAAGAAAAGAAAGAAAATTCCCAATCAAAGAATGGGAGAAAGTAAAAAAGGAAGAAGAAGAAGGAAAGAAAGCTCCTGATCAGGGATCGAAAGAAAACAGAAGAAATGTGCAGAAAGGTCTTTGGACCGGACAATATCTGAATAATACAGAATTGTCACCAAATGAACAAAAAGAAGGAAAGGAAACCACGACCTTACGGTTATCCGCACCCTTTTGTCATCCAGAGGCGGCGGGCCCGATGACAAGCAGAGACCAAGTTTGGTCATTCTGCACCCTTGTATCATCCAGAGGCGGCGGGCCCGATGATACGCGGAGATACCTTACGGTTATCCGCACCCTTTTGTCATCCAGAGGCGGCAGGCCCGATGACAAGCAGAGACCAAATTTGGTCATTCTGCACCCTTGTATCATCCAGAGGCGGCGGGCCCGATGATACGCGGAGATACCTTACGGTTATCCGCACCCTTGTGTCATCCAGAGGCGGCGGGCCCGATGATACGCGGAAATACCCGAGTGGTTATCCGTATAAACATTCTTTTGCTATCTGTAAGACAGAACGCTTGATAGCATGCAGAGGCTGACATAGTCTTCTGCACCTTTTGTTCCTCCGGGAACAACAAGTCATTTACATGCGGAAATTTCATGGTCACCCGCGACTCTCGTCAACCGAGAGGAGCGAAATTAGCGTCATACCCTAATTTTCGTCCGGGGACCTTTGCTTGATGACATGCGACCTTTCTTTGGTCCTTGTGAGGTGCTTGGCACCCATCATTAGGCAATTTGTGAAATTCCGGGAACGACAAGTCATGGTCACCCGCGACTCTCGTCAACCGAGAGGAGCGAAATTAGTGTCATACCCTAATTTTCGTCCGGGGACCTTTGCTTGATGACATGCGACCTTTCTTTGGTCCTTGTGAGGTGCTTGGCACCCATCATTAGGCAATTTGTGAAATTCCGGGAACAACAAGTCATTTGCATGTGGAGATTTTATGGTCACCCGCGACTCTCGTCAAATCGAGAGGAACGAAATTAGTGTCTTATCTTTACTTTCCTTTTATCTCCAATAAAAGACAAGTAAAGAGGGGCAACTGTCATACCCTAATTTCGTCCGGGGACCTTTGCTTGATGACATGCGACCTTTCTTTGGTCCTTGTGAGATGCTTGGCACCCATCATTAGGCAATTTGTGAAATTCCAGGACATGCCGGAAAACCAAAAAATATTGATGCACAATCCGTAAGTTTCCGTGACACACCGGAAATCAAATGGAAGCATCGTTGCATAATTAAGTGAGATTCCGTAACATTCCGTAAGTCAAAAAGGGGATGATTATGTAATCCACAAGGTTCCATAACATTACGGAAAGAAAACAAGTATCGTTACGAGATTCGTAAGTTTCCGTAACTTTACGAAAAAAGAATCACCAAAAAAGGTAAGGGGGTGAACTTATCAAGATAGGGGTGTAAATAGCAATTCAAATCGAGGCCCTTCCAGAACATTTTGGAAGTTGGGTTGCTTAAGGAGGAAGCAACTGGGCGGCAAGCTCCTCCACGTTTTTGAAAAATGGTTTTCGGGGCTTCCGTAATACTTCCGTAAAATTTCCGAAAACCTTGGGTAAGCATATTCCACTTAACATTGGTGAAAGGGAAGAGAAAAAAGATGAAAATCAAATTCGAAAACAGTTCCGTAAGGCTTCCGTAACTTTTCCGTAAAATACGAAAAGGGGGGTGAACTTAGTAATTCGGGTGCGCTTAGAAATCTTCTTCATTAAGTCTTTGGGCGGCAAGCACCTCCCTTTTTTTCTATAAATAGGGGAGGGGGGGAGCTGTTTCAAAAGGTTCAAGACCCCTTTGGCTATGCATTTCGGCTATTTTGGGCAAAAAACACGTTTTCGTGAAGAAAAATCAAGTTGAAGTACTTCCGTAACGCTTCCGTAAGCGATTCTGTGGAAATTCTTCATCGTTCTTCGTCTTTCTTCACCGTTCTTCATCCATTCTTCGTTCATTCTTCGTTCTTCAACGGGTAAGTTTTCGAATCCGAGACTTTCAATTCATTTCTTGTTTTGTGTACTTTCACTTTAATTTCGTTTACTTTCAGTTTTCTTTTCTTCAGTTTTTAACGTGCTTTAACCATTTATTTAAGCCGTTTTCTCGTCTAATAAATGATAAAATGAATTTCAACCGATCATTTGTGTTGTAATCTCGTTTAATCACTGTTAAAACGAAATCTAACCGATCGTTCACGCTATAACCTCGGTTAAACCAAAAAAAGTAAAACAATAATAAAATAATCAAAATATCTTGAAAAATAATAATAAAATAATCAAAATATCTTTGAATAAAATAATAAAAAAAATCAATCGGACGTTTTTCTTTGGAAGTTTCCTTGAATGAATTGATTAATAAACCAAAGTGAAACTAAGACTAAAATCAACTCACAAATCAAGTTTTTTTCCGAAAATTCACTAAAAACCGTTTTAAGGTCCAGCGCCTTAAACGGTCCTCTTTGCTTTTATCGGTTAACATGGACCGTTCAAAAGCATAAAATCAACATGTGACTTTACCGCTTTTGCAAGAACTACGTAGGTCTGATTTCCTCATCGCAATTGAGGATACGTAGGAGCAAAAGCCCTGCTTTTGTCGACCACCCCAAGAGATCGTTAATGGTCCAATGCCTTAACGTTTCTCTCCTTTCAAAAACAAGAGGTCGTTAATGGTCCAATGCCTTAACGTTTCTCTCCTTTCAAAAACAAGAGATCGTTAATGGTCCAATGCCTTAACGTTTCTCTCCTTTCAAAATCAAAAACCGTTTAATGGTCCAACACCTTAAATGACCTTTTGTTCAAATAAAAAACATATTTTGCAAAAAAGACAAAAAACAAACTTAAACCAAACACTTTGTTCCGAAAGAACTACGTAGGTCTGATTTTGTCATCCCAATTGAGGAATACGTAGGAGCAAAGGGAAACACCCTTGTCGACCACAAAAAGAGAAAAAAAAAATAAAAAGGGTATAAAGGATATAAGGACATAAAAGGGAACGTAAAAATCAAAGTCATGTTTGCACATTCGATTAAAGGCTGTCGTCCCTTGTGACGGACGTGTGGGGTGCTAATACCTTCCCCGCGCGTAAATACAACTCCCGAACCTTTCACTTAAAAGTTCGTAGATCGCGTCTTTTCCGGTTTTTCCGACGTTTTCCTCAAATAAACGTTGGTGGCGACTCCGCGCGTATTCCTTTCGTGGAACACGCATCCCGCAAGTCACGCGTCGCCCTCCCGCCGAAGGGTAGGTTGCGACAGTTAGTTTCACACCTTTTTCTCCAAGAAGGTAGGCCCGTCTATCCGCTACAAGGTCACCGCTCGTGCGTCGAAAAAGGAAAGGCGAATTGGGACCAACTCTTGGCTAGCATGGAGGGGCGTCTGTTAATTGGTTCCCTCGCTAGAAGGAAGGAAGAATCAGGATTGTATCTTCATGCGAAGGATGTCCAAATGTTCCCTGGATGGGAACATGGGGTTGTATTAATTATAATCCCGTCCTCGCCATAAGACAGCTTGGCTACCCCATGAGAGGAGCGCCATTAGACGAAAGCATCACGCCTTTCATTACACGGGGTTTCAGTGACCCCAATGCAAAGGTACTCCAAGGAGTTCGCAAGGCATGGGATGCGGCATGAAGAAAGGACAGAGAGCTTTGGGGAAGCAGTAATGGAATCATCGGTGGCTATCATAAGTGGCTGAGAGTCCGGACACAAGGATTGGATTGGCTCCCAAATCTAAAGACTGTGAGAGACAATGAGGTTAAAGCTTCGGAAGAAAGTGATGAGGTGCAAGCGCTAAAGGCAAAGCTTGAAAGAGCCCGGGTAGTCAAAGAGAAGTTCAAGTCCATAGCCATCAAAGTCTGAAGAGAGTATGATGAACTAAGGGACGTTAATATGGCCACCGATGAAGCCTTGGAATGAGAAACCAAGAAGGCCCGAAAGGAAGAACACGACCAAAACAAGTTTTGAGGGACTTTATAGGGCAGCAATAGTGAGCTCAAACTCTGAAGAGGTGAAAGGAATCATCATGGGTCAAAGGCATGATCTGGAAGGACGAGCTAAAGGCTTGCCTTAGGTCGAAAAGAAATTTGTCCCAACAGTTAAAGTGAGACTGAAGGGAATATGTGGGCCATCATCGATGAGTGCAAAGAGAAGCTAAATCTAGCGGCAACTCACGAGCAAAGGCTAGAAGATGAGTACGCCAAGATATCAGCAGAAAGGGAAGCAAGGGAAAGGGTAATTGATTCATTTCACCAAGAGGCAACCGTGTGGATGGACCGATTTGCTCTTACCTTGAGTGGGAGTCAAGAACTTCCCCGATTGCTAACCAAGGCCAAAGCAATGGGGGACACCTACTCCGCTCCCGAGGAGATCCACGGACTTCTCAGCTATTGTCAACATATGATAGACTTAATGGCCCATATAATTAGAAACCGCTAGGAAGTTTGTATTGTTACTCAGATCTTGACTAGTTATAACTTTTTGAATAAAATGAGTTTATCCCACGTTTTTACTCCAAAAATCAGTGCGAATCAAGTCACTCCCGCATTTTATCCCTAGCATGCATTGTATGTTGGTCTCGTCCTTTGTCACGGGAAGCCGGAAGGTCCATATCACCTTCTTAATTGTACACATGGGGCACTGCGCCCCCAAATGCGCAAGTAAGAAGAGATAATTTTCCGGGCTCTCGTGTCCGTAAAATGCGTTCATATCATGCATCGCAAAAGCATCTCTTCATAACATCATAATGAACATATCGTTCCTGCATTTGTCCGTTATCATATTCCAGCCTCACATTTTGCATGAGTCATGGCATCATCATGCATATGCGTTCAACAAACTTTTTGATCTGCAAAATTGCATACCATTTGTTTTCATGTTTGCTCATCCTTGCGTTTTCCTCTACAAAACAAAAACAAAAAAAGGGAAGCGTGAAACTTCACACTACCTTCTTAGTTGCATGTTGTAGGCACCATGAGCCAACCATGTTGGGATCATAAACCCATTTCTAAAAAAAAAAAAAAACACACAACAACAAAACAAAATAATTGAACATGGTACCTAATGCATGGTTAACTAGGAAATGGTGTTTCTTCGGGCATCTCAATTTCATAATTACATTTTCCGTGCATAAGCTTAAAGTATGCCCGAGTCATTCATCCCTATGAGATGTTGTTGAAGTATTGGCGATCAGAATTGCCATTCCTTGGATTATAGGGTTGAACCAAGCTCATGCTTTTACAAAAAGGTTCATCAAGTCAAGTTGAAATATGGAAGTAACCGTCCTGCAAAATTGGGGCAAAAGATGAATTGAGTCACATCACTGCTTCGTCTACTGCCAAACATATTTAGGATTGTTGATGTCCTTGTTACTTCCAGTTTCACCTTGACAAAGATGTCATGGACCATGTTGAAAATCTAAATTGATTCAACCCCATATCCTGCGTAAAAATTCGCAATACTTCGACTGTACATCATTCGCATGCATCCATGCTTTTCATTGGTTGCATTGCTCATTGCATTCTTTCCTTGAAAAATAAAATAAAATGAACTTATCAAAAAGAAAAGGACACGCTTTACGGCGCCCTTACCGAACTCGTGCTAGAGCTAGAGTAATGGGTGAAGCAGAGGAGGTGCAAGAGAAGATGAAGGCCGAAAATGGAGGCCATAAAAGAGCAAATGGCCACAATGATGAAGGCCATGATGAGCATGAAGAAGATAATGGAAGCCAATGCGGTTATAGTTGCCGCTATTAGCGCTGTCGCTAAGGTGAACCCGATGCTCCCATCTGGCCTCAAGCAAATGAATCATCCAACCTCAAATATGGTAGGCAAAGATTTGGGAAGTACGGATGACCCCATGATGTGCAAATTCAAAACGAGTACGCCTTCCCATCATATGGCTTGCCTCCCAACTATTCACCACCCAATGTGGCATACACTCTCAATGAAAATCTCAATAACTCCACTCCGATACTCATTGAGAACCAATAACCTCATCAGGCACATATCTCTCAAACCATGGGGGAGACACATGAAATTCCCCACCACAATCTAGCTGACTTCGAGCCTTGGCTCGGATATGCCACTGAAGGGTAAGCAGTTGGTGGTATACCCTTTGAAAACACTTTGGAGGGCCCTCAGTTTCGCCCACAACCACAACCATTGCATTTTGCGGTGGGAAGAGCCCCTCCTGCTATGGCCGAAAAGGGAAAGGCGGATCATCTAAAGGAAAGGCTCAGGGCCATTGAAGGAGGTGAAGATTATGCCTTTGCTAACCTAGAAAAGTTGTTCCTAATACCCAAACATGGTCATTCCCAAGTTCAAGGTGCTGGACTTTGACAAGTACAAGGGGACTACTTGTCTCAAGAACCATCTAAAGATGTATTGTCAGAAGATGGGGGAATACGCAAAAGATGAGGAATTGCTGATACATTCCTTCCAATAAAGTCTTACTGGGGTAGCTGTTACCTGGTACACTAACTTGGAACCTTCCCGAGTCCATTCTTGGAAGGACCTAATGGTTGCCTTTGTTAGGCAGTATCAGTACAATTTTGATATGGTTCCGGATAGGATGCAACTACAGAACATGTGCAAAAAGGGGGACGGATCATTCAAAGAACACGCCCAAAAGGTGGAGGGATCTGGCGGCCCAGGTGGTACCCCCA
The DNA here is from genome assembly GCF_000004515.6 of Glycine max. NCBI lineage: Eukaryota > Viridiplantae > Streptophyta > Magnoliopsida > Fabales > Fabaceae > Glycine > Glycine max. The sequence continues at coordinate 19,394,450 of NC_038246.2, read as the reverse complement.
ATAATGGAAAGGGAGACGATAATCGTGATGGTAGACACATTATCAGTACTCTACTATGAAAAGATGGTGGGCTGCGCACCCTCAAAGCTTTGCAGATTTGGTCTTCGCCAGTGAAAGGATCAATGTGGGTCCGAAAAGAGGCAAATTTGATCATCCTACTAGGACGACTGAGAAAACTGGGGCAAATAAAGAGGGTGAGGATGAGGGAGAAACCCATGCTGTAACTGCCATTCCTGTGCGGCCAAGTTTCCCACCAACTCAACAATATCTTTACTCAGCCAATAACAAACTTTCTCCTTACCCACCACCCAGTTATCCACAAAGGCCATCCCTAAATCTACCACAAAGTCTGTCTACCGCACTTCCAATGATGAACACCACCTTTAGCACAAACCAAAAACACCAACCAAGAAGTGAATTTTGCAGCGAGAAAGCTTGTAGAATTCACCCCAATTCCAGTGTCCTATGCTGACTTGCTCCCATATCTACTTGATAATTCAATGGTAGCCATAACCCTAGCCAAGGTTCATCAACCTCCATTTCTCCGAGAATACGACTCGAACGCAACGTGTGCTTGTCACGGAGAAGCCCCGGGGCGTTCCATTGAGCATGGTAGGGCTCTGAAGCGTAAGGTGCAAGGTCTAATTGATGCGGGCTGGCTGAAATTTGAGGAGAATTGCGTGTAAATCCTGACATTGACAAGAGATGCCACACATGGGGCAATTTTGAAAGCTGTTGTTAGGTGTCCCTAATGACTCATCAGGGTTTCCAAGTTTATGCCATTATTGTAAACCACAGCTACAATGTTAAATGAAATGGATAAAGTTGATATCTTTGTCCCTCATCCTCTCACAAACGCATGTTTGCTTATTCAACTTTCACCGGAATGTGGGTGTAAGCCATTGGTCTGTTTGCTCAAGCAACCTGCGCTCCTGAGTGTTGACTTCCAAGACCGTTCAATCAGAGATTACTCATCTTGCACGTTGGTGGGGGTGCCGTAAAACAACGAGCAAAGTTCAAAACAAATAAGTTTCAAAATAAAAAATAAAAAGGCATTTGATTGACTGTGTTTTCAAGTAAAAATATAGACGTTCATGTGACCTCATTTTGTCTTTTTAGAGAGAAGTGAGTTATCAAGAATAGGATGTTGGACAAATGGCCTCAGTTACCTTAAGAAAAAGGGGGGTTGAATTAAGATGCAAAGACTATTCCCCAATTGAACTATCAATCTCTCTTTTCGGATTAACAATGCACACAGGGATAACCCTTCCCTTGTGTTCAGGAATCCTCTACAACAAGAGACCCACGGTCTCTTAATCCCTTTTCAGAAATAAGAAGAAGAGAAGAAGAGGTCTCTCGTAAAAGAGGTAGATTGTAAAATGAAGATCAATCAAAAATTCCTTATTGAATAAGCAAGTGGTTGACCAAGGAATCTTTTTGAGAGGATAAGACATTTCAGTTCAGAAAAACTCTTGATCTTTCGAGAGGATAAAACTGTTTGGGCAATGAAAACTCTCTTTAAAACATTTGAATGGCCATTCATAAAACATTTGAATAGATATGTCTCTTGGAAATTATTTTCTGAAAATCCCCTCTGGTAATCAATTACAAGACTTATGTAATCGATTACAGGTTTTAAAAATTTGAATTAAAACATTTTCAAACTGCTGGTAATCGATTACCAGAGAGCAAATCTCAATTTGAAAGGATAGAATTCCTTGGTCAAACCTTTTGCTTCTTCAATTTGGAAACTTCTTCCTAAGATTCTAGAGATCAACTTGATCATATATCTTCATTTTCTTGGATTCTTGTCTTGAATAAAACTTGGAAGCACTTGATCCTTTGGCATCATCAAAACATCTTACTTCTACATAGGAGTCATTTGACTTAATCCATCAACTGAAAAAAATCCTTCAACTATTTCTCGTCCTTGGAAAATTCTTTTTTGCAAGAATCAACTGCTTCTTTCATTCTTCCTCACTACGAGGTCGTGAAAACAAGACAACAATTGGTACCTCTAAGCCCTACACTGGGGCAACGAAAGGCACCATGCAAAAACTTCAAGCGAACCTAGGGGCAGATTAGAAGTTCTCACCCAATAGGTTCCCTCCTACAAGGTCATGACGAAAGGCAACGATTGACACCTCAAAGCCTTACACTGGGGCAATGAGGGGCACCGTGCATGAGCCTCAAGTGAACATAGGGGCCGATAAAAAGTTCTCACCCATTGATGTTTTTAACAAAAAAAGGGGGACAAACCCTAGGATTTCAATGGATTGATCAAACATCAAACGACTCCATTGCCGTCGCTCCAAAATGGTCAAGTGACTAAATCAAACAGAACACATACTCTGAGGGAGTTCCCGGAGAGATTTGCAAAAGATAGGATGAGGTTGCATGAATTATCACCTCTTTCAAAAGGACAGTCAATCTGTGTTTTCCAAAAAAATTAAATCAAAATCAAAATCACAAAATAGGGAAAGAATGTCATGAACATTGTACAACTTTCCATTACATTGCATTGTTTCATATGAAGTCCGCATTTACCAAATTTCACGACAAAGGTTGCATGCATCTGCATCCCTAAAAATCATGTTAACTGCATAGATTTCCTACATCTAATGTCTAAATCTTGTGAATTTGGGATGACCGGCCCTCTCGATGAGTCGATCTCTTGCTTTCTCATAAGGGTGGACCCTTGGGTACTTGTACCTATCGCCTTTAGAGGACTACACATCCTCGCTTCAGAGGACTGCACGTCCTCACCTTGAGAGGACTACACGTCCTCGCCTTGAGAGGACTACACGTCCTCCCCATCAGAGGGCTGCACACCCTCACCTCCAGAGGACTACATGTCCTCGCCTTAAGAGGGCTACACGCCCTCGCCATCAGAGGACTACATGTCCTCACCTTCGTAGGGCTACACGCCCTTACCTTCAGAGGACTGCATGTCCTCACCTTCATAGGGCTACACGCCCTCACCTTCAGAGGACTGCATGTCCTCACCTTCGTAGGGCTACACGCCCTCACCTTTAGAGGACTACACGTCCTCGCCTTCGTAGGGCTACACGCCCTCACCTTTAGAGGACTACACGTCCTCGCCAACAGAGGGCTGCACGCCCTCACCATGAGAGGACTACACGTCCTCGCTATCAGAGGGCTGCACGCCCTCACCTCCAGAGGACTACACATCCTTGCCTTGAGAGGGCTGCACGCCCTCACCTTTAGAGGGCTACGTGTCCTCATTTTCAGTGTGCTCCACATCCGCACCTTAAGAGAATTTAAGGTCCTCTTCCCTTAAATGCTTAACCGAGACTCGCGCTCCCGGTTAAGGGGCCAGTAGTTTCCTTTTTTCAGTTTCTAGGCCACCCCATTATATTGGAAGGCGACCAACTGTGCAAGCACAACCAGAGAGGGAGCTATCACGCAGCTACTATGCATACCGGGGCAAGATTTCACCCGTGCCGCTGCAAAGAGACAAGTGTGGATCATGTGTACCAACATGACCCCTCTTACACAGATATAAATGACGTTGCTACTTAGCAACATTCTGCCCAGCGACCGCAATGCCGATCTCCCCCTGCAAAAGTATCAGTTGGTCTGTGTCGTCACGACATAGGTAGGTATGCATTATTTCCTACTAATTTCTAATGCCATCTACTATTTGCAGGGATCGCACCTACAAGACACACAGTGGACCCGGAGAATTCCAACAAGGCCTTGGGATTTCCAGCTCTGGTTACGGGCCTCTGTTAGTCCTACAGGGTGCCCGTTCCCCCCAGCAAGGTCATGCCATCGTGACATAGGTAAGTATGCACTTCTCTCAACTGATTTCTGATGCCATCTATTGTTTTTAGGGATCGCGCCCGCAAGACACCCAGTGGACCCGGAGAAGTCCAACAGGGTCTTGGGGTTTCTAGCTCTGATTACGGACCTTTTTCGGTTCTACAGAGTGCCTGTCGCCCCCAGCAAGGTCATCAGGCCCCCTACTAATCGAGCTTTCATCAAGAAGTACTGCGCCCCCAGGCAGGCCCAGGGCAAAACACCACAGCAACATTGGGATGGCCGGTAGCAGGCAATAGACACACCGCCACCACCTCTAGAGTTCACCTCAGCTCATCCACAAAAAGGTTAGAGCGTTGCCTATGACACATGGCCAACCAATAGGCGACCAAGTCCAAAGCCAAAGGTAAGCAAAGTACTAGGTCAGTGACCGACAAGTCATAAGGCGTCCAGCTAAAGACGTTAAAGAAGCACTACTAGGAGGCAACCTAGTACCTTTTGAATCTATGCTTGTTATTTGATCACTTTTTATAGTAGGACACACCTAGTTGCTCATGATCCTGGGGATTTAAATAAAACAAGCGCAAGCTCGGAAGGTAGTCATACCTCACAAAATATATATATGTATGTTTAGGTAGTGAAAATACCTTAGATATGCATGTATGTAAACAAAAAAATACTTCACAAAATATATATATGTATGTTTAGGTAGAGAGATACCTTAGATGTGCGTGTATGTAAACAAAAAAATACTTCACAAAATATATATTTGTATGTTTAGGTAGAGAGATACCTTAGATGTGCGTGTATGTAGCAAAAAAATACCTCACAAAACATATATATGTATGTTTAGGTGGCAAGATACCTTGGATATGCATGTATATAGCAAAAATACCTCACAAAAATATGCACATGTTTAGGTAGCAAAATACCTCATGAAAAAAAAGAAGAAAAAAAAAACAAACAAACAAGAAAAAGAAATAAACAAATGATAATCATAAAAAAAAAGGAGAAAAAAGAAAAAATAAGTTGTCAAGCTGAAAAAACCAACATGCTTTTGAAAAGAGATGACTTCCAACTTTTCTTTGGAAAAATTCACTGATCATAACTAGTTTTTGAAAAAATGTGTATACACCTGAAGGGTGAATGCTGTGAAGATTTTCCCAGACACCCAAAATGGACTCGGATGAATGCACAAATTGATAAAAGAACATATTTTGGAAACGTTGGGTTGACTAAAATAGAGGAAATGAATCCTGAGCCCTAGCATCACATGACCATAAAAATTTGACACTTGAGTGTCCGCATAGGTGCATGCATAACCAGTTTTGCATAAAATTTCCAAATCATCATTTTTGCATTTGTGTCATGGAAATAATGTGGGGCATCCCTTTTTATCCTTGAACCAAACCAAACCCTGACATGTATCATGTCTAGCCATTCTACAAGCCTTGAGCCAAAATCCTGACTCACCATAAACCTTACCCTCGGAAGCAAAAAAAAAAAGAAGGAAAGGAAATTTCCAATCAAAGAGAAAGCAAAAAAGGAAGGAAAGGAAATTCCCAATCAAAGAGAAAGCAAAAAAGGAAGGAAAGGAAATTCCCAATCAAAGAGAAAGCAAAAAAGGAAGGAAAGGAAATTCCCAATCAAAGAGTGGGAGAAAGAGAAAAAAGAAAAGAAAGGAAATTCCCAATCAAAGAGTGGGAGAAAGAAAAAAGAAAAGAAAGAAAATTCCCAACCAAAGAATGGGATAAAGTAAAAAAGAAGGAAGCTCCTGGTCAAAGAAACCAGAAGAAATGTGCAGAGAGGTCTTTGGACCAGACAATATCTGAACAGTACAGAATTGTCATCAAATGAACAAAAGAAAGAAAAGGAAACCATGACCTAAAGTGGTCTTCTCCCTTTGATTACCAACCAAAATCTTGTGCGTCGGTGACTTGTTCGCCTCGCGCAAAACCAAAACAGAAAAGGAAAAGCCAAAAACACACAAAAGCCGAAAAACCCATCAAGAGAACCCATTCCCCAGGGGAAGTCTTATTGATCCATGATCACGCATGTAATTTTTGATTTGATAGGAAATAATTTGCAAAGTCAAGTCATGACATATCTATGGTTCGGAATTAAGATGAAACACTTACCTGTGCGAGATTGATACACTTTGAGTGGATTTCTTCTATTTTTGTCGAACCCAGTGTTTCCTCTAAATGGTCATTTAGAAACGAAATGCTAACATCCAAAATCTCATTTATGGTTATGGGGGATTTCATCAGCAGACTCCCCTTCCCCGGTAGACGCATTGTTTTTCACTCAAAAAAGCATATGCTGCTCTAAATCAGTTGGAATATTTGTCTCTTTGCTAAAGCATGTTTGCATTTTAGTGGAGAAAACACCGAGACTTTTTCAAGTCTCACAAGTTATCCAGAACTACGTAGGTCTGAGTTCCGCTCATTGGAGGATACGTAGGAGCAAGAGCCTCACTTTTGTCGACCGCACCGCTTTTTGTTACCATGATCCAAGAGCTGGTAGCCCGCGGAGATACCTTACGGTTATCCGCACCTCGTCATTCAGTGACCCCAAGTGTGATTGATGAGCAGAGGCCAATGTGGTCATCTGCGCCCTTTCCGGAGATGTCAGCATCTTCCAGTGGAGACTTTCTCAAGTCTCACAAGTTATCTAGAACTACGTAGGTCTGAGTTCCTCATTGGAGGATACGTAGGAGCAAGAGCCTTGCTTTTGTCGGCCGCCCCATAATCTTGGTCATACTGACCCTGAGGTCATATGACATGCACCCTTGTGTCATCCAGAGGCGGCGGGCCCGATGACACGCAGAGATACCTTACGGTTATCTGCACCCTTGTGTCATCCAGAGGCGGCGGGCCCGATGATACGTGAAGATACCTTACGGTTATCCGCACCCTTTTGTCATCCAGAGGCGGCGGGCCCGATGACAAGCAGATACCTTATGGTTATTCTGCACCCTTGTGTCATCCAGAGGCGGCGGGCCCGATGACACGCGGAGATACCTTACGGTTATCTGCACCCTTTTGTCATCCAGAGGCGGTGGGCCCGATGACAGGCAGAGACAAAATTTGGTTATTCTGCACCCTTGTGTCATCCAGAGGCGGCGGGCCCGATGACACGCGGAGATACCTTACGGTTATCTGCACCCTTGTGTCATCCAGAGGCGGCGGGCCCGATGACAAGCGGAGATACCTTACGGTTATCGGCACCCTTTTGTCATCCAGAGGCGGCGGGCCCGATGACAAGCAGAGACAAAATTTGGTCATTCTGCACCCTTGTGTCATCCAGAGGCGGCGGGCCCGATGACACGCGGAGATACCTTACGGTTATCTGCACCCTTGTGTCATCCAGAGGCGGCGGGCCCGATGATACGCGGAGATACCTTACGATTATCCAAACCCTTTTGTCATCCAGAGGCGGCGGGCCCGATGACAAGCAGAGACAAAATTTGGTCATTCTGCACCCTTGTGTCATCCAGAGGCGGCGGGCCCGATGATACGCGGAAATACCCGAGTGGTTATCTGTATAAACTTTCTTTTGCTATCTGTAAGACAGAACGCTTGATAGCATGCAGAGACTGACATAGTCTTCTGCACCTTTTGTTCCTCCGGGAGCAACAAGTCATTTACATGCGGAAATTTTATGGTCACCCGCGACTCTCAACCGAGAGGAGCGAAATTAGTGTCATACACTAATTTTCGTCCGGGGACCTTTGCTTGATGACATGCGACCTTTCTTTGGTCCTTGTGAGGTGCTTGGCACCCATCATTAGGCAATTTGTGAAATTCCGGGAACGACAAGTCATGGTCACCCGCGACTCTCGTCAACCGAGAGGAGCGAAATTAGTGTCATACACTAATTTTCGTCCGGGGACCTTTGCTTGATGACATGCGACCTTTCTTTGGTCCTTGTGAGGTGCTTGGCACCCATCATTAGGCAATTTGTGAAATTCCGGGAACGACAAGTCATGGTCACCCGCGACTCTCGTCAACCGAGAGGAGCGAAATTAGTGTCATACACTAATTTTCGTCCGGGGACCTTTGCTTGATGGCATGCGACCTTTCTTTGGTCCTTGTGAGGTGCTTGGCACCCATCATTAGGAAATTTGAGAAATTCCGGGAACAACAAGTCATTTGCATGTGGAGATTTTATGGTCACCAGCGACTCTCGTCAAATCGAGAGGAACGAAATTAGTGTCTTATCTTTACTTTCCTTTTATCTCCAATAAAAGACAAGTAAAGAGGGGCAACTGTCATACCCTAATTTCGTCCGGGGACCTTTGCTTGATGACATGCGACCTTTCTTTGGTCCTTGTGAGGTGCTTGGCACCCATCATTAGGCAATTTGTGAAATTCCAGGACATGCCGGAAAACCAAAAAAAATATTGATGCACAATCCGTAAGTTTCTGTGACACACCGGAAACCAAATGGAAGCATCGTTGCATAATTAAGTGAGGTTCCGTAACATTCCGTAAGTCAAAAAGGGGATGATTATGTAATCCGCAAGGTTCCATAACATTACGGAAAGAAAACAAGTATCGTTACGAAATTCGTAAGTTTCCGTAACTTTACGAAAAAAAGAATCACCAAAAAAAAAGCAGAGGGGGGTGTACTTAGTGAAAATGGGGGTGCAAATAGCACCCAGGCCCACTTGGGCCCTCCAGAAGGCTGTTGCTTCTGGAGGAAGCAACCTAGCTCGCCTGGGCGAGCTGAGCTCGCCTGGGCGAGCTGGGCGGCAACCACCTCCCCTATTTTGCTATAAATAGGGGAGGAAGTGAAGAAGAAAAGGGTTCAGCCCCTTAGGCATTTCTCTCTCTTTCGAATTTGCTTGGAAAAATTGTTTCCGTGAAGAAAATCTAAGCCGAGGCGCTTCCGAAACGTTTCCGTAACGTTTTCCGTGAAGAATTTCGCAAAGGTTTCGACCGTTCTTCGACGTTCTTCATTCGTTCTTCATCGTTCTTCGATCTTCAACGGGTAAGTACCTCGAACCAAGCTTTTCGATTCATTCTATGCACCCATGGTGGTCCACATTGTGTTTTGTGTATTTCTATTCTCGTTTTGTTTACTTTTTATACCCTCTGTTGACGTGCTTAAGCCATTTTACTTAAGTCATTTCTCGCTTAACTTAAAAATAAAATAAATTTCCACCGAACGTTTGAATTGTATTATCCGTTAACTTCGGTTAAAATGAATTCCGACCGTTCGGTCGTGCCGTAACCACGTTGGAAATCAAAAAGAGGTAAAAATAATATAATAAAAAAAACACATCTTTTAGCAAAATAAAGCGGAAAATCAATCGGACGTTTTCTCTTTGGGATTTCTCATTCTTAATCGAATTGATTAATAACTAAAGTGAAACTAAGGCTAAAATCAACTCGCCTAGTCAAGCTCGTCCATAAAAAATAGGCTTTTGAAGTTTGTCATTTCAAATTCTCACTAAGTAAAATGGATCATTTTTAAGGTCCAACGCCTTAAAATGATCACCACTTAAGTAAAAAGAATCACTTGATAGGAAAGAACTACGTAGGTCTGATTTTCTCATCCCAAATTGAGGAATACGTAGGAGCAAAGGGAAACACCCTTGTCGACCACAAAAAAGAAAAAAATATAAAAAGGGCATAAAGGATATAAGGACATAAAAGGGAACGTAAAAATCAAAGTCATGTTTGCACATTCGATTAAAGGCTGCCGTCCCTTGGGACGGACGTGTGGGGTGCTAATACCTTCCCCGTACGTAAATACAACTCCCGAACCTTTCACTTAAAAGTTCGTAGATCGCGTCTTTTCCGGTTTTTCCGACGTTTTCCTCAAATAAACGTTGGTGGCGACTCCGCGCGTATTCCTTTCGTGGAACACGCATCCCGCGAGTCACGCGTCGCCCTCCCGCCGAAGGGTAGGTTGCGACACCCCTCTTTACTTATCTTTTATTGGAGATAAAAGGGAAGTAATGATAAGACACTTATTTCATTCGAGCTAAATCCTTACCCAACTGACCAATAACTCTGTTAGTGAAAACCATGATGTCTCCCATGCTATCAGACTCGATCATTTATGGACATTAGAAGAGGTTCTTGGCACGCCATTTTACTTGATTGTGCTTGGATAACAAAACATATCTGCAAAAAAAAAATATCAAAAAGATGATTAGAAACAGACGACTATCATCATCCTAGATATCACTGGACTTGCTCGTCCTGAGAGGATAAAAGGACTTTGATAGCCTTGGAATAATGAAATCAAGTGTGCGGATAACCAAAGGATGTCTCCACATACTACCCGACTTCTCACAGGTCGGGGTGGCAGAATTGTGTGTGGGCGCGAATAACCATTGGGCGTCTCCGCATGCTGCCTGACTTCTCACAGGTCGGGGTAGTAGAAATGTGTTTGTACGGATAACCACTTGGGTATTTCCGCCTGTTGCCTGAATCATGGGTCAAGATTAGGAGATGTTGTCTTTGTACGGATTACCACTTAGGTATATCCGCCTGCCACCTGACGCATGGGTTAGGATCAGTAGATGTTGTCTTTCTACGGATAATCACTTGGGTATATCCGCCTGCCGCCTAACGCATGGGTCAGGATCAGTAGATGTTGTCTTTGTACAGATAATCACTTGGGTATATCTATCTGCCACCTGATGCATGGGTCAGGACCAACAGATGTTGTCTTTGTAACGGATAATCACTTGGGTATATCCGCCTGCCACCTGACGCATGGGTCAAGATCAGCAGATGTTGTCTTTGTACGGATAATCACTTGGGCATATCCGCCTGCCACCTGACGCATGGGTTAGGATCAGCAGATGTTGTCTTTGTACGGATAATCACTTGGGTATATCTGCCTGCCACCTGACGCATGGGTCAGATCAATAGATATTGTCTTTGTACGGATAATCACTTGGGTATATCCGCCTGCCACCTGACGCATGGGTCAGGATCAGCAGATGTTGTGAGACCAAAAGAGTCTTGGCCGGAAGATGCTGACATCTTCGGAAAGGGCACAGACGACCACATTGGTCTCCGCTTGTCAATCAGACTTGGGGTCTCCAAATGACGAGGTGCAGATAACCGTAAGGCGTCTCCGCTTGTCATGATGGCATACTTACCACATTGGTCTCACGATAGCAGGATGGGGTGGTCGACAAAAGTGAGGCTTTCGCTCCTACGTATCCTCAATTTGAGATGAGGAACTCAGACCTACGTAGTTCTTGCAAAATGGTGTGAGACTAAAATAGTCTTGGTGTTCTTTCACTAAAATGCGAACATGCTTTAGTAAAGAAACAAAACCTCCAACCGATCAGAGCAACATATAATTTTTTGGAGAAAAACAATGTGTCTATTGGGGAAGGAAAGTATGCTGATGAAATTTTCTTGTAACCACAAATGAGATTTTGGATTTAGCATTTCCTTTCTAAACAACCATTTAGAGAAAACACTGGGTCCAACTAAAAATAGAAGAAAATCACTCAGAGTGTATAAACCTCACACAGGAAAGTGTTTCATCCTAATTTTGAACCATAGATATGTCATGATTTGACTTTGCAACTTATTTCCTATCAAATCAGAGATAACATGCGTGATCATGGATCAATAGGACTTTTTTGGGAGTGGTGTTTTTGGTGGGTGATCAAGGCCGTACCTGAATCAAATAAATATTAAAATGTAGTAACTAGGAAGTGATCCTAGGTCGTTTCCCAACGAGCAATGATACACCAAATGTTCATAACAGATAGTAGGAAATAGTAACAAATTGGGGGGGGGGGGGGGTTGTTTGCTTTTGTAAATTAAACACCGAGTAAAATTGAATTAGAAATTATTAGAATTAAAATACGTTGCTTCCCCTTGATTCACAAGCAAGTCTCTTATCCTAGGTTGCGAGAATTTATCCTTTATCAGTTTAACCACCTAATCCAACCCTAAATTAAATTACTAAGCAAAATTTAACATAAAGCATTCATTATGTGATTAAGCATCACACACACCAATTACTCATAAACGATCATTAAGCATGAATGTAAATTTATCACAGAGACAATTAATCAAGCACTAAGCATGCATGAATTAATAGCAACAAATTCAAAGTAATTAGTGAAGAGGAAAAATTGAACAGAATTTAACAGTAATAATAGATACTCAAAGAGAATTGTGCTTGATCCTCAAGAGAAAACAACGCTGCGGACTTAGCCTTCCATTAATCAAATAGAGAACGAAATTTTATTGATAAAACTAAAAGTCTGAACTGGAATTGTAAAAAATGAAAATAAAATAGAAAGAGAAGAGAGACTAAAACTAAAAATGAAAAATAGAAGAGAAAGAGGAGAACGAGAGAGGGTCCTCAAACTAGAGCCTTGGTGCTGTTATATATATTTTTTTCAGCCCCAAAGCTTACAAATCTGTTTTAAATCCAAGCCCATAAGTAAAATCAAATCAAATCTAGATAAGATAAGATGTAGATGAAATAATATCTAGATGAGATCAAATCTAAATAATATCTAGATAAGATAAGATAAGATAAGATCTAATTTTGTAGAATAAATTAGTCTGCCCTCTTCAAGTCCAAGCCCAATGCTGGATTCAAGCCGAAGCCCAATTCTAGATTCAAGCCCAATGCTTCATTAATTCCTAAAATTAGATTAAAAACATCAAATTAGTTGAATGGGCCCAAATAATAAAACTGCCTAATAAATTTGAAAATTAAGACTAATCAGTATTTAAAATGGTGCAAAAAGGGTTAAGAAATAGGAGAAAATAATGGCACATCAGTGGGAAATTTGGATCTGTGTGTTTTGGCCTTTTCCTTTTCTATTTTTGCTTAGTGCGGGGCAAAAAAGTCATCGGCGCACAAGATTTTGGTTGGTAATCAAAGGGAGAAGACCACTTCCACTCGTGTTTTCCTTTCTTTTCTTGTTTGCCTGTGACAATTTTGTATTGTTCAAATATTGTGTGGTCCAAAGACCTTTTTGTATATTTCTTTTGTTTTCTTCCGATCTTCGATCGGGAATTTTCCTTTCTTCCAATCTTTGATTGAGAATTTTCTTCGTTTGCTTTCTTCCGATCTTTGATCGGGAACTTTTTTTTCTTTTCTTTTTTTTTCCGAGGGCGAGGATGTACATTCTCATCCCGGGTCAAGGTTTATGGTGAGTGGGGATTTTGGCTCAAGACTTGTAGAACGGTCGGACATGATATATGTCAGGGCATTGGTTTAGCTAGCGGTTCAAGGATAAAGGGGATGTCCCACATTATTTCCATGACACACATGCAACAATGATGATTTGGAAATTTTATGCAAAACTAGTCATGCATGCACCCATGTGGACACTCAAGCATCCAGTTTCTATGGTCATGTGACACTTGGGCTCATGATTCATCTTCCTTATTTAAGTCAACCTAGTGTTTCCAAAACACGCTCTTTTATCAATTCATGCCTTCATTCGAGTCCATTTTGGGCATTCGGGAAAATTTTCACAGCATTCACCCTTTAGGGGCATACACACGCATTTTTTTTAAAACCCCGCGTTCTGAATGGCAAATCTTTTCAAAGAAAAGATGGAGTTAACTTCCTTGCGAAAGACTGTTGGCTTTTTAGTTAACCATATTTATTTATTTTATTTTTTTCCTTTTGTTGTTTTGTTGTTTTTTTTTGTTTTGACCATTTTTTCAAAATATGAAAAACAACTTATGACCTGGGCACGGTTGATACCCGAGATGACTTTTTATTGAAAAAGACGTATGAATGATGGTTCACAAAGCTTAGACACACACACACACATTTTTTTTTGGTTTCGAACAAAACGTCGTAAAGTAAGTACGACAGAGAACCAACAAACGGTAAATCGCGACACGTAACAAAATAACACGACGAACAGCAACACCTAAACGCAACGTCAAAGCGACTGAAAGCAGTAATTACAGGGACAACTGAAAAGTAAAGTCAGCACATAATAACAATGAAAGTAGTAACGTGAATAACAATAAATGAAAATAGATAATAATGGAAAAGAAATCACGAGTCCGGTGATCCTGATCTCATGGATCTGCCTCCTCCCAAGAAGTCAAATAGGTCAGCCATATCTTCATCTTCTTGGGCTTCGTCCTCAGCTCCGGGGGCCCCTGCGGGTCCTGCCCCCGTCTGAGCATCAGGCCAGTCTGCAGGCCATGCGATCGTAGCTCCGAACTGCTCTGGGGTAGGGCATATAAAAGGGGTGGAACCCTAACCCTGCTGGCTGAGGCTGAACTGGTAGAGGCACTTATGCAACTGCACCTGTCCGTGGTGGTTGGCCGCTTGCTGGCGAACCACATGCTTAGGTAGTGCTCCATGCTCAGTGGCTTAGCAGAAGTGGCCTACCGAGGTGGTGGCGGTGCGTCTACTGCCTGCGGCTGGGGTGCTTTGTGTTGTATCTGTCGGGGAGTATAATACTTCTCAATGAAGGCCCTAGTGATAGGAGGTCGGATGACTTTGCTGGGTGTCGCAACGTGACCTTTTGCGGGCGAGGGAGGCGAGGCTCACGGGTGCGCTTTCCAAAGGAGGAAAGATGCGCGGAGTCGCCACCAACGTTTATTTGTGGAAAACGTCGGAAAAACCGAAGGAAACCGGTCAAAATAAAAATTCTAACTTCGGGAGTTATATTTACGTTTGAGGAAAGTATTAGCACCTCTCACGTTTGTCTCAAAGGACAACAGCCTATTTTTTAGAATTATGGAAATTGTGTTACCTTAACTTTTATTTCTTTTTATTTTTTGAGGTCGACAAAATCGGGGCTTTTGCTCCTACGTACCCTCCATCAAAGGGGAAATCAGACCTACGTAGTTCTTTCTTAAGCGTGAATCAAGCGATTCTCTTTACTTGAAAGGTGATCATTTTAAGGCGTTGGACCTTAAAAATGATCCATTTTACCTGGTAAGAAACTGAAATGATAAACTTTCAAAACCCTATTTTTTTGTGGACGAGCTTGACTAGGCGAGTTGATTTTAGCCTTAGTTTCACTTTAGTTATTAGTCAATTCAATTAAGAATGAGAAATCCCAAAGAGAAAACGTCCGATTGATTTTTCGCTTTATTTTACTAAAAAGGTATTTTTTGATTATTATATTATTATTTTACCTCTTTTTTTATTTCCAACGTGGTTACGGCACGACCGAATGGTCGGAATTCATTTTAACAGAAATTAACGGATGATACAATTCAAATGATCGGTGGGAATTTATTTTATTTTTAGATTAGGCGAGAAACGACTTAAATAAATGACTGAAGCACGTCAAAAGGGGGTACGGAAAGTAAATGAAAACGAGAATAAAAATACATGAAACAAAATGTGGACCACCACGTGTACATAGAATGAATTGAAAAGCTCGGTTTGAGGTACTTACCAGTTGAAGACTGAAGAAAACGAAGAACGAACGATGAATGTCGAAGAGCGGTTGAAAATCTTCGCGTAATTACTCACGGAAACGTTACGAAAACGTTACGGAAGCACCTCGGCTTGGGTTTTCTTCACGGAAACAATTTTCCTCAGCAATTTCGAGAGAATAAGAAGTGCCAAGAAGGATGAACCCCTTCTCCCGTCATTCCTCCCCCTATTTATAGCAAAATAGGGGAGGAGCTTGCCACCCAGCTCGCCCAGGCGAGCAAGGTTGCTTCCTCCAGAAGCAACAGCCTTCTGGAGGAAGAATCTGGAAGGCCCAAGTGGGCCTGATTGCTATTTGTACCCCCTTTTTTACTAAATGTACCCCCTTTACCTCTTTTGGTAATTCTTTTTCCGTAACGTTAAGAAACTTTACGAATTTCGTAATGATACTTATTTTCCTTCCGCAAGGTTATGAATCTTCACGGATTATGTATTTACTCTTTTTTAGCTTTCGAAGAAGTTACGAAAACTCACGGATTGCGAAAAACACCTCCTTTCGATTTCCGTCACATTACGGAATTTTCACGGATCGCGTAAGCTTGCTTCCTTTTGATTTTCGGCACGTCTCGGGACTTCACATATCGTGCAACAAAGGGTGCCAAGTATCTCGCAGCGGCCAATCAAAGGTTGTATATCATCAAATAATAATCCCCGGACGAAATTAGGGTATGACAGTTGCCCCTCTTTACTTACCTCTAATCGGAGATAAGAGGAAAGCAAAGATAAGACACTGATTTCGTCCGTCCTGCCCTTTCCATGATGACGACTCTCGTCTCTACTCCTTCTCTCTTTTTTTTGCTGCACAACAAAAAACAAACAACAACAAGAACAACGAATATAATATACATATACACATATACACATATTTGGCGAAGGAACCGATCTGGAAAATAACAGAAAAACATATTTCCCAGTCACCAGAGGCTCTGCGCTTGATAACGGAGGACACATGAACAGCGCTAGGCAATGAATTCATGGGTCTCTGAATAAAAAGTGGAGAATGGAGAATTGGCGAACAGCGCTACGCAATAACTTCGCGGGGCTCCAGACTCGAAGGTGGAGGACACATGAACAGCGCTAGGCAATAACATTCATGGGGCTCCGAAAAAAAGTGGAGAATGGAGAATTGGCGAGCAGCGCTACGCAATAACTTCGCAGGGCTCTAGACTCGTTGGTGGAGGATGCATGAACAGCGCTAGGCAATGACATTCATGGGGCTCCGAAAAAAAAAGGAGAATGGAGAATTGGCGAACAGCGCTACGCAATAACTTCATGGGGCTCCAGGCTCGTAGGTGGAGGACACATGAACAGTGCTAGGCAATGACATTCATGGGGCTCCGAAAAAAAGTGGAGAATGGAGAATTGGCGAACAGCGTTACGCAATAACTTTGCGGGGCTCCAGACTCGTAGCTGGAGGACACATGAACAGCGCTAGGCAATGACATTCATGGGGCTCCGAAAAAAAGTGGAGAATGGAGAATTGGCGAACAGCGTTACGCAATAACTTTGCGGGGCTCCAGACTCGTAGCTGGAGGAAACATGAACAGCGCTAGGCAATGACATTCATGGGGCTCCGAAAAAGGTGGAGAATGGAGAATTGATGAACAGCACTACGCAATAACTTCGCGGGGCTCCAGACTCGTAGGTGGAGGACACATGAACAGCGCTAGGCAATGACATTCATGGGGCTCCGAAAAAATGTGGAGAATGGAGAATTGGCGAACAGCGCTACGCAATAACTTCGTGGGGCTCCAGACTCGAAGGTGGAGGATGCATGAACAGCGCTAGGCAATGACATTCATGGGGCTCCGAAAAAAGGTGGAGAATGGAGAATTGGCGAACAGCGCTACGCAATAACTTCGCGGGGCTCCAGACTCGTAGGTGGAGGACACATGAATAGCGCTAGGCAATGACATTCATGGGTCTCCGAAAAAAAAGTTGAGAATGGAGAATTGGCGAACAGCGCTACGCAATTACTTCACGGCGCTCCAGACTCGTAGGTGGAGGACACATGAACAGCGCTAGGCAATGACATTCATGGGACTCCAAAAAAAAGTTTGTTGGCAGGACCAAACGGTCCACCGATTTTTTCCACCTAAAAGGCAAACATGCTTTTTTTTGCAAAGAAAAATAAATCATTCGCGAGATCACCACATCTTAGAGAAACAATATACTTGTGCCAAGGGTAATCTTCCTTGTAACCGAGAATGAAGGGCAGGATGTCAACTTTTAGCTTTTAAATGAACATGCAGGGGAAACATCGGGCTAAGCTGAAAATAAATCACTCATAGTGTATAAAACTCACACAGGCAAGTGTTTTATCCTATTCCCAAACCATAACTGCACCATGACTCTATTTTGCACATGACTTCCTATCGAATCAAAGATCAAACGTACGATCACGGACCAATAGGATTTTCTCGAGGGAAGTGTTTTTGGAGAGGAAGCTGGGTGTTTCGGTCTTTTCCTCTTTGTTCATGTGGGGTGGGATATCGCCAGTCGAAAATGGCAATCTGAAAGGAAGAGACACCAAAAATGGGTTTCCCTTTGCCGGCAGTCACTTACCTTGCCGAAAATTTATCTGGTCTGAAGATCTTCCGTTCTCTCTCTTCCATTGATTGAGAATTGCTTCTTTTCCATTTTTACTTCCTTTCGACCTTTGATCGGGAATCCTTCTCTTTCTTTCTTTTTTATTGTTCTTTTCTTTATTTTAATCTTTTTCTTTTTCCTTATTCCCATTTCTTCCTTTTCTTTCTTTTCACTACTCCTTCTCCACCCCTTTCTTTGGGAAATCGGGTTTTAGCATTCTATTCGCTCTCCCTTGAGGAGATTTTGCTGTCCTTTGCTTCGGGGGAAAGGATGAGGATTCTTTTTTTATAGGCCAAGGTTCAAAAAGGTCTAAGGTTGTGTCTCAATGGGGTGAAACAAATTTGGGTGTCAAGGTGTCGATTTCGGGCCGAACTTCCATATTACGAATGATTTATACTTCTTAACTATAACATGTCGACCTTTGCGATCTTTCTTTCTTTTTCCTTTTTGTTTCATTTTTATATATTCACAAAATTATACACCTGTGGTCCTTTATGAAGAAATTCTCTTTTGTATATCTACACTCTTATACATGACAAACTTTTTCTGTATACGCATTGGAACTCTCTCTCTTTACGTGACATGATCAAACCCTATTTACATTCAAAGATCTTTTTTGTTTTTCTCCAACGCACATCTATGGCTCATACAAAAGTTTCTTTATATACACTCGTTGTTCACACACACAAGAATTTCTCTACACGTATTTTTTATAAAAACCCTTCTATGCATATTTTCCTTTTTCTTTATATACGCAGACATTTTACTCACTACACTTCTCTCTTTTTTATCATGATTTTGGTTCATTTTATTTTTAGGACGACGTTCCTAAAATAAAAAATTCTACGCGATTCCAGAATTTCTACAAACACTATTGACAACAACGAAACAAGTACTGACGAAACAACTCAAACGATATGTATGTACAAAACAAAAGTCAATCAACACGAAACAAACGTTAGTCCCTTAGTCAACCAAAAATAAGATGATATGTAACAGAAAAAAATGGAAACAAAAAAAGAAATACGGATCAAGGGATCTCCCAATCATGTGGCTCCGCTTCCTCCTAAGAAATCAAGTAAATTGGTCATCTCCTCGTCCTCGCGGGCCTCATCTACCTCGTCGGGAGCCTCTACTGGTGCCTCTACTGGTGCCTCTCCTGCTCGGGCCTCAGGCCAATCTCCGGGCCATGCGACCTCTGCCCTGAACTGATCCGGAGTAGAGCACAAAAAAGAAGTAAAACCCTGGCTCTGCAGGCTGAGGCTCAACTAGTAAAGAATATCATGTGTCTGTACATGCGCCCGGTGGTTGGCCGCCTACTGGCGAACCAAATGCCGCAAATACTGCTCCGTATCAAATGATCCAGCTGGGCCAGCCTGATGAGGTGGCGGCGCGTCTGCGGCCTGCGGAGCATCCCCCTGGGCCTGTCTCTGTGTGCAATACTTCTCAATAAAAGCTCGGGTGATGGGCGGCCGAATCACCTTGCTAGGTGCGACGGGGACTCCGAACGACTGGCAGAGTCCTGTGATCAAAGCGGGAAATCCCAGGGCCCTGTTGGACTTATCCGGGTCCAGAGGGTGCCTGGTAGGTGCCATACCTGCAAATAGATAGATGGCATCAGCGATTAACTGAGCCATGTGAATGCTCATCCGTGTCAGGATGGCGTACACCAGCTAACACTTCGGCAGGGGGAGGTCGGAATTATGATCGCTGGGCTGGATGTTGCTGAGCAGCAAAGTCATCTAGATCTGAGTCAGGGTGGTCATGTCGGTGCGCATGATCCTCACCCGTCTTCCAGCAGCAGTCTGGGCAAAATCCTGCCCCGGTATACATAGCAACTGGGCGATGGCCTCCTCATCAAACCCATCGGCCCGGTTCCTCCTCTGGCCATACTCGCACTCCTGGCCCTCCTCCAGCACTAAAGGATATCCCAGGAACTGGCTGAGAGCATCCACATCGAATGGGATCCACTAACCCCTCACCCAGGATCGCATATCTCGTACACCCTCCACTGTAGGCCAAGCATTGGCATAAAACTCGAGGACTATGTCTGGGTCGAACTTGGCCATAGGGGTAACTAGCGATGCCCACCGCCGGCGAACTATCTCCTCCTGGAAGTCGGTATACTCGTCATCCCTGAGCTGGACGCGTCACTCCCGGAGAAATGACCATCCCTTGATGGCCTCGAAGCGCTGCTGGTGCTCAGCGCTCCTAAAACGATGGCTGTCATATTCGGGAGCGGAACTGGTTCCTTCAGCCGCTTTATCCTTCCTGGATCTCTTTGAGGCAAGCTTCCTTGGGGCCATTTCCTGCGAGAACAAACATTTAGAAGTTAGTTTTACAAGATAATGCTTATCTTAACGCAAAAAATGTCATGCTAATCCCTCTGATTTTAGAACGAACTCATGTAACCTATTTATGCACACGCGTATGTGTAGAATATCCTACTATTTATATCAACATAGAGGCCATCCAACACATTCTAATTGTCATACATATATATGCATTTGAAAAGAACATACATTCTCACGCCCAAGGCATTGCGTAAAAAGCTCACACTTAATTATATCCTAAACACTTGCTATTACAAACTAACTACACACATTTGGAATATATATCATACAAATTTTATTGTTTCTGCATATTGAAAGCTAATTACATCCCGCACATACTTGCATTCAAAAGGGAATTCCATGCTATCATACATCCATTTAGGAAAATAATCATTCACACTTGGCAAGGAATTTCATGCCCCACATATATCCACATACCATTGAAAAGCATTTCCCACGTCACTTAGGTGCAAAGTATCGATCATGGGGCAGCCCAAATTCGAGTAAAAACTCTCACAAGCAAGTCCTAATTTTCATGCTTTTCTGACTCTAAAACCAAATTTTGGATTCCTAGCCATGAGTATGTCTTCTCTCATTGAAGCTAAAAAGTTTGGGTTCCTAAGCTTGACATTGCATTTGGGCACCTATTTTGAATTTCCTATGCTGTCTCTACATACATAAAACAGTCCCACCATCCCAATTTTGCAAAACCATATTCATATATCATTGGGGCATTTCACCGAGCACTTGGTGGGCGCAAGTTTGGACATAAATTGCAAGAGAATGGGGGCAATGTGGCATGCCCCATTGCTTCAGAATACAACATAGGCCTAAGGCCTTCTCATTCAAATCCTCAACTCAAGAAGTCAAGCATAAAAACAAACCAAAATTGCCCCACAAATATAAGCACGTTCTCACAATTTAAAGCACCAAAAGATGAAGAAAATACTCCAATGGGAAGCAAAAAAAACTCAAGGATTGAATACTTGTTGGAGTGAGTAGAAACACCAAAAATGAAAGCAAAATGCAACCAAAAGTGGCTTAGGGGAGCAAAAACCGCAAGCCTTCATGAGTTCTCTCTTTTGAATGACGGGGGGGGGGGGGGGGAAGTTTTTGGATACAAAAACGTTCCCCTCCCTCGTTTTTATATTTTGAATGCAGGGGTTGCTCGCCCAGGCGAGCTAACCTGCCAAATTTTTTTTTTTTTAAGGGTGTATTAACCATGCCTTCCCCCCCTCTTATGGGTTAGCGTTTTTCCTACTTGAACCTACTTAAGTTAGAATTAGGCGTCGATTACTTAAAAAAACAAACAATAGTAGTAAAATACTGCGAATTCAAAGGATACTGGGCTGCCTTGCAGCGACGTTCTCCGCTGGCCCAGCGCCGGGAAGGGGTGACGATTGGTCGGTCGCGATCCTATCCTCCATTTGCCTCCATCCCTAAGTACCTGCAAGTAGGAGACAAACAATATGCGGCCAATCGTGACCGGTCATCGTCTTACCTTGGTTGATTTCTGCCATTGACTTGTCTTGACTTCTGACCGTGGCCTGAGACGATTCTGCTCCTTGCTATCACAAGATATGCATGTGCATGTGCATGTATGAATGTTTCTAATGCGATGATTTTTTTTAGTGAAGGCTGGTTAGATTCAATTTTAAATAAGCGTTTGGGGCACCCCATAAACCGAGCGAAGAGGGCTCAAGTTATAACAAATTAAAACACAAGGTTTGAAACCAAAGGGAGGACTGAAACCTCGCCCATCTTTTATTTTCAAAGAAACGAGACAAATACAGTGAATGGGAATCCCTAGAGGAAACCAAGAAGAACGAGAAAAACTCAGAAATAAAAACATGCAACGGTCCTCTCGATTGCCCCAGACTTCAAGAGTAATATCGTTTAACTACATCGGAGTTCACGGGCGAAGGCAGCTCCTCGCCATCCATGTGGGTGAGTATCAGAGCACCCCCAGAAAAAGCTCTTTTCACCACGAAAGGTCCTTCATAATTCGGGGCCCACTTGCCTCGATTATCCTTAACAGCGTGGGACATCTTCATTAGCACGAGGTCCCCCTCGTTGAACTTGCGCGGGCGTACCTTCTTGTCGAATGCATTCT
The DNA here is from genome assembly GCF_000004515.6 of Glycine max. NCBI lineage: Eukaryota > Viridiplantae > Streptophyta > Magnoliopsida > Fabales > Fabaceae > Glycine > Glycine max. Next base: position 19,372,208 of record NC_038246.2, on the reverse strand, counting down.
TTATCCTTCGTTGATATAGACGCCCATGGCTCATGGCTGTCAAACGCTTACCTTCAATAAGATTGAGTTGGTCGTAGCGTGCTTGAGCCCACTCTGACTCTTCTAGGCCTGACTCCGCTATTATCCTCTGAGAAGGAACTTCTACCTCAAATGGGAGTACTGCTTCCATCCCATAAACCAAGGAATACGGCGTTTCCCCAGTAGAAGTTCGTACCGAGGTTCTATATCCGTGTAGGGCGAAAGGCAACATCTCATGCCAATCTTTGTATGACACTGTCATCTTCTGAACAATCTTCTTAATATTTTTATTCGCAGCCTCTACAGCCCCATTCATCTTTGGCCGATAAGGGGTGGAATTATGATGCTGGATCTTGAAATCCTCGCACATTTCTGTTAGACATGTGGCCTCAGATATCTTAAGAAGGGGGGGCTTGAATTAAGATTTTCCAAACTACTTCCCCAATTAAAAATCTATTTCACTTTTTATTCAAGTTATGAATTCCCTTAATGACAAACTTCTTAAATATTGATTCAAATAAAACAATTTGAATATGAATATAAAGCAATAATAAATAAAGGAGATTAAGGGAAGAGAAAGTGCAAACTTAGATTTATACTGGTTCGGCCACACCCTTGTGCCTACGTCCAGTCCCCAAGCAACCCGCTTGAGAGTTCCACTATCTTGTAAATTCCTTTTACAAGTTCTAAACACACAAGGACAATCCTTCCTTTGTGTTTAGAATTCCTTTACAATAAGAGACTCACGGTCTCTTAATCCCTTAGAGAATGAGGAGAAGAAGAAGAATAAATCTCTCTAGAAAGAGATGGATTTTACAGATTAAGCACTCAAATAATTCCTTAATGAATTGCAATTGAATTGGCCAAGGAATTCTTAAGAGGATAAAATGATTTTGCTCTTTGAGAGGATAAACACTTGTTGTTCTGAAAAACTCTGAGCAAATTCGTGTTTAAGTCACATATATATAGACCATCGGTGGTCATGAATAAAGCCTTTGAAAAGTTGTGACTCTTAGAATTATTTTTCTGAAAATCCTGTCTGGTAATCGATTACAGGAATTGTATAATCGATTACAACTTTTAAAATTTGAATTAAAATGTTTACTAACTGCTGGTAATCGATTACCAAAATTGTGTAATCGATTACACAGTCTAAAATTTCAAATTCAAATTTTAGTAGCTGTTATAAAATATATTTGGCCACTGGTAATCGATTACATCCTCTGGTAATCGATTACCAGAGAGTAAAACCTTTGTAAAACACTTTTTAATTTAAATTACTTGGCCAAACCTTTTGCTAATTCAATTAGGAATTCCCTTCCTAATATACTAGTGATCATCTTGATGCTTTGACTTGTAATCTTGAATTATTGTCTTGAATTTAATCTTGAAAAGCCCATTTACATCAATTGCATCATATCATCATGATCATCATCAAAACATCAAAAGCAATTGCATCTACAATTTCCTGCATCATCTTGTTGTTCAGATTGGTGCCATTGTCAGTAATGATCTTCCTCGGGAGTCCGTATCGACAAATCAACTCCTTCTTTATGAATCTGACTACCACACTTCTCGTGACATTAGTATAAGAAGCCACTTCGATCCATTTGGTGAAGTAATCTATCGCCACAAGAATGAAGCGGTGACCATTCAATGCTTTGGGTTCGATGGCTCCAATGACATCTATTCCCCACATGGAAAAAGGCCAAGGAGCGGACATAACATTCAGAGGATGTGGCGGAACATTGACATTGTCCGCGTATGCCTGACATTTATGACACTTCCTTACATGAGCGCAACAATCGCTTTCCATAGTGAGCCCGTAGTAACCGGCCCTAAGGATTTTTCTGGCCATAGCATGCCCATTGGCATGCGTCCCAAAGGAACCCTCGTGGATCTCCTCAATCATGAAGTTCGCCTCTTTGGCATCTACGCATCGTAGGAGGGTCATGTCATGGTTTCGTTTGTACAAGATGGTACCACTTACAAAGAAACCAGTAGCCAATCTCCTCAACGTCCTTTTGTCATTGTCCAAAATCCCTGGTGGGTATTCTTTGTTCTCGACATATTGTTTGATGTCAAAATACCATGGTTTCCCATCCCGCTCTTCCTCTATTGCATTACAATATGCCGGCCTGCCCTGAGATTTGAATTCGATGTACGGCAGATCCCCGTGTGGGGCAAGTTGAAACATGGATGCCAGGGTGGCTAATGCATCAGCCATTTGATTCTCTTCCCGAGGTATGTGGTGGAAAGAAATGTCGTCAAAGTACTTGGCTAACCTCATGATGTGAGTTTGATAGGGTATCAACTTCGGATCCATAGTTTCCCATTCTCCTTTCAACTGGCGTATCACCAAAGCTGAGTCTCCATACATGTTGAGTAGTTTTACATCAAAATCAATGGCCGCCTGAACCCCGAGGGCGCATGCTTTGTACTCGGCCATATTGTTGGTACAATCAAAACCTAGCCTAGCCGTGAAAGGAATACACTGATCATCCGGGGATACCAGGACTGCCCCTACTCCGTGGCCCAAAGCATTAGATGCCCCATCGAAGCAAACAATCCATTTGTCTATGTCCTCGTGCGTCCGCTTCTCTTCGAACAGGGCCATGATATCTTCATCTGGGAACTCGGGGTGCATCGGCCGATAATCCTGGAGGGGCTGCTGGGCCAAATAATCCGCCAAGGCGCTTCCTTTTATCGCCTTTTGGGTGACGTAAACGATATCGAATTCAGATAATAGTACCTGCCACCTAGCGATTCGTCCTGTGAGGGCCGGTTTCTCAAAGATGTATTTCACGGGATCCATTTTGGAGATAAACCACGTGGTATGGCTGAGCATGTACTGCCTAAGCCGATGTGATGCCCACACTAGAGAACAACACGTTCTTTCCAGCATTGAGTAATTCATCTCACATGCGGTAAACTTCTTGCTTAGATAGTAGATGGCTTGCTCCTTTTTCCCAGAATCATCATGCTGACCCAACACGCACCCCATTGAGTCGTCCAACATGGTCATGTACAGGAAAAGAGGTCTTCCTGTTACAGGTGGCATGAGCACCAGGGGGTTTGCGAGACTCTGTTTGATCTTCTCGAAGGCCTCTTGGCAGTCACTGTTCCACAGGACCGCCTGGTTCTTACATAATAGCTTGAAAATGGGCTCACAGGTAGGGGTGAGTTGCGAGATAAATCTCGCGATATAATTCAACCTGCCCATGAACCCCCGAACCTGCTTCTCCGTGCGTGGTTTCGGCATTTCAAGGATGGTCTTCACTTTCTCGGGATCTATCTCTATCCCTTTCTGACTTACGATAAATCCTAGCAACTTCCCCGACTTTACCCCGAAGGTGCATTAGGTTGGGTTTAGTTTTAGTTGGTATTTCCGCAACCTTCCAAACAGCTTACGCAGATTGACAAGGTGTTCGTCCTCAGTCCGAGGCTTGGCAATCATGTCATCTACGTAGACCTCTATTTCCTTATGCATCATATCATGGAACAATGCCACCATGGCACGCTGATAGGTTGCCCCATCATTTTTTAGCCCGAAGGCCATCACTTTATAGCAGAACGTCCCCCATAGGGTGACGAAAGTAGTCTTCTCTATATCTTCGGGTGCCATTTTTATTTGATTATACCCTGAGAAACCATCCATAAATGAGAAAAGGGCGAACTTGTCTGTATTATCTACCAATATATCAATGTATGGCAGGGGAAAATTGTCTTTAGGACTGGCTCGGTTCAAGTCCCGGTAGTCTACACACATTCGAACCTTGTCGTCCTTTTTCGGGATTGGGACAATATTGGCCACCCACTCTGGGTATCGAGCTGCAGCTAAGAACCCTGCATCAAATTGCTTCCTTACTTCTTCTTTAATTTTTAAAGACATCTCGGGTCTCATTCTTCGTAACTTTTGCTTAACCGGGGAAGACCCAGGATTCAAAGGCAACTTATGCTGCACAATGTTGGAATCCAGACCGGGCATGTCTTGATATGACCACGCAAAGACATCTTGATACTCTTCAAGAAGGGTTATCAAGCCTTGGCGGATAGGCGCGGTCATACCGGTTACTACCTTTACTTCGTTCTATTCCTCCGTGGTCCCTAAGTTTACCAATTCGGTTTCTTCTTGGTGAGGCTTCATTTCACATTCTTCCTGAGCGACCAACCTCTCCAACTCTGGTGGAAGGACGTCCTCTTCCTCTTCCTCGTTTACCGTTTGGCTTATATCTTGATCGAAATCGATTGTCAAACCCTCGTTGTTAGGATCCTCAAAGAATCGACCCTCATATCTATACCAAACAAGACAAAAGAAACAAAAACATGCAAAATGATATGAGAAAAGGCGGAATTGCAAGAATAGATGAAACAAGATCTCTTTGTTTTATTTAATAAGGTAGGTTTCACAAAACAAAAGAGAAAGGAAATCTATAGACTCTAATTACATTGAATCAGCGGTATAGACCTCTGACTGGCTTATCACGCGCCAGTTCCCCACTTGAGAATCGGGATGACATGGTTGCACAAAACTTGGTGGGTCTTGAGGGAGCTCCTCTTCTACTGCGGCCACCTCCTCCTCGGACACCGTTCCGGCACTGGTGAAACACTGGCTAATATGGTCGGGCCATACCCTATCCGCCCGAAGTCTTGACGGCACATTCCTCCTCCCCGGCATCCCGGGTTCATACCCTAATCCATATTTGTATGGATTTCCCTTGATATCGACCACGTCGGCATTTCCGAGGCTGTCCTTTCCTAGACCCATTCCGGGCTCAAATCCGTTCCTGAGCATTACACGCGCCACCATTATGGTCGCGTTGGAGAGAGAAGGTAGCAACGGACTTGGTTCCACAGAGGCGCAGCTCACCACCTCGAAGGATTGGAAAGCCGTTTCCAATGATTCTTCCGCCGCTTCTATGTATGGGGCGGAGGAGGGGCAGCTCACTAACATATCCTCTTGACCCGACACTATCACTAAAAGTCCACCCACTGCGAACTTCAATTTCTGGTGAAGCGTGGAAGGGACCACTCCCAGGGCATGAATCCAAGGTCTTCCCAAGAGGCAGCTATAGGCGGGATTTATATCCATTACTTGAAACACCACATTGCAAGTGTGGGGGCCTATCTGAATGGGAATGTCGATCTCCCCCATCACTTCCCGCCGAGCACCATCAAAGGCTCGCACCACCATCGAGCTCGGTTTTAAACGTGACGCACTAAAAGGAAGCTTTTCCATAGTGGTCTTCGGCATTACATTTAAACTCGATCCATTGTCGATAAGCACCTTTGCGACAACATGGTCCATACACTTTACCGACACATGAAGAGCCTTGTTGTGTCCTCTCCCCTCTACGGGAATCTCTTCTTCCGCAAACGCGATATAATTATTGGTGATTATATGATTAACGATGACTTCAAAACCCTCCACTGAGATATCGTGGGCTACATGGGCATCATTGAGGACTTTTATCAACAGCGTACGATGAGGCTCGGAGTTTATGAGCAGTTCAAGCAACGAGATCCTTGCTGGAGTTTTATTTAGTTGCTCGACTACCTTAAATTCGCTTTGTTGGATGAGGCGAAGGAACTCATGGGCCTCTTCCAAAGTCACCGTCTTTCCTTGAAGACCTTCTTTCTTTTCAGCCCCTCTTACCACTGGAGGATCTACTTCTTTCGAGGGGGTGGCTACGTCTGTGGGCTCTTGGACCATGGGCTCTTTCCCCTTGGAGGGCAACTCCGCCTGGTGAGGGGAAGCGAACACCCGACCACTGCGGGTTACGCCACTGAGGCCGGTGATGCTGGTCACCTTAGCTGAAAGGGAGTCACCTTCGGTTGCAACCCTTTCGCTGAACGCGGGAGGGGTATACTTCCACGGAACGACTTTATTACTTTGATATGCAAATGGCGTTGGCTTGGGCGCTGTCCGGGGGTATATGGGTGTGGAGCCGGTCCCTTTCCTAGTAAAACATATCACCAGGGCCTTGGGGGTTATGTCATACCCTAATTTCGTCCGGGGACCTTTGCTTGATGACATGCAACTTTTGTTTGGTCCTTGTGAGGTGCTTGGCACCCATCATTAGGCAATTTGTGAAGTTCCGGGACATGCCGGAAATCAAAAGAAAATACTGATGCACAATCCGTAAGGTTCTGTGACACACCGGAAATCAAATGGAAGCATCGTTGCATAATTAGTGAGGTTCCGTAACATTCCGTAAGTCAAAAGAGGGGATGATTATGTAATCCGCAAGGTTCCGTAACATTACGGAAAGAAAACAAGTATCGTTACGAGATTCGTAAGTTTCCGTAACTTTACGAAAAAAGAATCACCAAAAAAGGTAAGGGGGTGAACTTATCAAGATAGGGTGTAAATAGCAATTCAAATCTAGGCCCTTCCGGAACATTTTGGAAGTTGGGTTGCTTAAGGAGGAAGCAACTGGGCGGCAAGCTCCTCCACGTTTTTGAAAAATGGTTTCCGGGGCTTCCGCGGCTTCCGTAATACTTCCGTAAAATTTCCGAAAACCTTGGGTAAGCATATTCCACTTAACATTGGTGAAAGGGAAGAGAAAAAAGATGAAAATCAAATTCGAAAACACTTCCGTAAGGCTTCCGTAACTTTTCCGTAAAATACGAAAAGGGGGGTGAACTTAGTAATTCGGGTGCGCTTAGAAATCTTCTTCATTAAGTCTTTGGGCGGCAAGCACCTCCCTTTTTTCTATAAATAGGGGAGGGGGGAGCTGTTTCAAAATGTTCAAGACCCTTGGCTATGCATTTCGGCTATTTTGGGCAAAAAAACACGTTTTCGTGAAGAAAAATCAAGTCGAAGTACTTCCTAACGCTTTCGTAAGCCATTCTGTGGAAATTCTTCATCGTTCTTCGTCGTTCTTCACCGTTCTTCATCCGTTCTTCGTTCTTCAACGGGTAAGTTTTCGAATCCGAGACTTTCAATTCATTTCTTGTTTTGTGTACTTTCACTTTAATTTCGTTTACTTTCAGTTTTCTTTTCTTCTGTTTTTAACGTGCTTTAACCGTTTATTTAAGCCGTTTTCTCGTCTAATAAATGATAAAATGAATTTCAACCGATCATTTGTGTTGTAATCTCGTTTAATCACTGTTAAAACAAAATCTAACCGATCGTTCACGTTGTAACCACGGTTAAACCAAAAAGAGGTAAGATAATAATATAATAATCAAAAAATATCTTTTAGTAAAATAAAGCAAAAAAAATCAATCGGACGTTTTCTCTTTGGGATTTCTCATTCTTAATTGAATTGACTAATAACTAAAGTGAAACTAAGGCTAAAATCAATTCGCCAAGTCAAGCTCGTCCACAAAAAATCACTAAAAAAAGGGATTTGAAAGTTTATTATCTCAGTCTTTCTTACCAAGTTAATGGATCATTTTTAAGGTCCAACACCTTTAAATGATCACCTTTCAAGTAAAAAGAAATCGTGTGATTCACCCTTAAGAAAGAACTACGTAGGTCTGATTTTCTCATCCCAATTGAGGAATATGTAGGAGCAAAGGGAAACACCCTTGTCGACCACAAAAAGAGAAATAATATAAAAAGGGTATAAAGGATATAAGGACATAAAAGGGAACGTAAAAATCAAAGTCATGTTTGCACATTCGATTAAAGGCTGTCGTCCCTTGTGACGGACGTGTGGGGTGCTAATACCTTCCCCGCGCGTAAATACAACTCCCGAGCCTTTCACTTAAAAGTTCGTAGATCGCGTCTTTTCCGGTTTTTCCGACGTTTTCCTCAAATAAACGTTGGTGGCGACTCCGCGCGTATTCCTTTCGTGGAACGCGCATCCCGCGAGTCACGCGTCGGCCTCCTGCCGAAGGGTAGGTTGCGACAGTTGGCGACTCCACTGGGGACTATTTTTAGAGAGTTAGGCCGTTTAATCTTTTGCAATGTTTTATCATGACTTTCTCCTTTGTTGGTTTCCCTTTATTTTTTATGTTCTTGTGAATATAAACTCTTTGTTGCTTTTAGTGCGTTTTAAAATGTATGCATGAGGTAAATATTTATTCATTTGATGCACACAAACACCAACACTATTTGCACACACTGTGAGTTGAAAAAGGGCCCTATACCCGGGTTCATGGGAACATAAGGAGTGGAGGTGAATCTGTGATCATGCTAGGTCTCCGACTTGCTTGATTACAGTGAACCCTCATCTAGAGTTTTTCTCTTTGGAAACATATTGTTGCTAGTAGTCCCTAATGCTGCTGTATGTTCTTCGAAGGGGATGGTACCTCTAGAAACCATCAAGAGAGATATGACTACCTTGGGGGTTATCACTAGAAGCCTAGTTAGCTCTCTCCCTTATAGATCCCTTAAATAGGGGCACGGAGCAAACACGCTACGTGCCATTTTTCACACTGCCATGCATAAGTATCATATACCCTTTTGCTTATATTCAGTGAGTATTGTCATACTGTGTACATTCCCGTATTGCACCTTTTACATATGCATCGCACACGGGTTCTGTCTTGATCCCCTCTATAGACAAATCAACCGAGGGTCCGGGTCACCGTCTTAAATACATACGTTGGGGCACTTTGCTACCCCTAGACGTTGTGTCTAAGAAGGAGACTGTTCCCCGGGCTCCCGCATTCCTAAGATACATCTGTGTCATATGCATTCCTTCATGCATTCATCCATTCCACCCATGAGATGTCGGAGTTTTGATTTGCACCAGCTTTTTGTCTCACTTTAGTAAGCATGGGGACAAATCAAACCAGCAAGAGGTTTTACCAAGTCAAGGTTAAAGGCCTAGATACCACCAGCCTCAAGGAATTAGGGCGGTTGATGGAACCTCTCCAAATGCAAGCCTTCCGCAAGACTTACGGAAAGATCTTAGATTTGACCATAGCAGAGGTATTCATAGAGGCCATTGCGTCACTCACCCAATACTACGACCAGCCTTTGAGATCCTTCACGTTCAGAGACTTCCAATTGGTACCAACCATTGAAGAATTTGAGGAGATTCTAGGATGTCCTCTCGGGGGAAGAAAACCATATCTTTTCTCTGGGTGTCTCCCCTCTTTGAGCAGAATTGCAACTGTGGTCAAGGATTCAGCAAGAGGTTTGGACCGCGTAAAACAGACTCGAAACGGCATAGCGGGCCTACCACGGAAGTACCTAGAAGATAAGGCGAGGGATATGGCAAGTCTAGGAGATTGGGTCCCGTTTATGGATGTGTTAGCATTGCTAATTTTTGGGGTCGTCCTCTTTCCAAACGTAGATGGTTTGGTGGACCTAGCAGCAATCGGCGCTTTCCTTGCATACCACCATAGCAAGGAAAGTCCGGTGGTAGCTGTCTTGGCAGATTTATTTGACACATTTGACCGAAGGTGCGAGAAGAGTAGCGCACGGATCATCTGTTGCTTGCCCGCTCTCTGTGTTTGGTTGGTTTCGCACCTGTTCCTGCAAGACGCTAGGCATCCATGTCCGCTCCAAAGCCATCGCTCGTGTGCTGAAAAGAGAAGAATAGATTGGGACCAACTTTTGGCTGGTGTAGGAGGTAGAACAATCAATTGGTTCCCCAGATGGAAGGAAGGAAAGGAGGGAGTCCTTTTCTCATGTAAAGGGTACCCAAACATTCCGCTAATAGGAACGAGGGGTTGTATTAACTACAATCCCGCGCTCGCTATAAGACAACTAGGGTACCCCATGAGGGGAGCACCGATGGAAGAAAGCATGTCTCCTTTCCTTGTAAGGGATTTCGGCGCGCAAAATTTCAAGGCTATACAAGGAATCCATAAGGCATGGGAAACCCCGTTAAGGAAAGATCAAGAACTTAGGGGCATTCGTAACGACATCATTGGTGGTTATCATGAATGGCTGAAAGTTCATATACGAGGTTTAGATTGGCTCGCCAAGTTAAAAGTCGTTAGCGAAGACAGTTTCGAAGCACCGGAAGAAGACGAAGAAGTCCAAGCTCTCAAAAACGAGTTAGGAAAGGCGAAACTTGCCAAGGAGAAGTTCAAGTTAGCCGCTACACACATCCGGAAGGAATGTGCCGGATTACGGGAAGAGAATGCAACTACCCCAAGAGCCCTTGAGCAAGAGACCAAGAGGGCTCGCAAGGAAGAGTATGGCCGTAACAAATTTCGCGGAGCTCTGTGGGGTAGCAACAATGAACTCAAGCTGCGAAGGGAAGAGAGGGACCAGTCGCGAGCACATAGCATGGTCTTGAAAGAGGAGTTAGTTGCTTGTTCGAGGTCCAAAAGGAGCTTATCTCAGCGTTTATGCGAGACGGAGACCAACATGCTAGCTATCATCGCCAAGTACCAAGAAGAGTTAAGTCTAGCCACGGCCCACGAGCATAGGGTCGTGGACGAGTATGCCCAAGTATACGCGGAAAAAGAGGCTAGAGGAAGGGTGATCGACTCTTTACACGAAGAGGCAACCAAGTGGATGGATCGGTTTGCTCTTACCTTGAACGGGAGTCAAGAACTTCCCCGATTGTTAGCCAAGGCCAAGGCAATGGCAGACACTTACTCCGCCCCCGAAGAAATTCATGGGCTTCTCGGCTATTGTCAGCATATGATAGACTTAATGGCCCATATAATTAGAAATCACTAGAAAACTTGTATGGTCTCTCAGACCTTGACTAGATATGACTTTCTGAAATAAAATGAGTTGGTCCCATGTTTCTACTCCAAAAAGCTTGTGCGAATCAAATCACTCCTGCATTTTATTTCTAGCATGCATTCTTTCTTTCTTTACCCACTCCTCACGTTTGGTTTTTTAGGGAAAAACACCATAACTAAACGCGCCACAAGGCATCCCTATCGCACCAGATCCAAATCTAGAACGATGGGTGATCAAGAGGAGACACAGGAACAGATGAAAGCCGACATGTCGGCTCTGAAAGAACAGATGGCTTCCATGATGGAGGCCATGTTAGGAATGAGGCAGCTCATGGAGAAAAACGTGGCCACCGCTGCCGCTGCCGAAGCAGACCCAACTCTCTTGGCAACCGCGCGCCATCCTCCCTCAAACATAGTAGGACGGGGAAGGAACACGCTGGGGCACGACGGCAACCCTCATCTGGGATACAACCGAGCGGCTTACCCTTATGGATTGCCGCCCAACTACTCACCACTTGTCCTGCAAGACGATGCGGGCCATATTGCTTCTCCCGTCCTTGAAAGAGAGCCTCCCCAGCAGCCCGACGAGGTCCACGAAGACCCTCAAGACTATGCTCGCAGGGATGTCGAGTTCTATCCCCCGATCCCCGAAGGGCCGGCACCCAACACGTTGCCTCAGCCCAACATCACGACACAACCAATAGTTTTGTCCGTGGAAGGACCGCCCCAGGCAAATAAAGAAAGGAGGAAGCTCGATCTCCTCGAGGAGAGATTGAGAGCTGTGGAAGGATTTGGGGACTATCCGTTCGCAGACATGACGGATCTTTGCTTAGTACCCGATGTTGTTATTCCCCCAAAGTTCAAAGTACCGGACTTCGACAAGTATAAAGGGACGACTTGTCCCAAGAACCATCTCAAGATGTACTATCGCAAGATGGGCGCACATTCTAAGGATGAGAAGCTATTAATACACTTTTTTCAAGATAACTTGGCCGGAGCTGCGGTAGTTTGGTACACTAATTTGGAAGCTTCTCGTATCCGTACTTGGAAGGATCTGATTACTGCCTTCCTAAGGCAATATCAGTATAATTCCGATATGGCTCCCGATCGCACTCAGCTACAGAATATGTTCAAGAAAGAGGGCGAAACCTTTAAAGAATACGCACAGCGGTGGAGAGACCTGGCAGCACAAGTGGCTCCTCCGATGGTCGAGAGAGAGATGATCACTATGATGGTAGACACGTTGCCAGTGTTCTACTATGAGAAGCTAGTAGGTTACATGCCGTCCAGCTTCGCGGACCTAGTGTTCGTCGGGGAAAGAATCGAGGTAGGGTTGAAAAGAGGAAAGTTCGATTACGTTTCCTCCACGAGTGCGAATGCCAAAAGAATCGGGACAACGGGGGCAAAAAGGAAGGAAGGAGATGCCCATGCCGTCTCTTCAATGCCCGCGTGGGTCAAACCCCCGCAGACACCTCATGGTACCCATCAGTACGCGCAACATCACCCGAGCTTCTCAGTCACACCGGGAACGCCTCTAGTTCAGCACCTGTGCAGCCTAAGGCACCCACCCAGAGGGAAGCTCCCCAAGTTCCAACTCCGAACACAACTCACCCGGCCGGCAATTCCAACGCAACAAGGAACTTCCCTCCGAGGCCATTTCAAGAATTCACCCCACTCCCAATGACGTACGAAGACCTCTTGTCGTCCCTCATCGCCAACCATTTGGCCGTGGTAACTCCCGGAAAGGTCCTCCAACCCCCTTTCCCAAAGTGGTATGACCCTAACGCAACTTGCAAGTACCATGGGGGTGCCCCGAGGCATTCCATTGAAAAATGCTTGGCCTTTAAACACAAGGTCCAACATTTGATAGATGCTGGATGGCTGACTTTCCAAGAGGATCGGCCCAATGTGAAAACCAACCCGCTCGCCAATCATGGAGGGGGAACGGTTAACGCCGTTGATTCTGATAGGCCGCGCAGGTCTAAACCTTTAAGGGATGCGACAACCCCTAGGAGGTTTATCTTGGAGGCTCTACAAAAGGGAGGTGTGATTCCTCATAGTGGGCGTAAGGAGGATTCCTGTTTGCTGCATCACGGCGAGCTGCATGACATGGAAACGTGTTTGGGAGTAGAGGAATTGTTACAGCGAATGATAGATCAAGGTCGACTGGAAGTTAGCAGTGAAGGAAGAGAGGAGCAGCATATATGCATGCAGTCCACGGATGGGAGCAGTGTTGCGAAGCCCAAACCCTTGGTGATATACTTCACCAAGGGCACAGCTTCGCAAAAGCCCGGACACCCCTTAGCAGCTAAACCTGCTCCTTTCCCATACCAAAATAGACACGCAGTCCCATGGAGATATACACCTCTGAGGGGGAAGGAAGAAGAAGCCACCGACGTCAGCTCGTTGTCAGCTAAGGTAACAAATATCACGGGACTGAGTGGTGTGACCCGTAGCGGTCGTGTGTTTGCGCCTCCGAACCTACCAGTCCAACCCGCGAACGTCAAGGGGAAAGGAAAAGTGGTGGAGGAACAAGATGATGAAGCACCCCTCGCTTCGGATAAAGATATTCCGGCGAAAGGTCTTCCGGAGAAAAAGGATGGTAAAAAGGAGGTGTCGCTAGAGGAAGCCAGCGAGTTCCTCCGTATAATTCAGTAGAGAGAATTCAAGGTTATCGAACAGCTCAACAAAACCCCGGCCAGGGTCTCGCTATTGGAGATACTCATGAGCTCCGAGCCTCATCGGGCTCTGTTAGTAAAAGTTCTGAACGAGGCCCACGTTGCCCAAGACATCTCGGTAGAAGGTTTCGGAGGGCTGGTCAATAATATCACTGCCAACAACTATCTCGCCTTCGCCGAAGAAGAAATCCCCGCCGATGGGAGAGGGCATAATAAAGCTTTGCACGTATCAGTCAAGTGTATGGACCATATCGTAGCCAAAGTGCTCATCGATAATGGTTCCAGTTTAAACGTGATGCCTAAAAGCACTTTGGAGAAATTACTATTCAATGCTTCCCACCTAAAGCCGAGTTCAATGGTGGTTCGTGCCTTCGACGGCACCCGCCGAGAGGTAAGGGGGGAGATCGATCTCCCAGTACAGATAGGCCCTCACACTTGTCAAGTTACCTTCCAAATAATGGATATTAACCCCCCCTACAACTGTCTGTTGGGGCGTCCGTGGATCCACTCAGTGGGAGTTGTTCCCTCTACACTCCACCAAAAGTTGAAATTCGTAGTGGATGGGCATCTGGTCATCGTATCAGGCGAAGAAGACATCTTGGCGAGCTGCCCATACTCTATGCCTTATGTGGAGGCCGCAGAGGAATCATTAGAAACCGCTTTCCAGTCTTTTGAGGTGGTAAGCATTTCCTCCGTGGACTCCTTCTCTGGGCAAGCTTGCTTGTCCGATGTAGCAGTAATGATGGCCCGAGTTATGTTGGGGAATGGTTACGAACCCGGAATGGGTTTAGGCAAAGACAACGACGGCATGACTAACCTGATAAATGCCAAAGGAAATCGTGGGAAGTATGGGTTAGGCTATAAGCCCACTCAGGCAGATATAAAGAGAAGCATCGCGGGAAGGAAGAGCGGTAGTCAAAGCTCGTGGTCGAGACAAGAAGGTGAAGGAAGCCCGCCCTGCCACATAAGTAGAAGCTTTATAAGCGCGGGTCTGGGGGACGAAGGTCAAGTGGTCGCGATATACGAAGATGATGTTCCGAGTACATTGGATTTGGTACGACCATGCCCTCCTGATTTCTAGCTGGGAAATTGGCGAGTGGAGTGTCATACCCTAATTTCGTCCGGGGACCTTTGCTTGATGACATGCGACCTTTCTTTGGTCCTTGTGAGGTGCTTGGCACCCATCATTAGGCAATTTGTGAAATTCCAGGACATGCCGAAAAACCAAAAAAATATTGATGCACAATCCGTAAGTTTCCGTGACACACCGGAATTCAAATGGAAGCATCGTTGCATAATTAAGTGAGGTTCCGTAACATTCCGTAAGTCAAAAAGGGGATGATTATGTAATCCGCAAGGTTCCGTAACATTACGGAAAGAAAACAAGTATCGTTACGAAATTCGTAAGTTTCCGTAACTTTACGAAAAAAGAATCACCAAAAAAAGCAGAGGGGGTGTACTTAGTAAAAATGGGGGTGCAAATAGCACCCAGGCCCACTTGGGCCCTCTGGAATATTCCTCCAGAAGGCGGTTGCTTCTGGAGGAAGCAACCCTGCTCGCCTGGGCGAGCTGGGCGGCAACCACCTCCCCTATTTTGCTATAAATAGGGGAGGAAGTGAAGAAGAAAAGGGTTCAGCCCTTTGGCACTTCTCTCTCTTTCGAATTTGCTTGGAAAAATTGTTTCCGTGAAGAAAATCTAAGCCGAGGCGCTTCCGAAACGTTTCCGTAACGTTTTCCGTGAGGAATTTCGCAAAGATTTCAACCGTTCTTCGACGTTCTTCATTCGTTCTTCATCGTTCTTCGATCTTCAACGGGTAAGTACCTCGAACCAAGCTTTTCGATTCATTCTATGTACCCGTAGTGGTCCACATTGTGTTTCGTGCATTTTTATTCTCGTTTTGTTTACTTTTTATACCCCCTGTTGACGTGCTTAAGCCATTTTACTTAAGTCATTTCTCGCTTAACTTAAAAATAAAATAAATTTCCACCGAACGTTTGAATTGTATTATCCGTTAACTTCGGTTAAAATAAATTCCGACCGTTCGGTCGTGCCGTAACCATGTTGGAAATCAAAAAGAGGTAAAAAAATAATAATATAATAATCAAAAAACATCTTTTAGCAAAATAAAGCGGAAAATCAATCGGACGTTTTCTCTTTGGGATTTCTCATTCTTAATCGAATTGATTAATAACTAAAGTGAAACTAAGGCTAAAATCAACTCGCCTAGTCAAGCTCGTCCATAAAAAATAGGTTTTTGAAATTTATCATTTCAATTTCTCACTAAGTAAAATGGATCATTTTTAAGGTCCAACGCCTTAAAATGATCACCACTTAAGTAAAAAAGAATCACTTGTTCCGAAAGAACTACGTAGGTCTGATTTTCTCATCCCAAAATTGAGGAATACGTAGGAGCAAAGGGAAACACCCTTGTCGACCACAAAAAAAGGAAAAAATATAAAGGGTATAAAGGATATAAGGACATAAAAGGGAACGTAAAAATCAAAGTCATGTTTGCACATTCGATTAAAGGCTGCCGTCCCTTGGGACGGACGTGTGGGGTGCTAATACCTTCCCCGTGCGTAAATACAACTCTCGAACCTTTCACTTAAAAGTTCGTAGATCGCGTCTTTTCCGGTTTTTCCGACGTTTTCCTCAAATAAACGTTGGTGGCGACTCCGCGCGTATTCCTTTCGTGGAACACGCATCCCGCGAGTCACGCGTCGCCCTCCCGCCGAAGGGTAGGTTGCGACAGTTGGCGACTCCACTGGGGAATGTTTTTAGAGAGTTAGGCCATTTAATCTTGTGCAATGTTTTACCGTGACTTATCCCTTTGTTGGTTTTCCTTCATTATGTTCTTATGTATATAAACTCTTTGTTGCTTTTAGTGTGTTTTAAAATGTATGCATGGGGTAAATATTTATTCATTTGATGCACACAAACACCAACACTATTTGCACACACTGTGAGTGAAAAAAAGGGCCCTATACCCGGGTTCATGGGAACATAAGGAGTGGAGGTGAATCCGTGATCATGCTAGGTCTCCGACTTGCTTGATTACAGTGAACCCTCATCTAGAGCTTTTCTCTTTGAAAACCTATTGTTGCTAGTAGTCCCTACTGCTACAATATGTTCTTCAAAGGGGATGATACCTCTAGAAACCATCAAGAGAGATATAACTACCTTGGGGATTATTGCTAAAAGCCTAGTTAGTTCTCTCCCTTATAGGTCCCTTAAATAGGGGCACGAAGCAAACACGCTGCGTGCCATTTTTCACACTGCCATGCATGAGTATCATATCCCCTTTTGCTTATGTTCGGTGAATATTGTCATACTGTGTACATTCCCGCATTGTGTCTTTTGCATAGGCATCGCATATGGGTTCTGTCTTGATCCCTTGTGTAAACAAACCAACGGAGGGTCCGTGTCGCCTTCTTAAAAACGTACGTTGGGGCACTTTGCTACCCCTAGACGTTGTGTCTAAGAAGGGGACGAATTCCCCGGACCCCCGCATTCCTAGATTGCATCTGTGTCATATGCATTTCTTCATGCATTCATCCATTCCACCCATGATAGATGTCGGAGATTTGATTCGCACTAGATTTTATTTCACTTTAGTAAAACATGGGATCAAGTCAAGAGCCTTCGCTTAAAAAGAGGTTTTATCAAGTCAAAATCAAGAGCTTAGAGGTCACCAGTTTACGAAAGTTGGGGCAATTAATGGGTCAACTTCAACGGCAAGCCTTCCGCAAAGCCTATGGTAAGCATTTGGGACCTAGCTAGGGTAGAAGTCTCCGTGGAACCAATTGCCTCCCTCGCCCAGTATTATGATCAGCCGTTGAGGTGCTTCATCTTTGGGGACTTCCAGCTATCACCAATGGTGGAAGAATTTGAAGAGATCCTAGGATGTCCTCTAAGGGGAAGGAAACCATACCTCTTCTCAGGGTTCTACCCCTCATTGGCCAGAATTTCTAAAAAAGTCCAAATCTCGGCGCAGGAATTAGACCGCCAAAGGCAAGTCAAAAATGGGGTGGTCGGAATACCGAGAAAATATTTGGAGGTAAAAGCAAGAATCTTGGCAGATAAAGGCGAGTGGACCCCATTCATAGATATTCTCACACTGTTGATTTTCGAGGGAGTCCTCTTTCCAAATGTGGATGGGTTGGTGGACCTGGAAGCGATCGACGTTTTTCTCGCCTATCATAACCACAAGGAAAGTCCGGTTGTCGCTATGCTAGCCGACCTATATGACACCTTCGACCGAAGATGTGAAGAAAGCAATGCAAGGATTGTTTGCTGTACTCCAGCTCTCTATGTGTGGTTAGTTTCACACCTTTTTCTCCAAGAAGGTAGGCCCGTCTATCCGCTACAAGGTCACCGCTCGTGCGTCGAAAAAAGAAAGACGAATTGGGACCAACTCTTGGCTAGCATGGAGGGGCGTCTGTTAAATGGTTCCCTCGCTAGAAGGAAGGAAGAATCAGGATTCTATCTTCATGCGAAGGATGTCCCATGAGAGGAGTACCATCAGACGAAAGCATCACGCCTTTCATCGCACGAGGTTTCAGTGACCACAATGCTAGGGTACTCCAAGGAGTTCGCAAGGCATGGGATGCGGCGTGAAGAAAGGACAGAGAGCTTAGGGGAAGCAGTAATGGGATCATCGGCGGCTATCATAAGTGGCTGAGAGTCCGGACACAAGGATTGGATTGGCTCCCAAATCTAAAGACTGTGAGAGACAATGAGGTTAAAGCTTCGGAAGAAAGTGATGATGTACAAGCCCTAAAGGCAAAGCTTGAGAGAGCCCGGGTAGTCGAAGAGAAGTTCAAGTCCATAGCCATCAAAGTTTGAAAAGAGTATGATGAACTAAGGGATGTCAATATGGCCACCGATGAAGCCTTGGAATGAGAAACCAAGAAGGCCCGAAAGGAAGAACACGACCAAAGCCAAGTTTTGAGGGGCTTTATAGGGCAGCAATAGTGAGCTCAAGCTCCGAAGAGGTGAAAGGAATCATCACGGGTCAAAGGCATGATCTTGAAGGACGAGCTAAAGGCTTGCCTTAGGTCGAAAAGAAATTTGTCCCAACAGTTAAGCGAGACTGAAGGGAATATGTGGGCCATCATCGATGAGTGCAAAGAGAAGCTAAATCTAGCGGCGACTCACGAGCAAAGGCTAGAGGATGAGTACGCCAAGATATCAGCAGAAAGCGAAGCAAGGGAGAGGGTAATTGATTCATGGCACCAAGAGGCAACAATGTGGACGGACCGATTTGCTCTTACTTTGAACAGGAGTCAAGAACTTCCCCGATTGCTAGCCAAGGCCAAAGCAATGGCGGACACCTACTCCGCCCCCAAGAAGATCCACGGACTTCTCAGCTATTGTCAACATATGATAGACTTAATGGACCATATGATTAGAAACCGCTAGGAAGTTTGTATTGTCGCTCAGATCTTGACTAGTTATAACTTTTTGA
Source organism: Glycine max (assembly GCF_000004515.6). Lineage (NCBI taxonomy): Eukaryota > Viridiplantae > Streptophyta > Magnoliopsida > Fabales > Fabaceae > Glycine > Glycine max. The sequence goes on along the minus strand of NC_038246.2, from coordinate 19,353,439 downwards.
ATAAAATGAGTTTATCCCACGTTTTTACTCCAAAAATCAGTGCGAATCAAGTCACTCCCGCATTTTATCTCTAGCATGCATTGTATGTTGGTCTCGTCCTTTGTCACGGGAAGCCGGAAGGTCCATATCACCTTCTTAATTGTACACATGGGGCACTGCGCCCCCAAATGCGCAAGTAAGAAGAGATAATTTTCCGGGCTCTCGTGTCCGTAAAATGCATTCATATCATGCACCACATAAGCATCTCTTCATAACATCATAATGGACATATCCTGCATTTGTCCGTTATCATATTCCAGCCTCACATTTTGCATGAGTCATGGCATCATCATGCATATGCGTTCAACAAACTGTTTGATCTGCAAAATTGCATACCATTTGTTTTCATGTTTGCTCATCCTTGCGTTTTCCTCTACAAAACAAAAACAAAAAAGGGGGAAGCGTGAAACTTCACACTACATTCTTAGTTTCATGTGTTAGGCACCACGAGCCAACCATGTTGGGATCATAAACCCGTTTCACTTAAAAACAAAATAATTGAACATGGTACCTAATGCATGGTTAACTAGGAAATGGTGTTTCTTCGGGCATCTCAATTTCATAATTACATTTTCCGTGCATAAGCTTAAAGTATGCCCGAGTCATTCATCCCTATGAGATGTTGTTGAAGTATTGGCGATCAGAATTGGCATTCCTTGGATTATAGGGTTGAACCAAGCTCATGCTTTTACAAAAAGGTTCATCAAGTCAAGTTGAAATATGGAAGTAATTGTCTTGCAAAATTGGGGCAAAAGATGAATCGAGTCACATCACTGCTTCGTCTACTGCCAAACATATTTAGGATTATTGATGTCCTTGTTACTTCCAGTTTCACCTTGACAAAGATGTCATGGACCATGTTGAAAATCTAAATTGATTCAACCCCATATCCTGCGTAAAAATTCGCAATCTTCAACTGTACATCATTCGCATACATCCATGCTTTTCATTGGTTGCATTGCTCATTGCATTCTTTCCTTGAAAAATAAAATAAAATAAAATAAAATGAACTTAATCATTGTTATAAAAAAGAAAGGGACACGCTTTACGACGCCCTTACCGAACTCGTGCTAGAGCTAGAGTAATGGGTGAAGTAGAGGAGATACAAGAGAAGATGAAGGCCGACATGGAGGCCATTAAAGAGAAAATGGCCACAATGATGGAGGCCATGATGAGCGTGAAGAAGATAATGGAAGCCAATGCGGTTGCAATTGCCGCTACCAGCGTTGTTGCTAAGGTGAACCCGACGTCCCCATCTGGCCTCAAGCAAATGAATCATCCAACCTCAAATATGGTAGGCAAAGATTTGGGAAGTACGGATGACCCCATGATGTGCAAATTCAAAACAAGCACGCCTTCCCGCCATATGGTTTGCCTCCCAAACTATACACCACCCAATGTGGTGTACATTCCCAATGAGGATGTCAATAACTCCACTCCCATACTCATTAAGAGCCAACAACCTCAATCTGATCATGCACATGTCTCTCGACCCATGGAGGAGACACATGAAATTCCCCACCACGATCTAGCCAACTTCGAGCCTTGCCTCGGATATGCTGCTGAAGGGCAAGCAGTTGGTGGTATACCCTTTGAAAACACTTTGGAGGGCCCTCAGTTTCGCCCACAACCACAACCATTGCATTTTGCGGTGGGAAGAGCCCCTCCTGCTATGGCCGAAAAGGGAAAGGCGGATCATCTAAAGGAAAGGCTCAGGGCCATTGAAGGAGGTGAAGATTGTGCCTTTGCTAACCTAGAAGAGTTGTTCCTAATACCCAAACATGGTCATTCCCAAGTTCAAGGTGCTGGACCTTGACAAGTACAAGGGGACTACTTGTCCCAAGAACCATCTAAAGATGTATTGTCAGAAGATGGGGGAATACGCAAAAGATGAGGAATTGCTAATACATTCCTTCCAAGAAAGTCTTACTGGGGTAGCTGTTACCTGGTACATTAACTTGGAATCTTCCCGAGTCCATTCTTGGAAGGACCTAATGGTTGCCTTTGTTAGGCAATATCAGTACAATTTTGATATGGTTCCGGATAGGATGCAACTACAGAACATTTGCAAAAAGGGGGATGGATCTTTCAAAGAACACGCCCAAAAGGTGGAGGGATCTGGCGGCCCAGGTGGTACCCCCAATGATGGAAAGGGAGACGATGATCGTGATGGTAGACACATTATCGATACTCTACTATGAAAAAATGGTGGGCTGCGCACCCTCAAAGCTTTGCGGATTTGGTCTTCGCCAGTGAAAGGATCGATGTGGGTCCGAAAAGAGGCAAATTTGATCATCCTACTAGGACGACTGAGAAAACTGGGGCAAATAAAGAGGGTGAGGATGAGGGAGAAACCAATGTTGTGACTGCCATTCCTGTACGGCCAAGTTTCCCACCAACCCAACAATATCTTTACTCAGCCAATAACAAACTTTCTCCTTACCCACCACCCAGTTATCCACAAAGGTCATCCCTAAATCTACCACAAAGTCTGTCTACCGCACTTCCAATGACGAACACCACCTTTAGCACAAACCAAAAACACCAACCAAGAAGTGAATTTTGCAGCGAGAAAGCCTGTAGAATTCACCCCAATTCCAGTGTCCTATGCTGACTTGCTCCCATATCTACTTGATAATTCAATGGTAGCCATAACCCTAGCCAAGGTTCATCAACCTCCATTTCTCCGAGAATACGACTCAAACGCAACGTGTGCTTGTCACGGAGAAGCCCCGGGGCGTTCCATTGAGCATGGTAGGGCTCTGAAGCGTAAGGTGCAAGGTCTAATTGATGCGGGCTGGCTGAAATTTGAGGAGAATTGCGTGTAAATCCTGACATTGACAAGAGATGCCACACATGGGGCAATTTTGAAAGCTGTTGTTAGGTGTCCCTAATGACTCATCAGGGTTTCCAAAGTTTATGCCATTATTGTAAACCACAGCTACAATGTTAAATGAAATGGATAAAGTTGATATCTTTGTCCCTCATCCTCTCACAAACGCATGTTTGCTTATTCAACTTTCACCGGAATGTGGGTGTAAGCCATTGGTCTGTTTGCTCAAGCAACCTGCGCTCCTGAGTGTTGACTTCCAAGACCGTTCAATCAGAGATTACTCATCTTGCACGTTGGTGGGGGTGCCGTAAAACAACGAGCAAAGTTCAAAACAAATAAGTTTCAAAATAAAAAATAAGTTTCAAAATAAAAAATAAAAAGGCATTTGATTGACTGTGTTTTCAAGTAAAAATATAGACGTTCATGTGACCTCATTTTGTCTTTTTAGAGAGAAGTGAGTTATCAAGAATAGGATGTTGGACAAATGGCCTCAGTTACCTTAAGAAAAAGGGGGGTTGAATTAAGATGCAAAGACTATTCCCCAATTGAACTATCAATCTCTCTTTTCGGATTAACAATGCACACAGGGATAACCCTTCCCTTGTGTTCAGGGATCCTCTACAACAAGAGACACACGGTCTCTTAATCCCTTTTCAGAAATAAGAAGAAGAGAAGAAGAGGTCTCTCGTAAAAGAGGTAGATTGTAAAATGAAGATCAATCAAAAATTCCTTATTGAATAAGCAAGTGGTTGACCAAGGAATCTTTTTGAGAGGATAAGACATTTCAGTTCAGAAAAACTCTTGATCTTTCGAGAGGATAAAACTGTTTGGGCAATGAAAACTCTCTTTAAAACATTTGAATGGCCGTTCATAAAACATTTGAATAGATATGTCTCTTGGGAATTATTTTCTGAAAATCCCCTCTGGTAATCAATTACAAGACTTACGTAATCGATTACAGGTTTTAAAAATTTGAATAAAAACATTTTTAACTACTGGTAATCGATTACCAGAGAGCAAATCTCAAATTGAAATGATAGAATTCTTTGGTCAAACCTTTGTTTGTTTCAAAACTTCTTCCTAAAGATTCTAAAGAGATCAAACTTGATCATATATCTTGATTTTCTTGGATAAAACTTAGAAGCACTTGATCCTTTAGCATCATCAAGACATCAAAACATCTTGCTTCTACATAGGAGTCATTTGACTTAATCCATCAACTGAAAGATCCTTCAATTATTTCTCGTCCTTGGAAAATTCTTTTTTGCAAGAATCAACTGCTTCTTTCATTCTTCCTCACTACGAGGTCGTGAAAACAAGACAACAATTGGTACCTCTAAGCCCTACACTGGGGCAACGAAAGGCACCATGCAAAAACTTCAAGCGAACCTAGGGGCAGATTAGAAGTTCTCACCCAATAGGTTCCCTCCTACAAGGTCATGACGAAAGGCAACGATTGATACCTCAAAGCCTTACACTGGGGCAATGAGGGGCACCGTGCATGAGCCTCAAGTGAACATAGGGGCCGATCAAAAGTTCTCACCCATCGATGTTTTTAACAAAAAAAAGGGGGGACAAACCCTAGGATTTCAATGGATTGATCGAACATCAAATGACTCCATTGCCGTCACTCCAAAATGGTCAAGTGACTAAATCAAACAGAACACACACTCTGAGGGAGTTCCCGGAGAGATTTGCAAAAAAGATAGGATGAGGTTGCATGAATTATCACCTCTTTCAAAAGGACAGTCAATCTGTGTTTTCCAAAAAAAATTAAATCAAAATCAAAATCACAAAATAGGGAAAGAATGTCATGATATTGTACAACTTTCCATTACATTGCATTGTTTCATATGAAGTCCGCATTTACCAAATTTCACGACAAAGGTTGCATGCATCTGCATCCCTAAAAATCATGTTAACTGCATAGATTTCCTACATCTAATGTCCAAATCTTGTGGATTTGGGATGACCGGCCCTCTCGATGAGTCGATCTCTTGCTTTCTCATAAGGGTGGACCCTTGGGTACTTGTACCTATCACTTTTAGAGGACTACACGTCCTCGCCAACAGAGGGCTGCACGCCCTTACCTTCAGAGGACTACATGTCCTCGCCTTGAGAGGGCTACACGCCCTCACCTTGGGTACTAGTTACCCTCACCGTTGAGAGGACTACACGTCCTCGCCTTGAGAGGACTACACGTCCTCGCCTTGAGAGGACTACACGTCCTCACCATCAGAGGGCTACATGTCCTCGCCTTGAGGGGGCTACACGCCCTCACCTTGGGTACTAGTTACCCTCACCGTTGAGAGGACTACACGTCCTCGTTGAGAGGACTACACGTCCTCGCCTTGAGAGGACTTCACGTCCTCACCATCAGAGGGCTGCATGCCCTCACCTCCAGAGGACTACATGTCCTCGCCTTGAGAGGGCTACACGCCCTCACCTTGGGTACTAGTTACCCTCACCATCAGAGGACTACATGTCCTCGCCTTGAGAGGGCTACACGTCCTCACCATCAGAGGGCTGCACGCCCTCACCTTTAGAGGACTACATGTCCTCGCCTTGAGAGGGCTACACGCCCTCACCTTGGGTACTAGTTACCCTCACCGTTGAGAGGACTACACGTCCTCGCCTTGAGAGGACTACACGTCCTCACCATCAGAGGGCTGCACGCCCTCACCTTTAGAGGACTACATGTCCTCGCCTTGAGAGGGCTACACGCCCTCACCTTGGGTACTAGTTACCCTCACCGTTGAGAGGACTACACGTCCTCGCCTTGAGAGGACTACACATCCTCACCATCAGAGGGCTGCACGCCCTCACCTCCAGAGGACTACATGTCCTCGCCTTGAGAGGGCTACACGCCCTCACCTTGGGTACTAGTTACCCTCACCGTCAGAGGACTACACGTCCTCGCCTTGAGAGGACTACACGTCCTCACCACCAGAGGGCTGCACGCCCTCACCTCCAGAGGACTATAAGTCCTCGCCTTGAGAGGGCTACACACCCTCACCTTGGGTACTAGTTACCTTCACCTTCAGAGGACTACACGTCCTCGCCTTCAAAGGGTCATGTACCTTCAACTTCAGAGGACTACACGTCCTCGCCGTCAAAGGGTCATGTGCCTTCACCTTTGTAGGGCTACATGCCCTCACCTTCAGAGGACTACACGTCCTCACCTTTAGAGGACTACACGTCCTCGCCATCAGAGGACTACATGTTCCCCATTTTCAAAGGGGGCATGCCCTCACCTTCAGAGGATTGCACGTCCTTGCCATCATAGGACTACACTCCCTCGCCTTCGAAAGGCGACACGTCCTGAACTTCAGAGGGCTACACGCCCTCGCCTTTAGAGGACTACGCGTCCTCACTTTCAGTGGGCTCCATATCCACACCTTAAGATAATTTAAGGTCCTCTGTCCTTAAATGCTTAACCGAGACTTGCACTCCCGGTTAAGGGACCAGTAGTTTCCTTTTAACGGTTCCTGGGCCACCCCCTGATATTGGAGGAGGGCCAACTGTGCGAGCACAACCAGAGAGGGAGGCTATCACACAGCTACTATGCATACTGGGGCAAGATTTCACCCGTGCCGCTGCAAAGAGACGAGTGCGGATCATGCGCACCAACATGACCACTCTTATACAGATATAGATGACATTGCTACTTAGCAACATTCTGCCCAGCGACCGCATTGCCAATCTCCCCCTGCAAAAGTATCAGTTGGTCGGTGTCGTCCCGACGTGGGTAAGTATGCATATGGTTCAACTGATTTCTGATACCATCTATTGTTTGCAGGGATCGCACCCACAAAGACACCCAGTGGACCCGAAAAAGTCAAACAGGGCCCTGGGGTTTTCAGCTCTGGTTACGGGCCTCTATCAGTCCTACAGGGTGCTCGTACCCCCCCCGACAAGGTCACATCATCATAGGTAAGTATGCACATCGCTCAACTGATTTCTGATTTCATCTATTGTTTGCAGGGATCGCGCCTGCAAGACACCCAGTGGACCCGAAGAAGTCCAACAGGGTCTTGGAGTTGTCAAGCTCTAATTACGGGTCTCTGTCAGTTCTACGGAGTACCTGTCACCTCCAGCAAGGGCATCAGGCCCCCTACTAATCGAGCTTTCATCAAGAAGTACTGCGGCCCCAGGCAGGCGCAGGGCGAAGCACCATAGCAGCATTGGGATGGCCGGTAGCAGGCAATAGACACACCGCCACCACCTCTAAAGTTCACCTCAGCTCATCCATAAAAAGGTTAGAGCGTTGCCTACGACACATGGCCGACCAATAGGCAACCAAGTCCAAAGCCAAAGGTAAGAAAAGTACTAGGTCAGTGACCGACAAGTCATAAGGCGTCCAGCTAAAGACGTTAAAGAAGCACTTCTAGGAGGCAACCTAGTACCTTTTGAATCTATGCTTGTTATTTGATCACTTTTTATAGTAGGACGCACCTAGTTGCTCATGATCCTGGGGATTTAGATAAAACAAGCGCAAGCTCGGAAGGTAGTCATACCTCACAAAATATATATATGTATGTTTAGGTAGAAAGATACCTTAGATATGCATGTATGTAAACACAAAAACACTTCACAAAATATATATATGTATGTTTAGGTAGAAAGATACCTTAGATATGCATGTATGTAAACAAAAAAACACTTCACAAAATATATATATGTATGTTTAGGTAGAAAGATACCTTAGATATGCATGTATGTAAACAAAAAAATACTTCACAAAATATATATATGTATGTTTAGGTAGAGAGATACCTTAGATGTGCGTGTATGTAAACAAAAAATACTTCACAAAATATATATTTGTATGTTTAGGTATAGAGATACCTTAGATGTGCGTGTATGTAGCAAAAAAAAATATACCTCACAAAACATATATATGTATGTTTAGGTGGCAAGATACCTTGGATATGCATGTATATAGCAAAAAAATACCTCACAAAAATATGCACATGTTTAGGTAGCAAAATACCTCATGAAAAAAAAGAAAAAAAAACAACAAACAAGAAAAAGAAATAAACAAATGATCATGATAAAAATAAAAATAGAAAAGAAAAAATGAGATGAATGAAATGGAAAAGAGAACAAAAAAGAAAAAGAAGAAAGCAAGTAAGGAAAAAGGTGGAAAAAGAGAAAATAAGTTGTCTAGCTAAAAACCGACATGCTTTTGAAAAGAGACAATTTCCAACTTTTCTTTGAAAAAATTCATTCATTGATCATAACCGATTTTTGAAGAAAAAAACGTGTCTACACCTGAAGGGTGAATGCTGTGAAAATTTCCCCGGACGCCCAAAATGGACTCGGATGAATGCACAAATTGATAAAAGAACATATTTTGGAAACATTGGGTTGATTTAAAATAGAGGAAATGAATCCTGAGCCCTAGAATCACATGACCATAAAAATTTGACACTTGAGTGTCCACATAGGTGCATGCATGACCAGTTTTGCATAAAATTTCCAAATCATCATTTTTGCATTTGTGTCATGGAAATAATGTGGGGCATCCCTTTTTATCCTTGAACCAAACCAAACCCTGACATGTATCATGTCTAGCCATTCTACAAGCCTTGAGCCAAAATCCTGACTCACCATAAACCTTACCCTCGGAAGCAAAAAAAAAAGAAGGAAAGGGAATTTCCAATCAAAGAGAAAGCAAAAAAGGAAGGAAAGGAAATTCCCAATCAAAGAGAAAGCAAAAAAGGAAGGAAAGGAAATTCCCAATCAAAGTGAAAGCAAAAAGAAAAGAAAGGAAATTCCCAATCAAAGAGTGGGAGAAAGCAAAAAGAAAAAGAAAGGAAATTCCCAATCAAAGAGTGGGAGAAAGAAAAAAGAAAAGAAAGAAAATTCCCAACCAAAGAATGGGAGAAAGTAAAAAAGAAGGAAGCTCCTGGTCAAAGAAACCAGAAGAAATGTGCAGAGAGGTCTTTGGACCAGACAATATCTTAACAGTACAGAATTGTCACCAAATGAACAAGAAGAAGGAAAGGAAACCACGACCTAAAATGGTCTTCTCCCTTTGATTACCAACCAAAATCCCGTGCGCTAGCGACTTTTTTTTCTCTCGCCCCGCACTAAACAAAAAAAAACCGAAAAAGAAAAAGCCAGAAAAATCAAAAGCCAAAAACACACAAAAGCCGAAAAAAAAACCACCAAAAGAACCCATTCCCAAGGGAAGCCCTATTGATCCATGATCACGCATGTAATTTTTGATTTGATAGGAAATAATTTGCAAAGTCAAGTCATGACATATCTATGGTCCGGAATTAGGATGAAACACTTACCTGTGCGAGATTGATACACTTTGAGTGGATTTCTTCTATTTTTGTTGAACCCAGTGTTTCCTCTAAATGATCATTTAGAAACGAAATGCTAACATCCAAAATCTCATTTATGGTTATGGGAGATTTCATCAGCAGACTCTCCTTCCCCGGTAGACGCATTGTTTTTCACTCAAAAAAGCATATGCTGCTCTAAATCAGTTGGAATATTTGTCTCTTTGCTAAAGCATGCTTGCATTTTAGTGGAGAAAACACCGAGACTTTTTCAAGTCTCACAAGTTATCCAGAACTACGTAGGTCTGAGTTCCTCATTGGAGGATACCTAGGAGCAAGAGCTTTGCTTTTGTCGGCCGCCCCATAATCTTTGTCATACTGACCCTGAGGTCATGTGACGTGCACCCTTGTATCATCCAGAGGCGGCGGGCCCGATGATACGCGGAGATACCTTATGGTTATTCGCACCCTTTTTGTCATCCAGAGGCGGCGGGCCCGATGACAAGCAGAGACCAAGTTTGGTCATTCTGCACCCTTGTATCATCCAGAGGCGGCGGGCCCGATGATACGCGGAGATACCTTATGGTTATTCGCACCCTTTTTGTCATCCAGAGGCGGCGGGCCCGATGACAAGCAGAGACCAAGTTTGGTCATTCTGCACCCTTGTATCATCCAGAGGCGGCGGGCCCGATGATACGCGGAGATACCTTATGGTTATTCGCACCCTTGTATCATCCAGAGGCGGCGGGCCCGATGATACGCGGAGATACCTTATGGTTATTCGCACCCTTTTTGTCATCCAGAGGCGGCGGGCCCGATGACAAGCAGAGACCAAGTTTGGTCATTCTGCACCCTTGTATCATCCAGAGGCGGCGGGCCCGATGATACGCGGAGATACCTTATGGTTATTTGCACCCTTTTTGTCATCCAGAGGCGGTGGGCCCGTTGACAAGCAGAGACCAAGTTTGGTCATTCTGCACCCTTGTATCATCCAGAGGCGGCGGGCCCGATGATACGCGGAGATACCTTATGGTTATTCGCACCCTTTTTGTCATCCAGAGGCGGCGGGCCCGATGACAAGCAGAGACCAAGTTTGGTCATTCTGCACCCTTGTATCATCCAGAGGCGGCGGGCCCGATGATACGCGGAGATACCTTATGGTTATTCGCACCCTTTTTGTCATCCAGAGGCGGCGGGCCCGATGACAAGCAGAGACCAAGTTTGGTCATTCTGCACCCTTGTATCATCCAGAGGCGGCGGGCCCGATGATACGCGGAGATACCTTATGGTTATTCGCACCCTTTTTGTCATCCAGAGGCGGCGGGCCCGATGACAAGCAGAGACCAAGTTTGGTCATTCTGCACCCTTGTATCATCCAGAGGCGGCGGGCCCGATGATACGCGGAGATACCTTATGGTTATTCGCACCCTTTTTGTCATCCAGAGGCGGCGGTCCCGATGACAAGCAGAGACCAAGTTTGGTCATTCTGCACCTTGTATCATCCAGAGTCGTCGGGCCCGATGATACGCGGAGATACCTTATGGTTATTCGCACCCTTTTTGTCATCCAGAGGCGGCGGGCCCGATGACAAGCAGAGACCAAGTTTGGTCATTCTGCACCCTTGTATCATCCAGAGGCGGCGGGCCCGATGATACGTGGAGATACCTTATGGTTATTCGCACCCTTTTTTGTCATCCAGAGGCGGCGGGCCCGATGACAAGCAGAGACCAAGTTTGGTCATTCTGCACCCTTGTATCATCCAGAGGCGGCGGGCCCGATGATACGCGGAGATACCTTACGGTTATTCGCACCCTTTTGTCATCCAGAGGCGGCGGGGCCGATGACAAGCAGAGACCAAGTTTGGTCATTCTGCACCCTTGTATCATCCAGAGGCGGCGGGCCCGATGATACGCGGAAATACCCGAGTGGTTATCCGTATAAACATTCTTTTGCTATCTGTAAGACAGAACGCTTGATAGCATGCAGAGGCTGACATAGTCTTCTGCACCTTTTGTTCCTCCGGGAACAACAAGTCATTTACATGCGGAAATTTCATGGTCACCCACGACTCTCGTCAACCGAGAGGAGCGAAATTAGTGTCATACACTGATTTTCGTCCGGGGACCTTTGCTTGATGACATGCGACCTTTCTTTGGTCCTTGTGAGGTGCTTGGCACCCATCATTAGGCAATTTGTGAAATTCTAGGAACGACAAGTCACGGTCACCCGCGACTCTCGTCAACCGAGAGGAGCGAAATTAGTATCATACCCTAATTTTCGTCCGGGGACCTTTGCTTGATGACATGCGACCATTCTTTGGTCCTTGTGAGGTGCTTGGCACCCATCATTAGGCAATTTGTGAAATTTTGGGAACAACAAGTCATTTGCATGTGGAGATTTTATGGTCACCTGCGACTCTCGTCAAATCGAGAGGAACGAAATTAGTGTCTTATCTTTACTTTCCTTTTATCTCCAATAAAAGACAAGTAAAGAGGGGCAACTGTCATACCCTAATTTCGTCCGGGGACCTTTGCTCGATGACGTGCGACCATTCTTTGGTCCTCGTGAGGTGCTTGGCACCCATCATTAGGCAATTTGTGAAATTCCAGGACATGCCGAAAAACCAAAAAGATGTTGATGCACAATCCGTAAGTTTCCGTGACACACCGGAAATCAAATGGAAGCATCGTTGCATAATTAAGTGAGGTTCCGTAACATTCCGTGGGTCAAAAAGGGGATGATTATGTAATCCGCAAGGTTCCGTAACATTACGGAAAGAAAACAAGTATCGTTACGAAATTCGTAAGTTTCCGTAACTTTACGAAAAAAGAATCACCAAAAAAACAGCAGAGGGGGGTGTACTTAGTAAAAATGGGGGTGCAAATAGCACCCAGGCCCACTTGGGCCCTCTGGAATATTCCTCCAGAAGGCGGTTGCTTCTGGAGGAAGCAACCCTGCTCGCCTGGGCGAGCTGAGCTCGCCTGGGCGAGCTGGGCGGCAACCACCTCCCCTATTTTGCTATAAAAAGGGGTTCAGCCCCTTAGGCACTTCTCTCTCTTTCGAATTTGCTTGGAAAAATTGTTTCCGTGAAGAAAATCTAAGCCGAGGCGCTTCCGAAACGTTTCCGTAACGTTTTCCGTGAGGAATTTCGCAAAGATTTCAACCGTTCTTCGACGTTCTTCATTCGTTCTTCATCGTTCTTCGATCTTCAACGGGTAAGTACCTCGAACCAAGCTTTTCGATTCATTCTATGTACCCGTAGTGGTCCACATTGTGTTTTGTGCATTTTTATTCTCGTTTTGTTTACTTTTTATACCCCCTGTTGACGTGCTTAAGCCATTTTACTTAAGTCATTTCTCGCTTAACTTAAAAATAAAATAAATTTCCACCGAACGTTTGAATTGTATTATCCATTAACTTCGGTTAAAATAAATTCCGACCATTCGGTCGTGCCGTAACCACGTTGGAAATCAAAAAGAGGTAAAAAAAAAGAATATAAATAATCAAAAAAAAAAAGCCCGTTGACACGCGGAGATTTACGTCATCTTCCGCGCTCACAAAATCTGTCATACTGACTTTTGAGTCACGCTGACGGGCGGAAACTAAGGCTAAAATCAACTCGCCTAGTCAAGCTCGTCCACAAAAATAGGTTTTTGAAGTTTGTCATTTCAATTTCTCACTAAGTAAAATGGATCATTTTTAAGGTCCAACGCCTTAAAAATGATCACGGCTTAAGTAAAAAGATTCACGCATAAGAAAGAACTACGTAGGTCTGAGTTCCTCATTGAGGATACGTAGGAGCAAAAGCCCCGCTTTTGTCGACCACCCCAAGAGATCGTTAATGGTCCAAATGCCTTAACGTTTCTCTCCTTTCAAAGAACAAGAGATCGTTAATGGTCCAACGCCTTAACGCTTCTCCCCTTTCAAAATCAAAAGACCGTTTAATGGTTCAACACCTTAAATGACCTTTTGTTCAAATAAAAAACATATTTTGCAAAAAAAGACAAAAAACAAACTTAAACCAAACACTTTGTTCCAAAAGAACTACGTAGGTCTGATTTTCTCATCCCAAATTGAGGAATACGTAGGAGCAAAGGGAAACACCCTTGTCGACCACAAAAAGAGAAAATATAAAAAGGGTATAAAGGATATAGAGACATAAAAAGGGAACATAAAAAATCAAAGTCATGTTTGCACATTCGATTAAAGGCTGCCGTCCCTTGGGGCGGACGTATGGGGTGCTAATACCTTCCCCGTGCGTAAATACAACTCCCGAACCTTTCACTTAAAAGTTCGTAGATCGCGTCTTTTCCGGTTTTTCCGACGTTTTCCTTAAATAAACGTTGGTGGCGACTCCGCGCGTATTCCTTTCGTGGAACACGCATCCCGCGAGTCACGCGTCGCCCTCCCGCCGAAGGGTAGGTTGCGACAGTTGGCGACTCCACTGGGGAATGTTTTTAGAGAGTTAGGCCATTTAATCTTGTGCAATGTTTTACCGTGACTTATCCCTTTGTTGGTTTTCCTTCATTATGTTCTTATGTATATAAACTCTTTGTTGCGATATGTCATACTGACTTTTGAGTCACGCTGACGGGCGGAGATACCCGAGTGGTCATCCGTATAAACCTTTTTGCTATCTGTAAAACGAAAAGCCTGATAGCACGCAGAGACTAACGTCGTCTCCTACGCCCTTCGTCAATCGCGGCCGACAAGCCCGTTGACACGCGGAGATTTACGTCTTCTTCCGTGCTCACAAGATCTGTCATACTGACTTTTGAGTCACGCTGACGGGCGGAGATACCCGAGTGGTCATCCGTATAAACCTTTTTGCTATCTGTAAGACGAAAAGCCTGATAGCACGCAGAGACTAACGTCGTCTCCTGCGCCCTTCGTCAATCGCGGCCGACAAGCCCGTTGACACGCGGAGATTTACGTCATCTTCCGCGCTCACAAAATCTGTCATACTGACTTTTGAGTCACGCTGACGGGCGAAAATACCCGAGTGGTTATCCGTATAAACATTCTTTTGCTATCTATAAGACAGAACGCTTGACAGCATGCAGAGACTGACATCGTCTTCTGCACCTTTTGTTCCCCCGGGGACAACAAGTTATTTGCATGTGGAGATGTTATGGTCACCCGCGACTCTCGTCAACCGAGAGGAACGAAATTAGTGTCTTATCTTTACTTCCCTTTTATCTCCAATAAAAGACAAGTAAACAGGGGCAACTGTCATACCTTAATTTCGTCCGGGGACCTTTGCTTGATGACATGCAACTTTTGTTTGGTCCTTGTGAGGTGCTTGGCACCCATCATTAGGCAATTTGTGAAGTTCCGGGACATGCCGGAAATCAAAAGAAAATACTGATGCACAATCCGTAAGGTTCTGTGACACACCGGAAATAAAATGGAAGCATCGTTGCATAATTAGTGAGGTTCCGTAACATTCCGTAAGTCAAAAAAGGGGATGATTATGTAATCCGCAAGGTTCCGTAACATTACGGAAAGAAAACAAGTATCGTTACGAGATTCGTAAGTTTCCGTAACTTTACGAAAAAAGAATCACAAAAAAAGGTAAGGGGGTGAACTTATCAAGATAGGGGTGTAAATAGCAATTCAAATCTAGGCCCTTCCGGAGCATTTTGGAAGTTGGGTTGCTTAAGGAGGAAGCAACTGGGCGGCAAGCTCCTCCACGTTTTTGAAAAATGGTTTCTGGGGCTTCCGCGGCTTCCGTAATACTTCCGTAAAATTTCCGAAAACCTTGGGTAAGCATATTCCACTTAACATTGGTGAAAGGGAAGAGAAAAAAGATGAAAATCAAATTCGAAAACACTTCCGTAAGGCTTCCGTAACTTTTTCGTAAAATACGAAAAGGGGGGTGAACTTAGTAATTCAGGTGCGCTTAGAAATCTTCTTCACTAAGTCATTAGGCGGCAAGCACCTCCCTTTTTTTCTATAAATATGGGAGGGGGGAGCTATTTCAAAATGTTCAAGACCCTTGGCTATGCATTTCAGCTATTTTGGGCAAAAAAACACGTTTTCGTGAAGAAAAATCAAGTCGAAGTACTTCCGTAACGCTTCCGTAAGCGATTCTGTGGAAATTCTTCATCGTTCTTCGTCGTTCTTCACCGTTCTTCATCCATTCTTCGTTCGTTCTTCGTTCTTCAACGGGTAAGTTTTCGAATCCGAGACTTTCAATTCATTTCTTGTTTTGTCTACTTTCACTTTAATTTCGTTTACTTTCAGTTTTCTTTTCTTCTGTTTTTAACGTGCTTTAACCGTTTATTTAAGCCGTTTTCTCGTCTAATAAATGATAAAATGAATTTCAACCGATCATTTGTGTTGTAATCTCATTTAATCACAGTTAAAACAAAATCTAACCGATCGTTCACGTTGTAACCACGATTAAACCAAAAAGAGGTAAAATAATAATATAATAATAAAAAAATATCTTTTAGTAAAATAAACAAAAAAAAATCAATCGGACATTTTCTCTTTGGGATTTCTCATTCTTAATTGAATTGACTAATAACTAAAGTGAAACTAAGGCTAAAATCAATTCGCCAAGTCAAGCTCGTCCACAAAAAATCACTAAAAAAAGGGATTTGAAAGTTTATTATCTCAGTCTTTCTTACCAAGTTAATGGATCATTTTTAAGGTCCAACACCTTTAAATGATCACCTTTCAAGTAAAAAGAAATCGTGTGATTCACCCTTAAGAAAGAACTACGTAGGTGTGATTTTCTCATCCCAATTGAGGAATACGTAGGAGCAAAGGGAAACACCCTTGTCGACCACAAAAAGAGAAAAAATATAAAAAGGGTATAAAGGATATAAGGACATAAAAGGGAACTTAAAAATCAAAGTCATGTTTGCACATTCGATTAAAGGCTGCCGTCCCTTGTGACGGACGTGTGGGGTGCTAATACCTTCCCCGCGCGTAAATACAACTCTCGAGCCTTTCACTTAAAAGTTCGTAGATCGCGTCTTTTCCGGTTTTTCCGACGTTTTCCTCAAATAAATGTTGGTGGCGACTCCGCGCGTATTCCTTTCGTGGAACGCGCATCCTGCGAGTCACGCGTCGCCCTCCCGCCGAAGGGTAGGTTGCGACAAGTTAGAGGAACCTTCTTCTCTTCCGACTGCATGCAAATTTGTGGTTCTTCCCTCCCTCCTATGGACACTTCAAGCTGCCCGCAATCCATGAGCCGCTGAAGCAATTCTTCTACCGCGGGACAAGTTTCCATGTCGTGCGACTCCCCGAGGTGAAACAAACATTCGTCCCTTTCACCTCCGCCACGGGAGACCATACATGCCACTTGCAGCGATTGGTAGATAAAACGTCTGGAAGTAGCCACCTCTCCTAATCTCCTTGCCCGCGATGGCCCATCCTCTTGGATGGCGTTTACGCTAGCCTTTCCATGACTAGCTAGCAGGTTAGTTTTAACATTTGGGCCTTCCTCTTGAAACGATAGCCAGCCGGCACTGATTAGGTGATGCACCTTATACTTGAACGGGTGGCAGGAGTCAATGTTGTATCCGGGAGCTCCACTATGGTACGCACACTTGGCACTCGGGTTATACCACTTGGGGTAGGGTGGCTGTAGGACCCTCCCGGGTATGGCTACCACCAAATGATTCTCCAATAATGAAGGCCATAATTCGGAGTATGCCATGGGAATAGGAGAGAAGTTACCTTTCGGGAGTGGGCTCTGTGCATTATTATAGCTCGTGTCGGGGGTCGTATTGTTGACTGGCCGGGGCGTGGCTGGAGCTGTGCGTTGGGCCGACGCTCTATCTGTTGCGGGTGGTCCTTTTACTTGAGTCGGGAGGGAACTCCCGGCTCAGATTAAAAAATTTGGGGGATTGGGCTGGTATGAGCTTTGGATATTTTGGGGGGCTTTCATAGATACCTTTTTCGGTGGCAAGGCGTTGGCATAGAATTCCATGACAATTTTGGGATCAAACTTAGCCATAGGCGATACAAGCTGAGTCCATCGCCTCCGAGCTAGCTCCTCCTAGAAGTCAGTGTGTACATCATTCCTCAGCTAGACCTGCCTGTCCCTGAGGAACGACCATCCTTTTATAGCCTTCAAACGCTGCTGGTGCTCGGCACTCCGGAATTGGTGACTATCAAAATCCTGGGCGGCACTAGAGCCTTCCCCAGAGGTGTCCTTTCTGGACCACTTTGTGGAGAGCTTTTTCAGAGCCATCACAAGATACTAGGTTGCCTCCTAGCAGTGCTTCTTTATCGTCGTGAGCCGGACGCATAAGAATGACTTGTCGATCACGGGCCTAGTACCTGCCCCGGTGGTTGGCCGCCTGTCGGTCGGCCATGTGTCGTAGGCAACGCTCCAGCCTTTGTAGATGAGCTGAGGTGGACTATGGAGGTGGTGGCGGTACGTCTGTCGCCCGCTGCTGGCCGTCTCCAGGCTGGTGTGGTGCCTCACCCTGCGCTTGCCTGGGGGCACGATACTTAATGATGAAGGCCCTGCTAATAGGGTGCCTAATGACCTTACTGGGGGAGATAGGCACTCTGTAGAACCGACAGAGGCCCGTAAACAGAGATGGAAACCCCAGGGTCCTATTGGACTTCTCCGGGTCCATTGGGTGTCTTGGGGGTGCGATCCCAGCAAATAGTAGATGACCTCGGAAATCAGTTGAGCCACGTGCATACTTACCTATGTCATGATGGCATAAACCAGCTGACACTTTGGCAGGGGGAGATCGGAGTTGTGGTCACTGGGCAGAATGTTGCTAACTAGCAACATCATCCATGTGTTGGTGCCCATGATCCGCATTTGTCTCCCTGCAATGGTCCGGGCGAAATCTTGCAGTCCTCTGAAGGTGAGGACGTGTAGCCCTCTGAAGGCGAGGACCTGCAGTCCTCTGAAGGCAAGGACATGAAGCCCTGTAAAGGCGAGGACATGCAGTTCTCTAAAGGCCAGGGCGTCCAGCCCTCTAAATGCAAAGACGTACAACCCTTTGAAGGCGAGCACGTGTAGCCCTCTAAAGGTGAGGACGTACAACCCTCTGAAGGTGAGGACATGTAGCCCTCTGAAGGGAAGGACATGCATCCCTCTAAAGGCAAGGACGTGCAGTCCTCTAAAGGTAAGGACGTGCAGTTCTCTAAAGGCGAGGACGTGCAGTCCTCTGAAGGCGAGGATGTGTAGTCCTCTAAAGGCGAGGACGTGTAGCCCTCTGATGGCGAGGACGTACAGCTCTGTGAAGGCAAGGACATCTAGCCTTCTAAACGCGAGGACGTGAAGCCCTCTGAAGGCAAGGATGTGCAGCCGTCTAAAGGTGAGGAAGTGTAGTCCTCTGAAGGCGAGGGCGTGCAGTACTCTGAAGGCGAGGACGTGCAGCCTTCTGAAGGTGAGAACGTGCAGTACTCTGAAGGCGAGGACGTGCAACCTTCTGAAGGTGAGGACATGCATCCCTCTAAAGGCGAGGACGTGCAGCCTTCTGAAGGCGAGGACGTGCAGCCCTTTAAAAGAGAGGAAGTGCAGTCCTCTAAAGGCGAGGATGTGTAGCCCTCTTTAGGCGAGGACGTGCAGCTTTCTGAAGGCGAGGAGGTACAACCCTATGAAGGCGAGAACGTGCAGCCCTCTAAAGTCGAGCACGTGTAGACCTCTGAAGGCGAGGACATGCAGTCCTCTGAATGCAAGGACTTGAAGTCCTCTGAAGGTGAGGACGTGTAGTCCTCTGAAGGCCAGGAGGTACAACCCTGTGAAGGTGAGGACGTGCAACCCTCTAAAGTCAAGGGGGTGTAGTCCTCTGAAAGCGAGGAAGTGCAACCCTCTAAAGGCGAGGACCTGATGTGCTCAAAAGGTGAGGACGTGTAGCCCTCTGAAGGCGAGGACGTGTAGCCTTCTAAA
The DNA here is from genome assembly GCF_000004515.6 of Glycine max. Taxonomy (NCBI): domain Eukaryota; kingdom Viridiplantae; phylum Streptophyta; class Magnoliopsida; order Fabales; family Fabaceae; genus Glycine; species Glycine max. Next base: position 19,334,397 of record NC_038246.2, on the reverse strand, counting down.
GGCAAGGACTTGCAGCCCTCTGATGGCGAGAACGTGTAGCCCTCTAAAGGCTAGGAGGTACAGCCCTGTGAAAGTGAGGACGTGCAACCCTCTAAAGTCGAGGAGGTGTAGTCCTCTGAAAGCGAGGACGTGCAGTCCTCTGATGGCGAGGACGTGCAGTCCTCTGATGGAGAGGAAGTGTAGCTCTCTGAAGGCCCGATCATGCAACCCTCTAAAGTCGAGGAGGTGTAGTCCTCTGAAAGCGAGGACGTGCAGTCCTCTGATGGCGAAGACGTACAGTCCTCTGATGGAGAGGACGTGTAGCCCTCTTAAGGCGAGGACGTGCAATCCTCTAAAAGCCAAGACGTGGAGTCCTCTGAAGGCGAGGATGTACAGTCCTCTGAGGGAGAGGACGTGTTGTCCTCTGGAAGCGAGGATGTGCAGTCCTCTGAAGGCGAAGGCGTGCTGCCCTCTGAAGGTGAGGACGTGCGGTCCTCTTAAGGTGAGAACATGCAGTCCTCTGAAGGCTAAAGGGTGTAGCCCTCTTAAGGCGAGGACGTGCTGCCCTCTGATGGTGAGGGCTTGGAGTCCTCTGAAAGTGAGGACATGCAGTCCTCTAAAGGCGAGGATGTGCAGTCCTCTGAAAGCATGGGTGTACAGCCCTCTGAAACCAAGGACGTGCAGTCCGTTGAAGGCCACGGCATGAAGCCTTCTAAAGGCGAGGACGTACAACCCTTTGAAGGCGAGGACCTATAATCTTCTGAAGGTGAGGACGTGTAGCTCTCTGAAGGCGAGGACGTACAACCCTTTGAAGGCGAGGATGTGTGGCCTTCTAAGGGCGAGGACTTGTAGTCCTCTAAAGGCAAGGACGTTCAGTCCTCTAAATGCGAGGGTGTGCAACCCTCTGAAGGCGAGGACATACAGTCCTTTAACAATGAGGACGTCGAGTCCTTTGAAGTCGAGGACATGTAGCCATCTGAAGGCGAGGATGTGCAGCCATATAAAGGCGAGGATGTGCAGCCTTCTGAAGGCAAGGATGTGCAGCCCACTAAAACAGAGGATGTGCAGTCCTCTTAAGGCGAGGACGTGTAGCCCTCTGAAGGCGAGGACGTGCAGTCCTCTTAAGGCAAGGACGTGTAGCCCTCTAAAGTCGAGGACATGCAGTCCACTAAAGGCGAGGACGTGTAGTCCTTTTAAGGCGAGGACGTGTAGCCTCTTAAGGCAAATATGTGCAGCCCTCTTAAGGTGAGGACGTGTAGCCCTCTAAAGTCGAGGACGTGCAGTCCTCTAATGGCGAGGACGTGCAGTTCTATGAAGGCGAGGACGTGCAGTCCTCTGAAGGAAATGATGTATAGCCCTATGAAAGCGAAGGCATGCAACCCTCTGAAGGCGAGGACGTGCAGTCCTCTTAAGGCGAGGACGAGTAGTCCTCTGAAGGCCAGAGCGTGCAGCCCTCTGATGGGGAGGATGTACATCCCTCTGAAAGCGTGGACCTATAGTCCTCTGAAGGCGAGGACGTGCAGCCCTCTGAAGGCCATGAGGTACAGCCCTATGAAAGCGAGAACTTCAGCCCTCTAAGGTCGAGGAGGTTTAGCCCTCTGAAGGCAAGGACGTGCAACCTTCTAAAGGCGAGGATGTACAACCATCTACAGGTGATGATGTGCAGCACAAAGCAGGAGAGGACGTGCAACCCTCTAAAAGCCATGACGTGCAGTCCTCTGAAGGCGAGGATGAGTAGCCCTCTTTAGGCGAGGACGTGCAATCCTCTAAAGGTTAGGACATGAAGTCCTCTATAGGTGAGGACGTGTAGCCCTCTGAAGGCGAAGACGTACAATGCTTTGAAGGCGAGGACGTGTAGCCTACTAAAGATGAGGACTTGCAGTCTTCTGAAGGCGAGGACGTGGAGCCCTCTTAAGGCGGGGGTGTGCAACCCTTTGAAGGCGAAGACGTGCAGTCCTCTGATGGTGAGGAAGTGCTACCGAGGACGTGTAGTCCTCTGAAGGCCAGGTCGTGTAGCCTTCAAAAGACGAGGATGTGCAGCCATCTACAGGCAAGGATGTGTACCCCACTGAAGCCGAGGACATGCAGCCCTCTAAAAGCCAAGACATGCAGTCCTCTGAAGGCGAGGATGTGTAGCTCTCTTAAGGCGAGGATGTGCAATCCTCTAAGGGTGAGGGCGTGCAGCCCTCTGAAGGCGAGGACGTACAACCCTCTAAAGGCGAGGACGTGTAGCCCTCTGAAGGCGAGGAAGTGTAGCCTTCTAAAGGCAAGGACTTGCAGCCCTCTGAAGGCAAAGACGTGCAGTCCTCAGAAGCCGAGGACGTGCAGACCTTTGAAGTCGAGGACGTGCAGTCCTCTGATTGAATGGGTGTGAAGCCCTCTGAATGCGAGGTCATGCAGCCCTTTGAAGACGAGGTCATACAGCCCTTTGAAGATGAGGACTCGCAGTCCTGTGAAGGCGAGGACGTGTAATCCTCTGAAGGCAAGGGTGTGTAGCCCTCTAAAAGCGAGGACGTGTTGTCCACTGGCGTGCAGCCCTCCGAAGGCCAGTATGTGCAGTCCGCTTAAGGCGAGGACGTGCAGTCCTCTGAAGGCCAGCGCATGCAGCCCTCTGAAGGCGAGGACCTAACACCCTCTGAAGGCGAGGTCCTCTGAAGGCGAAAACGTGTAGCCCTCTGAAGGCGAGGAGGTACAGCCCTATGAAGGCGAGGACGTGCAGCCCTCAAATGTCGAGGACATGTAGTCCTCCGAAGGCGAGGACGTGCATTCCTCTGAAGGCAAGGAGGTGTAGTCCTCTAAAGGAGAGGACGTGAAGCCCTCTGAAGGTGAGGAAGTGCAGTCCTCTGAAGGTGAGGACGTGCAGTCTCTAAAGGCGAGGAAGTGTAGTCCTTTGAAGGCGAGCACGTGCAATCCTTTGAAGGCAAGGGGGTGTAGCCCTCTTAAGGTGAGGACGTGCTGTCCTCTGAAGGTGAGGGCGAGGATGTGTAGTCCTTTGAAGGCCAGGGCGTGTAGCCCTCTTATGGTGAGGACGTACAACCCTCTGAAGGCGAGGACCTATAGTCCTTTGAAGGCGAGGACGTGTAGCCCTCTGAAGAAATGGAGGTACAACCCGATAAAGGAAAGGACGTGCAGCACTCTAAAGTCGTGAAGGTGTAGTCCTCCAATGCCGAGGACGTGCAGTCCTCTGAAGGCGAGGACGTGCAGTCCTCTGAAGGCAAGGACATGCAGTCCTCCGAAGGCGAGGACGTGAAGCCCTCTGAAGGCGAGGAATTCCAGTCCTCTGAAAGCGAGGACGTGCTGTCCTCTGAAGGCAAAGGCGTGCAGCCCTCAGAAGGCGAGAACGTGCAGTCCTCTTAAAGCGAGGATGTGCAGTCCTTTTAAGCCGAGGATGTGTAGCCCTCTTAAGGTGAGGACGTACAACCCTCTTAAGGCGAGGACGCGTAGCCCTCTAAACTCGAGGACGTGCAATCCTATGAAGGGGACGACGTGCAGTCCTCTAAAGGAAATAATGTATAGCCCTCTGAAAGCGAGGACGTGCTGTCCTCTAAACGCGAAGGCGTGTAGCCCTCTGAAAGCAAGGACGTGCAGTTTTCTGAAGGCCAGGGCGTGTAGCCCTCTGATGGCGAGGACATACAACCCACTAAAGGCGAGAACCTATAGTCCTCTGAAGGGGAGGACGTGTAGAGCTCTGAAGGCAAGGAGGTACAGCCCGATAAAGGCGAGGACGTGCAGCTTTCTAAAGTCGAGAAGGTGTAGTCCTCCAAACCCGAGGACCTGTAGTCCTCTTAAGGCAAGGACGTGCAGTCCTCTGAAGGCGAGGACATGCTATCCTCTGAAGGCGAGGACGTGAAGTCTTCTGAAGGTGAGGAATTGCAGTCCTCTAAATGTGAGGACGTGCTGTCCTCTGAAGGCGAAGGCGTGCAACCCTCTGAAGGCGAGGACTTGCAGTCCTCTTAAAGCGAAGATGTGCATTCCTCATAAGGCGAAGACGTGTAGCCCTCTTAAGGCGAGGACGTACAACCCTCTTAAGGCGAGGACGTTTAGCCCTCTAAAGTCAAGGACGTGCAGTCCTATGAAGGTGAGGACGTGTAGTCCTCTGAATGAAATGATGTATAGCCCTCTGAAAGGAAGGACATGTTGTCCTCTAAAGGCGAAGGTGTGCAGCCCTTTGAAGGCATGGACGTGCAGTCCTCTTAAGTTGAGGACGTGTAGCCCTCTGAAGGCGAGGACGTGCAGGCCTCTTAAGGCAAGGACGTGTAGCCCTCTAAAGTCGAGTATGTGCAGTCCACTAAAGGCGAGGACGTGTAATCCTCTTAAGGCGAGGACGTGTAGCCTCTTAAGGCAAATATGTGCAGCCCTCTTAATGCGAGGACGTGTCGCCCTCTAAAGTCGAGGACATGCAGTCCTCTGATGGCGAGGACGTGCAGTTCTATGAAGGCGAGGACGTGCAGTCCTCTGAAGGAAATGATGTATAGCCCTCTGAAAGCGAAGGCATGCAACCCTCTGAAGGCAAGGACGTGCAGTCCTCTTAAGGCGAGGACGAGTAGTCCTCTGAAGGCCAGAGCGTGCATCCCTCTGATGGGGAGGATGTACATTCCTCAGAAGGCGTGGACCTATAGTCCTCTGAAGGCGAGGACGTACAACCCTCTAAAGGCGAGGACCTGACGTGTAGCCCTTTGAAGGCGAGGACGTGTAACCTTCTAAAGGCAAGGACTTGCAGCCCTCTGAAGGCGAAGACGTGCAGTCCTCTGAAGGCGAGGACGTGCAGTCCTTTGAAGTCGAGGACGTGCAGTCCTCTGATTGAATGGGTGTGAAGCCCTCTGAAGGCGAGGTCATGCAGCCCTTTGAAGATGAGGACTCACAGTCCTGTGAAGGCGAGGACGTGTAATCCTCTGAAGGCAAGGGTGTGTAGCCCTCTGAAAGCGCGGACGTGCTGTCCACTAGCGTGCAGCCCTCCGAAGGCGAGTATGTGCAGTCCGCTTAAGGCGAGGATGTGCAGTCCTCTGAAGGCCAGCGCATGCAGCCCTTTGAAGGCGAGGACCTAACACCCTCTAAAGGCGAGGACCTATAGTCCTCTGAAGGCGAAAACGTGTAGCCCTCTGATGGCGAGGAGGTACAGCCCTATGAAGGCGAGGACGTGCAGCCCTCAAATGTCGAGGACGTGTAGTCCTCTGAAGGCGAGGACATGCATTCCTCTGAAGGCAAGGAAAACCCAACCTTGGCCCATGGGCTCAGAAATCTACCCTGAGGTTCATGAAAACCCTAGGGCCTCCTTCAACAGCTCTAGCCCAATCTTCTTGGAGCCTCTTGCTCATGGTTCTAGTGACTGGTCCCTTCCTAGGGAGGATTGCATCATCCCCTTCCCCTTGAAGAGGATTTGACCTCAAATCTGTTAGTTCCTCCTCCTCAATATTAACTCCACCTGCAAAAGGAATTAAATCAGAAATGTTAAAAGTGGTGCTGACTCCATACTCTTCCGGGAGGTCCAACCTATAGGCTCCTCTCCAAAACCTGAAAAGGTCCATCCCCTCTAGGGCTAAGCTTGGATTTCCTTTTAGTAGGGAATCTATCCTTCCTAAGATGGAGCCAAACCCAGTCACCCTCATTAAGAACTAGCTCTTTTCTTCCTCTATTGCCTTTAGTTGAATACACCTTTGTTTGGTTCTCTATTAGGTTCTTAACCCTCTCATGCAACTTCTTTACAAATTCTGACCTAGATTCCCCTTCTTTATGTATAAAAGAAGTGTCCAATGGGAGGGGAATGAGGTCTAACAGTGTTAGGGGATTGAACCCATAGACAATCTCAAAAAGGGACTGCTTGGTGGTTCTATGAACCCCCTTGTTGTAGGCAAATTCTACATGAGGAATATACTCATCCCAAGACTTATGGTTTCCTTTCAGTAGTGCCATTAAAAGGGTGGATAAAGACCTATTCACTATCTCTGTTTGCCCATCAGTTTGTGGATGACAAGTGGTAGAGAAAAGAAGTTTAGTTCCTAGCTTAGCCCATAAGGTTTTCCAGAAGTGGCTAAGGAACTTAGCATCTCTATTTGACACAATGGTCCTAGACAAACCATGGAGTCTCACAACTTCCTTGAAAAAGAGTTTTGAGATGTGGGAAGCATCATCCACCTTGTGGCATGGTATAAAGTGTGCCATCTTGCTAAACCTATCCACGACCACAAAGATAGAGCCTACACCTCTTTGGGTTCTAGGAAGCCCTAGGACAAAGTCCATACTAATGTCTACCCAAGGTGTAGATGGGATGGGTAAGGGTGTGTATAGCCCATGAGGCATCATCCAAGACTTGGCTTGTAAACAAGCCACACATCTAGTGCAATGCTTATGGACATCTTTCTTCATATGGGGCCAATAAAACTTTTCTTTGAGTAAAACAAGGGTCTTGTCTATCCCAAAGTGGCCCATGAGCCCACCCTCATGGCTCTCTACCCATTTTGCATGCCTCTTGTTTAACTTGCTTTGCCCTCTAATGTACTTTAGTGATTGATGATCACTATGAATGACAAATTCCTTGGAAACAAGGTAATGTTCCCAAGTTTGGAGGGCTCTTATTATGGGATAAAGCTCTTTATCATAGGTGGGATAATTGAGGGTGGCACTATGAAGTTTTTCACTAAAATAAGCAATAGGGTGCCCACCTTGTAACAATACAGCTCCAACTCCCACTCCAGAGGCATCACATTCTAGCTCAAAAGTTTTAGAAAAGTCAGGAAGAGCTAGAACAGGTGCCTTAGTAAGCTTTTCTTTGAGCAAAGCAAAGGCTTGCTCTTGTTTTTCACCCGAGGTAAATGCCACATTCTTCTTCACCAGCTCATTGAGAGGTGATGCAATTGTAGAGAAATTAGGAACGAACCTTCTACAGAAGCTTGCTAACCCATGGAAGTTCCTAATATCTTCCACACTTTTTGGGGTGGCCCATTCTTGTAGCCCTCTAAAGGTAAGGACGTGCAACCCTCTGAAGGCAAGGATGTGCAGCCCTCTAAAAGCGAGGATGTACAACCCTCTGAAGGTGAGGACTTATAGTCCTCTGAAGGCGAGGATGTGAAGCCCACTTAAGGCGAGGACGCGCAGCCCTCTGAAGGCGAGGACGTGTAGCCCTCTAAAAGTGAGGACGTGCAGTCATCTGGAGGGGTGGACGTGTAGCCCTTTTCAGGTCAGGACGTTCAGCCCTCTTCAGGCGAGGATGTGTAGTCCTCTAAAGTCGAGGACATGTAGTCCTCTAAACACGAGGACATGCAGTCCTCTGAAGGGGAGGATGTGCAGCCCTCTAAAGGCTAGGACGTGTAGTCCTCTGAAGGCGAGGACGTGCAGTCCTCTGACGGCGAGGATGTGAAGCCCTCTGAAGGCGAGGACGTGCAGTCCTCTAATAGCGAGGGTGTGCAGCCCTCTGAAGGCGAGGATGAATAGCCCTCTAAAGTCAAGGATTTTTAGTCCTCTGAAGGCGAGGACCTGTAGTCCTTTGAAGGCGAGGACGTGTAGCCCTTTGAAGGAGAGGACATGTAGCCCTCTAAAGTTGAGGATGTGTAGTCTTCTATATGCAATAGGTACTAGTACCCAAGGGTCCACCCTTATGAGAAAGCAATAGATTGACTCATCGAGAGGGCCGGTCATCCCAAATTCAAAAGATTGGACATTAGATGTAGTAAATCTATGCAGTTAACATGACTTTTAGGGATGCAGATTCATCCAACCTTTGTCTTAAAATTTGGTAAATGCAGACTTCATATGCTACAATGCAATGTAATGGAAATTTGTACAATGTTCATGACATTCTTTCCCTATTTTGTGATTTTTATTTGATTTTTGAAAGAGATGATAATTCATGCAACCTCATCCTATCTTTTGCAAATCTCTTTGGGAACTCCCTCAGAGTGTATGTCTTGTTTCATTTACTCACTTGACAATTTTGGAGTGACGGTGATGGAGCCGTTTAATCAATCCACTGAAATCCCAGGGTTTGTCACTCTTCTTTTTTTTTTTGTTTAAAAACATCAACGGGTGAGAACTTTTGACCTGCCCCTAGGTTCTCCTGAGGCTCATGCACGGAGCCCCTTATTTCCCCAGTGTAGGGCTTTGAGGTATCAATCGTTGTCTTTCGTCATGACCTTGTAGCAGGGAACCTATTGGGTGAGAATTTCTGATCTGCCCCTAGGTTCGCTTGAGGTTTATGCATGGTACCTTTCATTGCCCCAGTGTAGGGCTCTGAGGTATCCATAGTTGTCTAGTTTTCACAACCTTGTAGCAAGGAGGAATGAAAGAAGCGGCTGATTCTCAAAAAGGATTTTCAAGGACGAGAAATAGTTGAAGGATTTTTCAGTTAACGGATTAAGTCAAATGACTCCTATTCTTGTAACTCATTTCTCTCTCAAAAAGACAAACTTTCAGGAATGATAAAATGAGGTCACATGAATGTCTATATTTTTACTTGAAAACATAGTCAATCAAATGCTTTTTTCTTTTTCTTTTTGAACTTTTCTGCTTTACTCGTTGTTTACGGCATCCTCACCAAATATGTAGCACGAGTAATTTTTGATTGAACGATCTTGGAAGTTCAAACTCAGGAGCACAGGTCGCTTGAGCAAACAAACCAATGGCTTGCACCTACATTCCAGTGGAAGCAAAAATGTAATTACGAGAGGATAAGGGACAAAGATGTCAAATTTATCCATTTTATTTAGCATTGTAATTGTGGTTTACAATAATGGCATAAACTTGAAAATCCTTATGAGTCATTAGAGACATCTAACAACAACTTTCAAAATTGCCGCATGTGTGGTGTTGCTTGTCAATGTTAGGATTCAATAGCGATTCTCCTCAAATTTCAGCCAACCCGCCTCAATTAGACTTTGCACCTTACACTTCAAGGTCATACAGTGCTCAATGGAATGTCCCGGAACTCCTCCTTGATATGCACATGTTGCATTCGAGTTGTATCCTCGGAAAAAATGGAGGTTGAGGAACCCTGGCAGGGGTTATGGCTAGCATTGCATTATCAAGTAGATATGGGAGCAAGTTAGCATATGACACCGGAATTTGGGGTGAATCCTACAGGCTTTTTTCTACAAAATTCCTTTTGGGTTTGTGCTATAGGTGGTGTTTAGGCATTGGGCGTGTGGTGAGCAGGCAGGCCTTGTGGCTGATTTGGGGATGGCTTTTGTAGATGATTAGGTGAGAGGGACTGTTATTGGCTGAGTAATGACATTGTTGGGCTTATGGGAAATTTGACCGTGTAGGAATGGCAGACATAGCAATGGTTTCTCCCTCATTCTCATCCTCTTCATTTGCCCCAGTTTTTGCATTCATCAAAGCTGGATGAACATATTTGCCTCTTTCTAGAACCACTTTGATCCTTTCGCCGATGAACACCAAATCTGCAAAGCTTGAAGGTGTGTAACCCACCATTTTTCCATAGAAGGGTTGTGGTTGGGGGTGAAATTGAGGCCCCTCCAAAGTGTTTTGCAGGGGTATACCACCAACTACTTGCCCTTCAGTGGCATATCCGAGGCAAGGCTCGAAGTCGGCTAGATTGTGGTGGGGAATTTCATGTGTCTCCCCCATAGGTTGAGAGACATGTGCATGATTAGATTGAGGTTGTTGGCTCTCAATGAGTATGGGAGTGGAGTTATTGACATTCTCACTAGGATATGCCCCCATTTGGCCAATGTAATTAACATTATTTCCTAGTTTCATGTTTACTCATGCATGTTAGATGCAGATGCATGGTGATGAAATGACTTATGCAAAATGCAATGCATGAAATGATAAGTGACAAATGCAGGAACGATATGTCCATTACGATGCCATGAAGAGATGCTTATGCGATGCATGATATGAATGCATTTATAGACACGAGAGCCCGGAAAACTACCTCTTTTTACTTGCGCATTTAGGGGCGCAGTGCCCCATGTGTGCAGTTAAGAAGGTGATAAGGACCTTCCGGCTTCCCGTGACAAAAGACGAGACCAACATACAACGCGTGTGTGACGACATGATGCAGATGCGCAAAAGCGCAACAGGGAGATGTACACAGCATGGCAATATCCACAAATAATCATACAACAAAGGCGTATATGACATTTAGGTTATATGCATGGCAGTGTTTAAAAGACACGCATCGTGTTCGCTTTGTGCCCCTATTTTAGGAACCTAGACGGGAGAATCTAAGAGGCTTTTAGTGATAATTCCCAAGGTGGTTGTATCTCCCTAAATGGTTTCTAGAGATATTATTCCCTTGATATCAACATTGTGGCGGTAGGGACTACTAGCGACAATATATCATAAAAGAGAAAAACTCTAGATGAGGTTTCACTGTCATCAAGCAAGTCGGAGACTTAGCATGACCACAAATTCACCTCCACTTCCTATGTTCCCATGGACCCGGGTGTAGGGCCTAGTATCTCAATGTGTGTGTGAAGTGTAGGTGTCATTTGTGTGAAGAATAACGGTATTTCCTACTATGAATGTAATTAATAAACAAACACACCAAACAGAACCACATAGCAAAGGTTATGCACAAATATGGACAAAAACCAAAGATAAAAGGGAAGGGAGAACATAAATAAAGAAGAAGTCATGATGAGATGCTACACACTGATTGATTGGCCTAACTATCTAAAAAATAGTCCTCAGTGGAGTCGCCAACTGTTGCGACCTACCCTTCAGCGAGAGGGCGACGCGAATGCTCACGGGTGCGTCTTCCAAGGGAGGAAGGCACGCGGAGTCGCCACCAACGTTTATTCAAGGAAAACGTCAGAAAAACCGGAATGTGTGGTCTATGAACTTTAATCGTGAAAGGTTCAGGAGTTGTTTTTACGCATGGGGAAGGTATTAGCACCCCACGCGTCTGTCACAAAGGACGACAACCTTCAATCAAGTGTGCAAATATGACTTCAAAACTACGTATTTTCCCCCTTTTTTATGTTTTCTTGCTTTTTATAGGCCTTTTTGTATTTTTTATCTTTTTGTGGTCGACAAGGGTGTTTCCCTCGCTCCTACGTATTCCTCAATTGTGATGAGGAAATCAAACATACGTAATTCTTTCAGAACTAAACGTTGGTTAAGTTATTTTTATCCTTTTTTTGCAAGATATATTTTAACCGAACAAAAGTCGTTCAAGGCATTGGAACTTTAAACGATCTTTTGATTTTTGAAAAGGAGAGAAACGTTAAGCCATTGGACCATTAACGATCTCTTTGTTTTGAAAGGGGAGAAACGTTAAGGCGTTGGACCATTAACGATCTCTTGGTTTTTGAAAGGAGAGAAACTTTAAGGTGTTGGACCATTAACAATCTCTTGGGGGTGGTTGACAAAAGTGGGGCTTTTGATCCTACGTATCCTCAATTGCGATGAGGAAGTCAGACCTGCATAGTTCTTGAGAAGTGGCAAAGTTTATGTGTTGATTTTATGCTTTTGAATGGCCCATGCTAACCGATAAAAGTAAAGAGGACCGTTTAAGGCGTTGGACCTTAAAATGATTTTAAGTGACTTTTTGCGGACAAAGCATGGTTTGTGAGTTGATTTTAGCCTTATTTTCACTTTGGTTATTAGTCAATTCATTCAAGGAAACTTTCAAAGAAAAACATCCGATTGATTTTTTTGATTACTTTATCAAAAGATATTTTGATTATTTTATTATTATTTTCAAAGATATTTTGATTATTTCATTATTAATATTTTTTAGATATTTTGATTATTTTATTATTATTTTTCTTTTTTTGATTTAACCGAGGTTACAACGTGAACGATCAGTTGAATTTTATTTTAACAGTGATTGAACGAGATTACAACACAAATTATCGGTTGAAATTCATTTTATCAATTATTAAACGAGATAACGGCTTAAATAAATGGTTGAAAGCTCGTTAAAAGCGGAGGAAAAGAATACCGAAAGTAAACGAGATGAAGAATGAAAGAAAACAAAACAAGAATGAATTAAAAGCCTCGAATTTGAAAACTTACCAGTTGAAGACCGAAGAACGAGTCAAGAACAGAAGAAGAATGATGAATAACAGCGAAGAACTTCCACGGAATCGCTCATGGAAACGTCTCGGAAGTGTTACGGAAGTACCTTGGCTTGGATTTTTTTCCTTCTTTCTGTTCTCCTCACTAATTTCAAGTGAAAACTTAGTGCAAAAATTGTTGGATCCTTAAACTCAGCCCCCTTCCCCTATTTATAGGAGAAAAGGGGAGGTGGTTGCCGCCCAGAGGCTTCTTGAGGAAGATTCTTGAGCGCACCCCCAATTGATAAGTTCACCCCCCTTCAGGATTGCTTACTGATTAAGTTTCCTAAGCGCACCCTCCAATTGATTAGTTCACCCCCACCTTCAGTGTTATAGATGAAGTTTCCTGAGCACACCCCCCGTGTTTGATAAGTTCATCCCCGCTTTTGTGTTTTTGGCTGTTTTCTTTCTGAAACCTCATGGATTTCACGGTGATGAGTGTTAAGTTTTCCAAAATGGGGCTTGACAGTCTATTTACACCCCAGTTTTACTAAACACACCCCCATTTTTTGCATTTTTTACTATTTCTTTTCCGGAACGTCTCAGAACTTTACGAATTCCATGGGGATGGGTCTCAAGTGTTTGGAAGTGGTCAAACGAGGTCCGCATCCTCGCAAATGATGCTCCCCAGATGAAATTAGGGTATGGCACTATCTACTCCATTTTGAATGGCATTGTTTTTGCTATATATCCACATTTTATTCACATATATGTACATACGCTTGAGAGGCAACTTCATGATATATATTCACACACATATACATTCATTTGAAAGGCAATTTTCATACTACCTATTCACATTTTTGAAAGGCAATTTCATGTCATATATTCATATTTTGATAAGCTTTTTTCGTGCTATATTCAACATACATGCACACTTGCAAAGCACTTGGCTACCTATTCTATATACATATGTACATGGTGAACAACATTTTCACACCATCTAGGTATATGCATACATGTACATGGTGCAAAATACTTTCACACCATCTAAGTGCAAAGAAATCATCATGATGCAACCCAAACCAAGTGTTGGTCTATAGGGGAAACCTTACCAACATGCTCTCATTTTCATGACTTCTTGCATTCAAAACCAAAAGGCTTGGGTTCCTAGGCCTAAGTCACATTTTGGCACTTATTCTAGCTCCTATGAAACTGTCCACAAACTCAAAATGGCAATCACATGTGTACCAATTCGTTCCATAGGCTAAGTTTGGCAAAATCACATGCAAATGCCATTGAGGCATTTCACCGAACACTTGGTGGGCGCATGTTTAGACATGAACAAATGGGTAATGGGGACAATGTGCCATGCCCATTCATTTCAAAATCAAAGATAGGCCTATGGCCATTCCCTATAACCCCCCAATTTAACAAATCAAACATGAATTCAAGCATGAATTGCTTCACAAAATTTTCCAAACAGAGACAATTTAGAGCACCAAAATACATCAATGGAGAGCCAAAGAATCAAGGGACAATGCACTTACTTGTAGGGATGAACCAAAACATGAAAAGGAAAGAAAAAACTCAACAATGGAGCCTTGGGGCTGCTAGAACCAAGCTTTTCCGTAGCTGCTGCATTTTTTGAATGTGGGGGAAGATATTGGGGTGAAGAAAGCTTCACCCTGCCCCTTTTTAAGCTTTTTGGTGCAGGCATGCTCGCCCAGGCGAGCTAACTCTGGCCATTTTTTGTTTTGCAAAATTTTAAATATCCCCTTGTTATGCTTGTATATTTTCTTAATTCATAGGATTGCAAATAAACTAGGCATATTCAAATATAACTTTAAGAAAATAGACGAATAAATAAAAAAGCAGAAATTTTAAAGGTACTAGGCTGCCTCCTAGTAGTGCTTCTTTACCGTCTTGAGCCGAACGCGGGATGATAGTTAATTGGTCGCAGGCCTAGCACCTGCTCATACCTGCCCCTAAGCTTTGAATAAAGGAAATGGCATCATGCAGTAAAATGTGAAACAACACCACAACATACCGATATCACCTTTCACTTACCTTTGTCTTGATTTGGGTGTGACATTGGTCACTACTCAAAATGAACCTTCATTTATCCCCCAATTTGCAAGATGACAAGATGCAAAATGCATGCATGCTTATGATTAGGTAGTTTAAGTGCAACAAATAAACAATTGTTATTATGCTCAATTTTACTTAAACGCTTATGGCACCCCATTGATGGAGCCAAATGGCTCCGGATTCAAGATCAAGAGTGTGTACTCTAAAGATGTAAAAAGACACAACACAAGAAGTTGAAATGCAAATCATCAATCCAATGTTTATTAATGTTGCGATCATGGTTTACAAAGGATTGGAAGACTTTGGAGATTCCAATGAGTCTTTGGAGAACAATCATGCATTGAACCCTCGAGCTGCCCCAAGTATTTAAGCATAATATCGTTTGATGATATCGAAATTCATGAGCGAAAGCAACTCTTCCTCGTTCATGCTAGCAAGCATCAATGCTCCTCCCGAGAATGCTTTCTTCACAACAAAATGTCCTTCATAATTTGGAGCCCATTTTCCCCTATGGTCTCTCTGAGCTTGGGATACTTTCTTCAAGATGAGATCCCCTTCATTGAACTTGCATGGGCGTACCTTCTTGTCGAAAGCGTTCTTCACTGAGCTTTGATACAACTATCCATGGCTCATTGCGGTCAATATTTTACCTTCTATGAGGTTCAGTTGATCAAAGCATGCCTGGGCCCACTCCGACTCTTTCAACCCTGACTCGACCAAAATTCTTAAAGAGGGGACCTCTACTTCAAATGGCAACATAGCCTCCATTCCATATACCAAGGAGAACGGAGTTGCCCCAGTTGATGTGCGCACCGAGGTTCGATAACCATGTAGCGCGAAAGGGAGCATCTCATGCCAATCCCTGTATGACACGGTCATTTTCTGAACTATCTTCTTGATGTTCTTATTAGCAACCTCAACTTCCCCATTCATCTTGGGCCTATAAGGTGTGGAAATATGGTGTTGGATCTTGAAATCCTCACACATCTCTTTCATCATTTTGTTATTCAGATTGGTGGCATTGTCGATGATAATCTTCCTGGGCAACCCATACCAACAGATTATCTCTTTCTTGATGAACTTGACACCACACTCCTTGTCACACTAGCGTATGAAGCGGCTTCAACCCATTTGATGAAGTAGTCAATCGCAACCAAAATGAAGTGATGTCCGTTCGAAGCCTTGGGCTCAATAGCCCCAATCACATATATTTCCCACATGGAGAATGGCTAAGGTGCTGCCAAGACATTCAAAGGCACGGGTGGAGCATTGACATTATTCGCGAATGCCTGACACTTATGGCATTTTCTCACATGGATACAACAATCGTTTTCCATGGTGAGCCAGTAATACCCTGCCCTCAGGATCTTTCTGGCCATAGCATTCCCGTTGGCATGCATTCCAAAGGAACCCTCATGAACTTCCACCAACATCTGCTCAGCTTCCTTAGCATCCACACATCAGAGCAAAACTATGTCATGGTTCCTCTTGTACAGAATGCTTCCACTCAGGAAGAACCCAGCTGCTAACCTTCTCAATGTTCTCTTGTCATTTTCGGAATATGGGTACTCCTTGTCTTCGATGTATCGCTTGATGTCTAACACGCAGTAATGTGCGGGCTTGCCGCGACATCTGAACTTGATGTACGATAAGTCCCCATGCGGGGTCAGCTAAAACATGGATGCCAAAGTGGAAAGCGCATCGGCCATTTGATTCTCCTCTCAGGGAATATGGTGGAAGGATATGTCATCAAAGAACTCTATCAGCTTCTTGGTGTAGGCCTGGTAGGGTATTAGCTTATGATCCCTAGTCTCCCATACGCCTCTCAACTGGTGAATTACCAAGCTGAGTCTCCATATAATTTGAGCAATTTGACCTTGAAGTCGATTGCTGCTTCAATCCCACGGGCGCAAGCCTCATACTCGACCATGTTGTTTGTGCAGTCAAAGCCCAACCAAGTCGTGAAGGGTATGCATTGATCGTCGGGGGTAAGTGATGAGGACATGACCAAGAGCAAAGGCAAGGATCCACTTGAAGGACTTGGAGGACCTATGACAAGGGTTAGAGCAAGGAAAGCAAAGGAAGCTATTCAACAAGTTTTGTCCATACTATTTGAATACAAGCCCAAGTTTCAACGAGAAAAGTCCAAGGTTGTGAGTTGTATCATGGCCCAAATGGAGGAGGACTAAATGGCGCCACTTCGTCTCAATTTTAGAGTGTTTAGTTTGTCTAAATACTAGCCAGATCCATGTAAAGTTGGCTGACCAAAAATATGTTTTGGGTTAATCAACTAAAGGGGCTTTAGTTTGGTTTAGTTCAAGTTGTAATAAGGGCCCAATTGGCAGCTTAGGCATCAGCCTTTGGGAGACCAAATGGTGATTGGCTTGATGGCTTTTGGAGTGACTTTTGGTTGCCACAATTTTAGTTACACTTAGCCATTAAGTTCTTTCATTCCCTACATTAATGGCTCATTACTAAATTTAAGTGGATTGAAATTTTCTTTAATGAAGCATATGCAAAATCTGATGGTAAAGCTTCTTTATAAGCTGAACCATTTTATAAAAACAAGTTGAGTTTTATTCAGAAAAATTAGAGTTTATCTCTTTTATCTTAGTGAGAGAGATTCTCCTAAGTTCTTGAGTGATTCAAGAATACCCTGGCTATATCAAAGGACTTTCACATCCTTTGTGTGTTGCCCTCGCTGGAAAGAGTGATTATTTCATTCCACCATTTCATCTTCAACCTTGTTCTTTCAAACCACAATTCCAGAAAATCCAATTTTGCCCAAAATTATCTCGTGACCATAACTCTCATTTTAATCGCTCAAATTAAGTGATTCTTGAGCCTAAATTGAAATTCAAAACGAGAGCTTTCACCTCGTTTTGGAATCACCTCATTTGGAGCCCTGTAGCTTGAGTTATAGCCATTTCTATATTTCTGTCCAGTCACCACTTAACCTACGTTTTAACCATCTCATTCATCCATTTTATGCCAAGATTCACCTTATTAAGTCCCAGGAAATTAGCCACTGTCAAACCCTTGAATCTTTCCAATTTCCTATCCTTTTCTTAGTCAATTTTCTTAATTTTCCAACAAGGTTTAATCCTAGACGATCCTAAGTCAGCCCTTGTGCAATGAGGGTTCATATCATTTGGTTATCAGAGCTTCGGTTCTAGGATCAACACTTCCTTTGTTGGAAATATTGGGTAACATCCTTCTTTATTTTCTTTGCCATCTATATTACCTTCTTGTTCATGTTCTTTTTTCTCTTTTAGGCTGAACCATGGCAAAGGTTAAGCCTTTTGATCTCTTTGTTATATATATATATATATAAAGCAAAAATTCGTATAAGCAAATTTTTTTAAAAAAAAAAAAAAATTGGGCTGAATGGTTCATGCTTGAAGAACTTAAAAAAAAATATATCTTTAAGGAAATATATTGGTTGTATGAAGGATTGTTACTTGAATTCCTAAATTCTGAATTTTATTTCCTTAAATTGTGCCTAAAAACATTGTTAGCCTTTTTCTTGGTTAACCTTTTCCTTGTCTCTATAGCCTTACCTTACACATATTGGTGAATTGTTCTTTGTTGTGGCCATAATCTCTTGAATTTCCTAAGAACTCAAGGGGAATTAGAGTGGTAAAAGGCAAGAGTGTTGTCATTAGAGAAAATCCATAATTGTGTGCTACACTTGAGTGGGTGAGGTATTCAAACAACGACTATAATTGTCTTGTTACGTTTGATTTGTTTGTTTGAGATGGCAGGTAATAATCCTAATGATGGAGTGGGGCTTTCGCAAGTCCAAATGCAAGCTTTGACACAACATTTGGAGAGGTTAATGAAGCAACGATATCAAATGAAGAATAGAGATCATAATGAAGAAGAAAGGAGGAGAAGAGGGAATGATGGTGTTCCTAGACAAAACCGAATTGATGGTATTAATCTCAACATTCCTCCCTTTAAAGGAAAGAATGATCCGGAGGCCTACTTGGAGTGGTAGATGAAAATAAACCATGTTTTCTCATGCAACAACTATGAGGAGGACCAAAAGGTGAAGCTTGCCGCCACGGAGTTTTTCGACTATGCTCTTGTGTGGTGGAACAAGCTACAAAAGGAGAGAGCAAGAAATGAAGAGCCAATGGTTGATACATGGGTAGAGATGAAAAGGATCATGAGGAAGCGGTATGTGCCGGCTAGTTACTCAAGGGACTTGAAATTCAAGCTCCAAAAACTAACCTAAGGCAACAAGGGGGTTGAGGAGTATTTCAAGGAAATGGATGTGCTTATGATTCAAGCAAAGATTGAAGAAGATGAGGAGGTAACTATGGCTCGATTTCTTAATGGTTTGACTAATGATATCTGTGATATTGTTGAGTTGCAGGAGTTTGTTGAAATGGGTGATTTGCTTCACAAAGCAATCCAAGTAGAGCAACAATTAAAAAGGAAAGGAGTGGCTAAGAGGAGTTCTACCAACTTTGGTTCTTCTAGTTAGAAAGACAAAGGCAAGAAAGATGGGGCTGCTACTACTAGTAGTTCCACACCTACCCCATCAAAAAATCATTCAAAGTCCCAAGAGGAACCCTCTAAAAGGAGTAGAGATGTGAAGTGTTTCAAGTGCCAAGGCCTAGGACACTATGCTTATGAGTGCCCTAACAAAAGGTCCATGGTTCTTAGAGATGGAGAATATATAAGTGAATCTAATGTTGAAAAGGAAGAGGAGAATGAGTAGATAGAGGAAGAGGAGACTCCAGAAGGAGATTTGTTGATGATTAGGTGGTTACTTGGTGGTCAATTGAAGCCTGTGGAGGAGAGCCAAAGAGAAAACATCATTCACACTAGATGTTTAATCAATGGCAAGGTGTGCTTGGTGATCATTGATGGAGGTAGTTACACCAATGTGGCTAGTGCTAGTTTAGTGTCAAAGCTAAATTTAGCTACTAAACCACATCCTAGGCCATACAAACTTCAATGGCTTAGTAAGGATGGGAAGGTGCAAGTGAGGCAGCAAGTTGAAGTGGACATTTCCATTGGGAAATATAATGATAAGGTACTTTGTGATGTTGTTCCTATAGAGGCCAACCACTTACTTTTGGGGAGACCATGGCAATTTGATAAAAGAGCCAATCATGACGGTTACACCAACAAGATCTCTTTCATGCACCAAGACAAAAAGATTATGCTCAAACCATTGAGTCCACAAGAAGTGTGTGAGGATCAAAAGAAAATGAGAGAAAAACTTCTGCAAGAGAAGAGAGAAAAAGAAAAAGTGAGCAAAACACTTGAGAGTGAGAAAAGGAGGGAAACACTTGAGAGGAAAAAGAGTGAACAAAAGAAGAGTGAAACACTTGAAGTGAGGGAGAGCTATTTAGCCACAAAAAGTGAGGTGAAGAGGTTGTTTCATGCTAAACAGTCACTATACATCTTGCTTTGCAAAAATCAGATTTTGACCACTAACACTTTTGATGATTTTGAAGTGCCTTCTAGTGTTAAATCCCTTTTGCAAGATTTTCAAGACATGTTTCCATCAAGTGTGCCAAGTGGACTACCACCTTTGAGAGGAATTGAGCATCAATTTGATCTCATTCTGGGAGTTTCTTTACCCAATAGGCCAGCCTATAGAAGTAATCCACAAGAAACCAAAGAGATTCAAAGATAAGCGGATGAACTCATTAGCAAAGGTTGGGTAAGAGATAGTATGAGTCCTTGTGCTGTCCCGGTGATTTTGGTCCCTAAAAAGGATGGGACGTGGCGCATGTGTTCCGATTGTAGAGCCCTTAATAACATCACCATTAAATATAGGCATACTATACCTAGGCTTGACGATTTGTTTTATGAATTGCATGGTGCATGTTACTTCTCTAAAATCGATTTAAAAAGTGGATACAATCAAATTAGGATTAGAGAAAGGGATGAATGGAAAACCACTTTTAAAACAAAATATGGTTTGTATGAATGGTTGGTTATGCCTTTTGGCCTAACTAACGCTCCTAGCACTTTCATGAGATTAATGAACCATATCTTGAGAGAGTTCATAGGGAAGTCTTGTGTGTGCTTAGAGAAGAACAATTGTATGCCAATCTTGAAAAATGCATCTTTTGTACTAACCATGTTGTGTTTCTTGGTTTTGTTGTGAGTTCAAAAGGAGTGCAAGTTGATGAGGAGAAGGTTAGGGCTATTCAAGAATGGCCTACACCTAAGTCCGTGACCGAGGTGAGGAGTTTTCATGGTTTAGCATGTTTTTATAGACGATTTGTGAAGGATTTTAGCACATTGGCAGCACCTCTCAATGAAGTGCTCAAGAAAAATGTTGGTTTCAAATGGGGAGAGAAACAAGAAGAAGCTTTCAATGTTCTTAAGCAAAAGCTAACTAATGCCCCCATACTGGTGTTGCCAAACTTTAAAAAATCTTTTGAAATTGAGTGTGATGCTTCAAATGTTGGGATTGGAGCTATGTTGTTGCAAGAAGGCCATCCAATTGCTTATTTTAGTGAAAAGTTAAGTAGTCCAACCCTTAACTATTCAACTTATGATAAGGAGTTGTATGCCTTAGTGCGGGCTTTGAAAACATTGCAACACTACCTTTATCCCAAGGAATTTGTCATTCATAGTGACCATGAGTCCCTTTAATATATCAAGGGACAAGGTAAGCTTAACAAAAGGCATGCCAAGTGGGTGGAATTCCCTTATGTTATCAAACATAAAAAGGGAAAAGGTAATATTGTAGCCGATGCTCTTTCTCGGTGTCATGCACTACTTTCTATGCTTGAAACAAAATTGATTGGTCTTGAATGTTTGAAAAGCATGTATGAAAGTGATGAAAATTTTGGTGAAATATTTAAAAATTGTGAAAATTTTTCAGAAAATGGTTTCTTTAGACATGAAGGCTTTCTTTTCAAAGAAAACAAATTGTGTGTGCCTAAATGTTCTACAAGAAACTTGCTTGTTTGTGAAGCACATGAAGGAGGTTTAATGGGGCATTTTGGGTCCAAAAGACTCTAGAAACATTACAAGAACATTCTTATTGGTCTCATATGAAAAAAGATGTGCAAAAATTTTGTGAACATTGCATTGTATGTAAAAAGGAAAAGTCAAAGGTAAAGCCTCACGGATTGTATACTCCATTGCCAATTCCGGAGTATCCTTGGATTGATTTATCCATGGATTTTGTTTTGGGGCTGCCAAAAACAAGTGGTGGTAGAGACTCCATTTTTGTGGTTGTTGATAGGTTTTCTAAAATGGCTCATTTTATTCCATGTAAAAAAGTTGATGATGCTTCCCATGTGGCTGATTTGTTTTTCAAGGAGATTGTGAGACTCCATGGTTTGCCAAGGAGCATTGTTAGTGATAGGGACTCTAAGTTCCTAAGCCATTTTTGCAGGACTTTGTGGGGCAAGTTGGGCACTAAATTGTTATTTTCAACCACTTGTCACCCACAAACTGATAGGCAAACAGAAGTTGTTAATAGGACATTGGGAACTTTGCTTAGGACAGTTTTGAGGAAGAACTTAAAGACTTGGGAAGCTTGTTTACCACATGTTGAGTTTGCTTACAATAGAGTTGTTCATAGCACTACTAATTGTTCTCCTTTTGAAGTTGTTTATGGTTTTAACCTACTAACTCATCTTGATCTTTTGTCTATGCCTAATGTTTCTATTTTTAAGCATAAAGGTCAAGCAAAAGCGGACTATGTGAAGAAGCTTCATGAGCGAGTCAAAGATCAAATTGAGAGGAAAAATAAAAGCTATCTTAAACAAGCCAACAAAGGGAGAAAGAAATTTGTCTTCGAACCCGGAGATTGGGTTTGGGAGCACATGAGAAAAGAAAGGTTTCCGGAACAAAGGAAATCAAAGCTTCAACCAAGGGGAGATGGACCATTTCAAGTGCTTGAAAGAATCAATGACGATGCTTACAAAGTTCAGCTACCCAGTGAGTATAATGTTAGTTCCACCTTCAATGTATCTGACTCATCTCTTTTTGATGCAGATGGAGAATCCGATTTGAGGACAAATCCTTCTCAAGAGGGAGAGAATGATGAGGACATGACCAAGAGCAAGGGCAAGGATCCACTTGAAGGACTTGGAGGACCTATGCCAAGGGCTAGAGTAAGGAAAGCAAAGGAAGCTCTTCAACAAGTGTTGTCCATACTATTTGAATACAAGCCCAAGCTTCAAGGACAAAAGTCCAAGGTTGTGAGTTGCATAATGGCCCAAATGGAGGAGGACAAAATGGCGCTACTTTGTCTCAATTTTAGAGTGTTTAGTTTTTCTAAATAATGGTCGAATCCATGTAAAGTTGGCTGACCAAATATATGTTTTGGGTTAATCAACTAAAGGGGCTTTAGTTTGGTTTAGCTCAAGTTGTAATAAAGGCCCTGTCGCAACATGCCCTTTTGCGGGCGAGCGAAGGCGAGGCTCACGGGTGCGCTTTCCAAAGGAGGAAAGATGTGCGGAGTCGCCACCAACGTTTATTTGTGGAAAACGTCGGGAAAACCGAAGGAAACCGGTCAAAATGAAAATTCTAAGTTCGGGAGTTGTATTTACGTTTGAGGAAGGTATTAGCACCACTCACGTTTGTCTCAAAGGAAAACAACATATTTTTTAGAATTGTGAAATTGTGTTATCTTAACTTTTATTTCTTTTTATTTTTTGAGGTCGACAAAAACGGGGCTCTTGCTCCTACGTACCCTCCATCAAAGAGGAAATCAGACCTACGTAGTTCTTTTTTAAGCGTGAATCAAGCGATTCTTTTTACTTGAAAGGTGATCATTTTTAAGGCGTTGGACCTTAAAAATGATCCATTTTACTTGGTAAGAAACCAAAATGATAAACTTTCAAAACCCTTTTTTTAGTGATTTTTTGTGGACGAGGTTGACTTGGCGAATTGATTTTAGCCTTAGTTTCACTTTAGTTATTAGTCAATTCAATTAAGAATGAGAAATCCCAAAGAGAAAACGTCCGATTGATTTTTTTCGCTTCATTTTACTAAAAGATATTTTTTTATTATTATATTATTATTTTACCTCTTTTTTGATTTCCAACGTGGTTACGGCACGACCGAACGGTCGGAATTCATTTTAACCGAAATTAACGGATGATACAATTCAAATGATCGGTGGGAATTTATTTTATTTTTAGATTAGGCGAGAAATGACTTAAATAAATGACTGAAGCACGTCAAAAGGGGGTATAGAAAGTGAATGAAAACGAGAATAAAAATACATGAAACAAAATGTGGACTACCACGGGTACATAGAAA